>NC_056736.1:155064076-155301576 GCF_019279795.1 Protopterus annectens
GCCCACAACAAGGAACAGCTGCTTTAAAAGGAAGCAAAGAAGGTAAAAATGAATGGTTCGGAACAAAAAAAAATCTATGTATACCTCTCAATGTGGTAGCCCAACAAATTTAGACAAAAAGTAAAAATAATGGTTGAACAAAGATAAACAATTAGGGACATATATTAGTTATTACTCATATTTTTCTTTATTATAGAGTTTAATTGTTGCTTAGATATCTGTTGTCTCACTGTTCTGAGAGACTGATCTGCAAATATAAAGAGCTGAGTATATTTTTTTGGCTTAATAGTTGTACTATATTATTGGCTGCTCGGATCTCTGCTGAAACTGTCTTTCCACCCCCATTTTCTGCCTTGTCTTCAGCTGATATAACTGGTTTTTATAGCTTGTGTGTTACCTAACTCAAGGTTCCCTTAATCTGACCTGTTAATAACAGCCTGCATTTAAATTGGAACCTGTGTTCTGAGAGATAGCCTTACAAGACTATCTGCAAATATACAGGGCTGAGTATATCTTTCTTTATTATAGAGTTTAATTGTTGCTTAGATATCTGTCTCACTGTTCTGAGAGACTGATCTGCAAATATACAGAGCTGAGTATATTTTTTGGCTTAATAGTTGTACTATATTAGTGGTTGCTCAGATCTCTGTTGAAACTGTCTTCCCACCCCCATTTTCTGCCTTGTCTTCAGCTGATATAACTGTTTTTTATAGCTTGTGTGTTACCTAACTCGTTTCTCTTAATTTGACCTTTTAATAACAGCCTGCATTTAAATTGGAACCTGTGTTCTGAGAGACAACCTTACAAGACTATCTGCAAATATACAGAGCTGAGTATATTTTTCTTTATTATAGAGTTTAATTGTTGCTTAGATATCTGTTGTCTCACTGTTCTGAGAGACTGATCTGCAAATATACAGAGCTGAGTATATATTTTTGGCTTAATAGTTGTACTATATTAGTGGTTGCTCAGATCTCTGCTGAAACTGTCTTCCCACCCCCATTTTCTGCCTTGTCTTTAGCTGATATAACTGGTTTCTATAGCTTGTGTGTTACCTAACTCAAGGTTCCCTTAATTTGACCTGTTAATAACAGCCTGCATTTAAATTGGAACCTGTGTTCTGAGAGACAGCCTTACAAGACTATCTGCAAATATACAGAGCTGAGTATATTTTTCTTTATTATAGAGTTTAATTGTTGCTTAGATATCTGTTGTCTCACTGTTCTGAGAGACTGATCTGCAAATATACAGAGCTGAGTATATTTTTTGGCTTAATAGTTGTACTATATTAGTGGTTGCTTAGATCTCTGCTGAAACTGTCTTCCTCACCCCCCCCCTCCCTGTTTTTGGTTTGTAGTTAAATTTGGTGGCTTTTGCAGTGCCCACCCCACTGTAGATTTGATCTAGGACACTCCCCCAGTCCCATCTCTTTACTGCATTTTACCTAATAAACCCCTTCTGCACTTGCTTTTAGTCCTTTTTAATTTAATTGCATTTTTCAAACTGTGTGTGGTCTAATATTGCTACATACTCAAGCGTGCTAGCTTCAACTGCATGTGAGTTGTTTTTACTACTGTTTTTGCTACTTTTCTGTAAAAAAAAAAAAAAAAAAAAAATGTAAGCCTGTTTCCTACCTTTCCTGTAACTAGTGTTCCAGATACAGATTTTCTGTATCCAGGACTGTTTGTAAGCTTCTGAGCCCCCCAAGCCTTTCTGTGTTGGAGGGAAGCCTTCTAGCTTATCAGTGGCATTGGGTAACTTGTCTACCACATAAGGAGTGGTTCTGGCCCAGAATTTGTAGTTATTGGCCATTTGGGTAATCTTCCATCTCTCTCAACTTTCTGATTTGAAAGCCTGCATTTGCACTTGTTTCTGTCCTGTAACTCATCTAGTGCAGATACAGATTATTAGTTTTAGCACTTAAATTTGCTTATTCATGCTCAGCACTTGTTCAGAACTTGTAAGCACTAAATAAGCTACTAATTACTATAGCACTCAATCTTCCTCATTACCGAGAGTAAAACAGTTTTTGTACTTACTTTTCTTACTGGCATTAAGAAAAACAGCTCTTGTACTCACTTTCCTCACTTATCTAGAGGAAAATAGTTTTTATTCAGTAATGTCCAAGGGTCAGCTCCCAGTGTTCTCCCCTGTCTATCTGATGAATCTGGGCATCTTGAGGCAATGTAGAAATTGCCTCATGTACACAGACAACCCTCTCCTCCTACCACCCAACACTACAACCTGTGAGAGATGCACTTATCTAGCCAAACTGGAGGTAAAGCTCTCTCCAACCAAGACTGAACCTGACAGTCATGAGGAGAAGGTAAACATTTGCACCACACCACACTCATCACGTAGTCTCACTACGTCTGCACCACCAAAATCCACACATAGAAAGTCAAAAACATTTGCAGAGGCTCTCAATAATAATCTGCCTAAGCAACAGAGACCTCCAAAGCAGAAACACAAGCAACCTCCATCCCCCCAACACAACCCAAATGACACAGCCCACAGAGTCAGTGTGCCATTCAAACACAGCCAATAAGGCTAAACAACATACCCAACACACTAGTCATAGGTGACTCTATAGTCAGGCACACTGATGTCCCACTCACCAGGCTAAACAAGGAGAAGGTTACTGTCAGCTGCCTGTCAGGTGGCAGGATCCGCCACATAACCCACGCACTCAGGTCACTCCACAACAAGTACAAATATGACCCTGTCATTGTCCATGTTGGTGTGAATGACCTGAGACGTACCTACCTGGACTACATGAAAAGAGACATGGAAGAGCTCTCCGATCTTGTAGCCCAGGCAGGTATGACCCTAGCCCTGAGTAGCATTCTGCCATCGCCCAGAATGATACCGCAGTACAAGGACAAAATGATTGACTTCAACAATTGGCTAAGCTTCTGGTGTCATTCTAAGGGGATCCAGTATCTGTCTGCTTGTGATGACATGGTCAACAGACCACGATGCTTTGCCACAGATGGCCTGCCCCTGTCACCCCTGGGATTCCGGATACTGCCTAAGGCTCTTGCTGCTCCTATAGTGCCTTTTTTAGGCAGGGTTCAAGTAACAAATTCACCACCATAACAGGAACAAGCAAGCAAAAACTTAGGGTAATGCTACTCAAAGCTAGAAGTCTAAATTTCAGAATGCACTCACTCGAGGCACTCCTTAAAATGGAGAACATCGATATTTGTGCGGTGACTGAGACCTGGTTCAAGGCTCGAGAGAGCACCCCTGCACTACTAGGCTGTAACTCATACCGAAACACCAAAGGTGGGGGTGTGTCCATATTCATTAAGGATATCTACACCTCCAAGCTAGTTGCCCAGCATAATGCATCCAAGGTTAACCAAGTGCAACTAACTCTTGGCAAAACTGCAATCCAAATTGTAGCGTGCTACAGATACTCCACCATACCCCAAGATTCCCACTCCTCTTTTCTTGATGTACTGGAAAATATTAGGGTTCAACCAAACACTCTAATAATGGGCGACTTCAACTACCCCACCATTAACTGGGAAAACTCCTCATGTACCAACTCCTTAGTGCAATGCTTTCTGGAATTCATAAACTCCAATGCCCTAGATCAACTTATCCACACCCCCACCAGGAGCAACAATATCCTAGACCTAGTTATTACCAACATGAGTGACTGGTGTTCCACACCTGAAGTCAACTCCTCGTTGGTCCAATCCGACCATAAGCTAATCACCCTTGATGTCCATATCCCACCCCCACCCCCCATTAAGGAAACCATGGTAATAAATTTCTCCAAAGCCAACTTCATGCTTCTTAAGACAGAAGTAGTGAACTTCATGACACCCATGCAAATGGACAATACAGTTACAACTGCTGAATCCTACACAAATGCACTCTATAAGCACTTACATGAGTGCATGGATCGTGCTATTCCAAACAGAACCAAGACGCTATCCTCCAAAAAAAGGAAGCCAATCTGGTGGTTCTCTGCCATAAACAAACTGTACAACAGAAGGAAGAAACTGTTGCAAAAGAGAGTAAAATCCCATGAGTGGAGGAGCTCCCTGGTCAGCCACAGTAAGAAGCTGAGATCCCTTATAAGATCCTCCAAAGCTAGCTACGAAAATAAAATCACCACTAATTCCAGGGACAACCACAAAGCATTTTATAGCTATGTCAAGAATCTCAATGGTAACACCCAGATCTGCTCTGAGTTACAGCACAAAGGTACGAAAATTACAGAACCAACTGATATTGCCAACATCCTGGCAGATAGGTTCAGTGTTAACTTTACCCCCCCTCACCCCCTAAAGGGCCCGTATCTATACAGGAAGAATGCAGAGTCCCTGTAATCACAACTACGCAGGAGAAAGCTGCACTCTCTAAAGCCAAAAACACAGCATCCATGGGACTGGACAACATCCCAGGCTGCGTTTTACATGAACATCAGAATTAACTCCTCACTTAAGCACCATGTTCAATAATAGCCTCGCATCAGGCTTTGTGCCCACTGAATGGTGCAAAGCAACAGTTATCCCACTCCACAAAGGGGGAGCCACCACTGATCCCAGGAACTATAGACCTATTAGCCTGATGAGCCTGGTCTGCAAGGCCATGGAATGTCATCATGGAACTCATAAACAAAGACATTGGTAACCTCCAAACTCTGGATCCCACCCAGTTCGGGTTTGTGAAAGGCAGATCATGCCTCCTGAACCTGATCGACTTCTTTGAGGCAGTCACTAAAGCCGTAGATGAGGGTAAGGTGGTTCACACAGCCTATCTTGATCTCGCCAAGGCTTTCGACATCATCCTCCATTCTGGAATTATAGCTAAACTCAATAAACTAGGCATAAATCCCTACTTCACAAGATGGGTTGCCAACTGGCTCACTGACAGAACCCACACTGTAAAAGTTGCAGACTCCAAATCTGACCTCAAACCAGTGACAAGTGGAGAACCACAGGGTACCATCCTGGGACCACTCCTGTTTGGTATCTACATCTCTGAAGTACAGGCTAACACAGAAGGCCTCTGGCTAACGAAGTTCGCAGATGACTGCAAACTAGGAGCCATAGTCAAGTCCCCAAATGATGTGAACATCCTACAGAAGGGCTTCTCTGAGACAGATGCCTGGTGTCAGAGCCATGGCCTCAAGCTCAATGCCAAAAAGTGCAGTGTCATCCCCTTTGGTAAAAACTCTGTACCCATGAACTACCACATAGGCAGCAATATACTTAACACCGAATGTGTGATAAGAGACCTTGGGACTCAGGTGGACAGTAGTCTCTCCTTTGATAGTCACATCACCACAGTAGTCAGGAAGTCCTTCTACATGGCACACCTCATCATAAAAGGGTTCTCATCCAGGAAAAAAGAGGTCATTGTTCCCCTCTACTCGACACTCATTAGACCCATTATAGAGTACAACACCCCTTTTGGAATGTACCTCAAAAGACATCTGCAGCAGCTGGAAAGGCCACAGAAGTACCTCACAAAGAGGATTACTGGACTCAAACAAATGCCCTACACTGACCGTCTCAAAAAACTCCAGCTTTACTCCATAGCATATCGACTACTCCGATGTGATCTCTGCCTAACATATAAAGCTGTGTCAAACCCACAGCTGTTGGACATGCTACACCTAAAGAAATCCCAATCCCTCCAAGCTACACACTCTAGGGACCTAAACCTTGTCACCACAATAAACAGGACATGCTGGAGGGATAGATTCCTATCCCAGAGACTTCCCATACTCTGGAACAGGCTACCCATCTATGTCAAGCAAAGTTCTTCATTAGCACTCTTCAAGAAAAATCATGATGAGTGGATGGGAAATAGGAAATACTCCCCGGGGATCACTTCTGTGTCTCTGGTCGACAGTGGCACAGGAAAATAACTTTCTTGGGTGGCGTAAGCCAGGGAACCTTGTTGGCTAGGCTGACATAGGCCCTTGGGCCGATAGCCTAGTACCTACCAATGAACCTATGAACCTATGAACATGCTGTTACTGAAGGATATGGAATCTAAAACTCTAATGTCTAACATTAATGACTGAGTGTAACCATTTACAATTTACAAGGGAAGTGAAAAACTAAGAGGAGACATCTGGGATATTATATCAATTCAGATGCAAGTAAATGGTATATGGAGAGGGAGTGTGTGTATGTGTGTGTGTGTGTGTGTGTGTGTGTGTGTGTGTGTGTGTGTGTGTGTGTGTGTATGTGTGCTTGTGTTTGACTGTGGTTAATTGTGGGTATATATGTGTGTGTGTGGGAGTGTGAATAAGCGGCAATGCCTTTGCCAACACAATGCATGGGCCTACAGTGTTAATTATTGCAAGAAAGTGCTGATCTGTTCTCATGGTAGTTAATGGCAATTCCAAGACATGCAAATTAGCCAGTAAAGGGGTATTTCCTCATTGCAGCTAATGTGTCGCTGATTTGCGAAGTACCATATTGCAGAAACAGCCTCCTTATTTAGAGCAGCTCTTACCACTAGTAGTGGGTCTGTTTCTGAATTCTTGTAAATCCTAATGAACACTTTTTACCCACCTCTTGTTTGCTCTCAAGTGTAATCTGTGGGTCTGTGTCTCCTGTCAGTATGAAGTTGTCATCAGGAAAAAGAGTAAGTTTGTGATGGTAATTGCAAACTTCTTAAGGGTGGAATACTTTGCATTCATTCATTGATTTTGCGTCATAAATTAGTATGATTCCATTTTCTACTTGCAGAATAAAGTCATCATTTGTTTCAGTTTGCATTTCCTCTAAGAAAAGATTCTGCAAATACAGTTAAAAAAATAAAATTAATATCTTCATCAGCTGCTTGGATTCTTCACTGTTTACTTGCATGCAGATAACTAGATAACAACATGAAATGCATTATATTTTCTACGAAAACACACAAACACACACACACACACACACACACATATATATATATATATATATATATATATATATATATATATATAGAGAGAGAGAGAGAGAGAGAGCACAGAAAATCATAACTCATTCTCTCTAATGTTACAGTGTTACAGTTGGTTTAGAGTGCGGGATGTTAAAATGTATAGGGTTGAAGTTTTTTATTAAAGTGAACTTGTGTTCCTTAAGGCATAAATGGAAGGATTCAAAGCTAGAGACAATTTCTAATTATTTATTTTTCTGTTAGAAAAATATGTTTCATTATGTCTGTAAGTGCCCTGCAAGGATGTCAAATCATCTTATATAGATTTTTGTGTTTCTTAGACTTTACAGGCACTACTCTACCTGGTGTGTTATCAAGTTGAGTTTGTACTGCTTTTCATATTATGGACTTACTTGGTCTGGTACTAAATTCTTTTTCTGATTTGGTAGTATCCTGATAATGTTTTATGTCAAATCCATTGGAATGTCTTTTCTTTCAAGATTTTTTAGTGGCTCAGGGATAGCGGAAAACTTTTGCTAGATCCTGTGCTGCAATTTGCCATAACTGAGTGACATCTCTTGGTTGTAGAATCTCCAGATGGTTGGTTATTTGGAACTGCCTCGGCTATTTCAGAGCTGATAAAAATTATTATTGTCAGATACTGAACCCATTGTATGTACACTTATATTTATCAAACACACATTTTCTTTTCTGGTGGTTAAACCACTTTGTTTTAACACTTGAAACACATTTCTTAAGAATGTACTATGTTGTGTGTTTCTAAATTATACATCGACAAAATTTGAGATGTTTGGTACCATAGGAACATAGAGAGATAAAGACACAGGAATAGTACTAGGCACACAATTAAGTGACTATATATACAAACTTTTATGGAGATACAAAGTTCTTGCCACTCTATTAAACCACTTAATAGTGTTCACATACAACTCAAGCAGGGACATACATGATAACCCAGCTTCAGGTTGTGTCTACCCATCTGATTATCAAGACCATTCTCCAAGGTAGCTAAAGTCACACTTTGTCTTGTATTGGTAATTTATTTCATAGGAAGGTAATGCATTGAGTTAGGAGCTTCTCTCTCCAGCAAGTATTGTCTGGTTGCTAGTGAAGGTTTAGAACTTGCGTATGGGTGCTTGTAGAGCCACTGTTTTTTTGAAGATGTAGGGGGCCTAAATAGGAATGGTCATTCATGGTTTGAAAAGTGAGATGCAAATCAACTTTGAACAGCTAGTAGACTACTACTTAAAATGATGCTAATATCACAATAACTGAAGGATTTAAGGCTTTTGCATTGCATTGCCGGAAATCTTTGGGGCCTTTCCAGTTGAGCAACATGCTTTGATTTGTACATAAGAGTACTGCATTTGACAATGAGTAATAAGGAAAGAGTACAGTGATATGATGATATCATAAGATGCTGAAGAAGTTCCACTGGAAATTAATTTAGCCTGACAAACGGATTTCCCGGCTATCGTAGAGACATGATGATCAAATGATAGAGAGACAGTTGTCCACATAAGTACACCCTTATCTTATGATGTTTTCTTTTTATACATGCTTTATGGTATTAAAGAATTCTTTTACAGCAGTGTTTGCTATAAAGATTAAATGTTTATCTGTTTTCAAACTCAGTAGCGTTATGAACATTGTGACGTTTAAAATCTGATGATAAACTTTAAGCTATGGAATCCAGATATGATTTCTCATTTTCAGAGAATGTTAGTATTGATTGTATCAAGAACTAAGCCACCATTGTAAGTATAACATGTCTGTTGCTTATAGTGGTTGTGTTTTTTAATGTTATATCAATATATGAGCTCATCAGAATTTTGGGTTAGGTGCTTTGATTATTGGTGATGCCCCAGATACTGTTGCTCACTCTCTTGTTTTATCTGCAGTTATCATTAAATGCTATGCCTATTGTGAGTAGACACACTTTAACATAGGTTCATAGGTTTTATAGGTTCATAGGTTGATACTAGGCTATCTGCTCTAGGGTATTTATAAGCCTAACTAGAGTGTGTTTGGCTTTCGCCACCCTTTTAGATTAGTAGACTGTGCCTCTGTATAGAAGGTCACAGAAGATAGCCCTTTTAAGGTTAGTTTGCTGTGCCTCTGTCTAGCAGGGACACAGAAGAGATCCCAGGGGTAAACTTGCGATCTCCCATCCACTCAAGATTTCTCTTGAAGAGGGTCAGTGAGGGGCTCTGCCTAACATAGATTGGGATTTTGTTCCAGAGGGGAGCCTCTGGGATATGATTCTGTCCCTCCAGCATGTCCTATTTATTTCTCTGCTGAGGTTTATGTCCCTGGAGCGTGTAGCTCTAAGGGATTTGGATTTCCTGAGGTAGAGCATGTCCATTAATTCTGGGTTGGACATGGCTTTATACGTCAGGCACAGATCGCCTCTGAGTAGGCAGTAAGCAACTGAGTAGAGCTGGAGTTTCTTTAGTCGAACTGCATAGGGCATCTGTTTGAGTCCCTTGATCCTCTTGGTGAGGTACTTTTGGGGTCTTTCCAGTTGCTGCTGGTGTTGGGTAAGGTACATCCCAAATGGGGCATTGTATTCAATTATGGGTCTGATGAGTGATGAGTAGAGGGGTACAATGACCTCTCTTGATCTAGATTTGAACCCTTTCGTGATAAGGTGGGCTATATAGAAGGTCTTTCTAACCGCTTTGGCAATGTGATTGTCAAAGGAGAGATTACTATCTACTTGGGTCCCCAAGTCCCTAATTACTTCTTCCATACTTAATGGATTACCACCTATGTGGTAATTTGTGGGCACTTTGTTTTTCCCTAAAGGGGATGACTAGGCACTTTTTGGCATTTAGCTTTAGGCCATGGCTCTAGCACAAGTTCTCCGTCTCTGTGAGACCCTTTTGGAGGATGCTTGTATCAGCTGGAGAGTCGATTATGGCACCCAGTTTGCAGTCATCTGTGAACTTGATCATCCATAGTCCTCCCATGTTGGCCTGTACCTCAGAGAAATATATACCGAACAAGAGTGGTCCAAGGACTGAGCCTTGTGGGATGCCACTTGTAACTGGTTTAGAGTCTGACATGGCACCTGCAATTCTGACCATGTGGGTTCTATCCCTGAGCCAGTTTGCAACCCATCTTGTGGCATAGGGGTTGATATTTAAGCTGGTGAGCTTATTTATGATGCCCGAGTGAGGTATTGTGTCGAAGACTTTTGCAAGGTCCAGGTAGGCTGTATGGAATACCTTCCCTTCATCTATGGCCTTGGTAACTGTTTCAAAGAAGTCTACCAGGTTCAAGAGGCATGATCTGCCCTTAACAAAGCCGAATTGGGTAGGATCCAGTGTCTGGAGGTTCCCAATGTCTTTGTTTATGAGTTCCATGATGATATGCTCCATAGCTTTGCAGACCAGGCTAGTCAGGCTTTTAGAGCGATAGTTTCTGGGGTCCGTTGTGGCACCACCTTTGTGGAGTGGGACCACTGTTGCTGTATGCCATTCCTTGGGTACATATCCTGTAGTAAGGCTGAGATTGAACAGTGACTTTATGTGAGGGTTCAGTTCCTCTTGGAGCTTGTATAAGATGCAGCCTGGGACACCGTCTGGTCCCATTGATGCTGTGTTTTTTGCTTTGGAGAGGGCAGCTCTCACCTGTGCATCTGTGATGTCAGGGAGGCTACACTCTGTTGGGATAGACATTTGCTCTTTTGGGGGGGGGGAGTTTACACTGAACCTGTCTGCCAGGATGTTGGCAATGTCTGTGGGTTCAGTGTATTTTTTGTCATTTTGCACTAACTCAGAACATATCTGGGAGTTGCCACCCAGGTTCCTGACATAACTAAAGAAGGCCTTGTGATTATATTTAGTGTCTTGTGCAATTTTTCTTTTGAAGCTGGCCTTAGATGATTTTATGAGGAATCGTAGTTTCTTGCTAGTACTGATCAGGGATGCCTTCCCTTTTTGGGATTTTGCTCTATCATGTAGTAGCTTCCTCCTTCTGTTGTATAGCTTATTTATGGCCAGGGTCCACCAGGCAGGTCTCCTGCCTTGGGAGGAGTGAGTCTTGGTTTTATTTGGGATAGCACAATCCATGCATTCCTGTAGGTGTCCATAGAATGCTTTTGTAAAGGATTCTGTGGTTTGGGATGTATTTTCCACTGGCCCGGGGGCTTTGAAGGATTCCACCTCAGTTTTGAGAAGTGTGAAGTTTGCTTTTGAGAAGTTCTTCACCATGGTTTCCTTGGCTAGGGATGGGGACGGGATATGGATGTCCAGTGAGATTAATTTATGGTCTGACCTTACCAATGAGGGGTATATCTCTGGTGTGGAACATAGAGTCTACATGTTGGTGATGACCAGGTCCAATATGTTTTCCCCTCTTGTGGGAGTGGTGACCAGTTGTTCCATAGCATTTGAGTTTATAAATTCTAGGAACCATTGGGCCAGGGTGTTGGGGCTTGAGTTGTTTTCCCAGTCAATGTTTGGGTAGTTGAAGTCACCCAATATAATGATGTTTGGAGAGACCTTTGTATTCTCCAGTGTTCTCAGGAAAGCCGAGTGGGGTGGTCTGTAGCAGGCTACAAACTGAAAGGCAGTTTTGCCCACTGTTAGTTGCACATGGAGGGTCTCCGATGCTTCGTGCAGTGCCACTAACCTGGAGGTGTAGGTATCTTTGATGAATATGGATACTCCCCCTCCTTTTGTGGTTTGGTCTGAGTTTTGGGGCCTAAAAGTATGGTATGAGGTATAACCTGGCAGTGCTGGGGTGCTCTCAGGAGCCTTGAACCAGGTTTCTGTTACTGCACAGATATCAATATTCTCCATACTGAGGAGAGCTTCGAGTGTGTGCATCTTGAGGTCTAGACTTCTGGCATTGAGCAGCATTGGTTGGCATTCAGGCACTAGTAATGTGCTCTTTGATTTAGAAGATTTTCAAATTTTCTCTTTGTTTAAATATTTATGCATACACTTCCTTTAAACTTTATTTAGGATTTTTTGTCTTTTTTTTTGCCTTTCATTATTTAATTAATGTATTTGTTTATTGCTTACCAGGTGTTGCCCACAGATGAGTCCCCTACCTGTACCAACTCAGCCCATTCATTCCAGGTGATGAAAGGCAAGCATTCTTGTGCTAGGGCTAGGCTACGTAAGATACCTACAGACAGATTTTTCCTGCCTGGGAATCACAACTGGCCACATGTTTCCTAATAAGTGGCAGGGGATGTGGAGCAGATAAACTTGCTGGTCCTGCAGTGTATCCTACCCTCCTTAATCAGGAATAACCCCCTCTGTAACTCTTTCAAACTCCATTATCATGGTCTTCTGAGGGTAGGGATGCCTTCACATCGATTAGTTCCTCTCTTCTAACAAGTGTAAATGCACTCTGACATGATTGTCTCATTAAGCTAGACTCAAACACCACTGGGTGTAGCACCTAGTTCGTACATTTGGTGTTACCTATGTGGTGAGCTAGAACCACTTCCATCTCTCACAATATGTGAGCTGGAAGCAGCCTGTAAGTCCTATCTAACTTGGTTAGCTACTACTGACATCTGAGACACTGAATTTGGGTTACCTAAAATATAATGAGGGATTTATTCATCCTTTCCACAGAGCGGACCTACCTGCATTTATCATTAATTGCATTTTAGTGGCATCAGCACATTGATCATTTCCAGCTTCATGAAGGTTATTTAATGCATTGATTCTCAATCTGATACTTTGCATATACTTTAGGCATAATTTAATTGTTTGCTATAATGACCTTTGATTGGTTAATGAAGTTTTATTGTGATAAAGACAGAATTTAGTGTAGCAGTTTTTCAGAGCTTGTAATTTCTTTCTTTTTTTCATTCAAAATTTTTCTGTTCAGAGGAAGTGTTAAACTACTGAGAAAGGAGTGTTTTTTATGTAGAATTTGATCTCTGCTTGAGGTTGTCGATGATAATTATTATACCATGTACTTTGTGATACGGACAGCTATCATGCATGTACTTTCCTTGTGAGCATGATGGGTACCTTCACTTTCTACCCCAACTATTTTATGTGTGCTAGAAGTCTGATCATTGGTTTGTAGCTTCTTGTATCTCCTTGGCCTTTATGAGTTGGTTTCACACCAGATGACAAAGCAGATCTACTTGTAGAAAATTTTTTTTCTTAGGAAGAACATTTGCTAATCTTACTACATATTTTCTATATAGTGAACAATTTTTGATATTTCTCGTGCAAATTTCTTTATTGGTTTGCTGTATTTAGTATGGCATCATACATCAACAACTTACGATGACTGGTGACAAACTTTGGGGCACTTATCAATGCGGCCATTGTTCATCATGTCCATTTATATTCACATCTAAACAATTTTCCATTAAAAACACTGACAAGATTTTTAACATGAAATTTTTTGGCAACTGTAATAGTGATTGGATGGTATATCTTGCGACTTGCACATGTGGTTCATTTTGTGTGGGTCAGACGTCACGGGCGTTGAGATTACGCATGTCGGAACATCGTAGTGACATTCGAACCAAAAGAGAAACCAACGCTCTGTTCAGGCACTACACACAACATCATACTGCTAGATTTCAATTTTGTATTGTAGATATAATTTTGGGTGACAGATCCAACAAACAGGGATGGCATTCCATTCTCAACCAAAAAGAGAAATACTGGATTATCAAGCTAGGGGGACTATTTTCTCCTGGTTTAAATGATCATTTATAACCAATTAATATATCCAATATTGAATATATTATCATACTTATGTTTTATTACCATATTTGCTATCTGGATCATCTATGTTCTACTTGTTATTTTTTATTTTCTAGTTTGTATTTTTCCTTCCAGTTTTTCTTTCAGGCAGTAGTATGGGCATGCCTAAAATCCTTTGGAAGCACCTCATTGGTCTATGGACCTTATTTAAACCTGCATTTGTGCATCATTTTCTGTTTGTACTTTTCTTGTTCCACTGAGGAAAGCCATGTTAGGCTGAAACCGGTCTGGATTATTGAATTGTTCAATATGTGTTAAAACACTAAGTTTTACTTTAGTGTTGCTGTAGTTTTGTTGCTGATATATACTGAGTTTTGTGCTGGCATTTTTTCAGGTGCTGTATTTAGTAATATGCAATGCAAGAACTACAAGATTTTGGTTCTGATTCATTACTTTGATTGTATATTGAGCATTTACAATTCTTAGCCTTTCAATGTCAGATTCAGTTACCTGAGTAACCTTGTTCATTTTTTTAAAGTTATTTGGGTTTGATTTTACTGATTACATCCACAATATTGCTTTTCTTGACTTGCATCCTTAAGGTAACTAGATACAAAATTATGGCCACTGTGCTTTAATGAAACTGCCAGAATTTATACATATCAAAAATTAAGTATATTTCTTTGACGTAAAGCTATTATTAAGGTCAACTTTAACATCTTTGTATTTATTTTAGTCTTCTGGTTATTTGTAATGCATACAAATAACGTTTTTTTTTTTGCTGTCTGAATTATCATAGTTTTCTCCTTTTCCCTCTTGAAGCATTAACAAGAGCAATACGGCTTTAAATATTTGAACAACGTTTGTTAATTCTAGGCCCAGTAAAGTATGTTTACTTTCAAATCAAATATGGGGAAGTGTTAGCTGTTGCATATAAGTGTTAGTTATATGCTGACTCCTTAAAATTCCAATGTTAGCTTGCCACAGTATTCAAAATACATAACACAGGACACTATATGTTTTGGGTAAAGCTGAGTAGACTTTTTTTAACAAAGAATATCACCTTTTCAAACACCTTAATGGTTGTAAAACAATTACCCACAAAAATATTACATAGTTATTTAAACCAATTTACAGCAAATTGTATAACCAATCAGAATAAAAGGATAATTATTCAATCAAAAAGTTTAAAATGTTGCTTCATAAATATATTTCAAAGTATACTTCAAAATAAATATTTCTAAATAAAGATACTAATAAATACAATACTTTGTATTACAAATACATCATGGGCTGTACGCAGTAAAGCCTGCAAAGCACTAAAACTGTGTGTGCATCACACTATGATGTGTGCACTGTAGTGCACTGTTCTGCATTCAGTAAGTGGCTCTCTACAGCATTTATAGCTCAGCAAACATACTAAACATCTTGGCATGCTAAGTACAGCATGACCAGCAATATTGCATGCTTATCAACTATAAAGCAATCGTGTATACTTGGTGCAGATTTTGTCTGTGAATTCCAAAACCTGTTGGAATACAGTCAAGGAAAAAAACTCTACATAGAGAGCATGTTATAGCTGCTGTTGCTCTTATACATGTATATGTGAAACAGGCCTAAAAGCTGCTGCTAATAGATCTCAGCCAAGAAGGAGAAGGGTGTTTAGACCCCGGTTAACTTTTCATGGTCTGCATGAGCTGAAAATTGTAGAGCACTACAGGGTAGATAGAAACACACTACAAGAACCTGCAACCTCTTTCGTCCTCAACTGTGAGCAAGGACAAACTAAGGGGAACCAATACCTGTGGAGACTAAGGTATGTGTCTCTCTTTCTCTTTCCCATTTACGCATCAAGTGGTACATCAAGCAAAGGGCACCTTTAAGCACTCATTGTTTCTGTAGCAAGTATGGGTTTTACAGGCTCAGGTTGCTAGCCCAAGGCCCAACCCACCTTGGAGGGTGTACCACATACACTCACACCTAGGGCCAGTTTAAAGTGTCCGATCCACCTACTGCATGTCTTTGTAATGTGGGAGGAAACCAGAGCACCTGGGCAAAATGCACATGAATGCAGGGAGGATATGCAGAATTCGCAAGGAAGGCACCGCAGCCAAGAATTGAACCAGACAACCTCTTGCTGTGAGGCAACAACACTAACTGCTACACCACTATGCCACCCTTAAGGTATGTGTGGCACTTAGAATTTAAGATACAGGACCCTTCCATAGACTAACAGGGGATATGCTGTGGGTATCACAGGCATCAGCATTCAGGATCCTACATCATTTCCTGAATTCTATGTTACAACATGCCAGTGACTGCACACAATTTCCCCATACACCTAAGGACAGAGCTACAGCTATGCAGGATTTATACCCTGTAACACAGTACCCTAAAGTCTTGGCTGCCATAGACTGCACTCACATTGAAATCAAAGCACCAGCCAGGGAACAAGGAAGGATATAAATAAACAGAGGGCTTCCACTCTATTAACTGCCAGGTCATGTGTAACACTAAGGGAATCATCCTGAATGTGTCTGCTGGCAACCCAGGCAGTTACCATGATTCCCATATCTGGCACAAGTCTCAGCTTTATCCGAGGTTCTCTAGGGGGTTTATCAAACAGGGTCATTTACTGGGGGATGCAGGTTATGCACTCCAGTATTGGCTGATGATGCCCATCAGAAATGTACACAGATGCACACTAAAGAATGCTATATTGAGGCACATTCTCAAACAATAAATATCATAGAGCATTTATTTAGGCTGCAGAAGTCATGTTTCCAATACCTAGATACATGCAGGGGAGCCCTGCAGTACAAGCCCCATACTTGTGCTGAAATCTTCACTGTCTCTGCCATCCTTCACAATATTATTCTGAGAAAACAGTTTTAGCAAGAACACCAAGGGGAAGGGGCATACATTATAACACCACTGGCAAGGTCACCACAGCCACACGCAGGGGAGGAGTCAGAGAGGGATCCACCAACCACTGTGGGTGTCAGTAGACATAGGCATACACAATATGCCATTGCCCTGGCCAAGAAGCAACCAATAGCACACATGCTCACTACCTAAGAGAGTACAGCTTTCATCCTATGCACATACATACAGTAAAATGGATACCAGGCAATGCTCACATCCTTTGCTTACCTACGTAATGGCTGTGTACTGCAAGCATCTGACTCAGTGCCAAATTAAAACACTTGCAATTGCCAGACTTTCAAAATAAGTAATGAACCTGGAAGAGGAAAATAAATGGCTAAGAACAGAAATGAATGGCATATCCTTGCATACTGTTACTTACTGATGTGACTATGTAAAAGGTGGGTGATGTTTATAGCAATGACATCAATATGTGACAACACTGACATGTCAATAGATGTTTTTTCTGTCAACTAATAGACCTCATGCATCAAGTATTCAACGTGCATATGAGTGTCTGCTAGAACACAGCCAAGCTCTGTGCTAGATCTACATCCTGGTATGTCAGACAGGTGTGAGCCATGCATAGTAGAGGTAACAGTTCATTGTCATCATCCCCTACTGTGAGAATTGGCTTTGTCAGGAGTTGTACCAGCATGTCCATGCCCATGGTCAAATGCACCTGAACATGACTGATTTCTGCTGGATGAGCTCTCCTTACAAGTATGCTTAGGACCATGTCCCCATGGCCTACCACATCTTGGTGTGGACACCTCAATCACAGATGCAGCAGTGGAAGTAATGCCACTATAGGAACGTGATCAAGCACTGCCATGTTAGCTAGCATCAGATGATGATGGTGACCTATGTCCACCTGGATGCCATCCCCCTCCCAGCAGAAATTCCATCACATACACTGCCTATTCCATCATGTCATTCATCCAATCCATTGAACTGGCAACAAGGGAGAGGCAGTCACGGATGTTAGTGTGGGCCACATCTACAACCCTAAGCATGTCCTCAGAGGCCCTAATGGAATGTGTCTGTCCTTCCATGATGGCCTTAAACATATGTCGAGTGGCTGAATATCTGAGCTGTTTGGCTGGTTGCTATATACCTACATCAACTGTATTACAAGCTGAGTTAAGTACAAACTTGCAGTGTTAAAGATAGTACTGCATTTTATTTTTCTGTTTATTTATTTATTTCATTGAATATTGTGTTAATGATATTAATGCATTGTATTATTCTGTTTATTTGTTTCACTGAATATTGTGGTCTCTCTGTCTCTCTCTGCAGTTAGTTTCCTGCCCACCCTCCCTGTTCTTGTTGTGGTATTAATCTTGGCTTATTTTGATTTGCCCGTCCCTACTGTAAATTTGTGTTTGAACACTCCTCCTGGGTCCATCTCATTTGCCCACTCAACCGAGTAAAATGAGATCATATTTTGATTTCAGACAGTCCTACCAATCCCATCTGTTCAGCTCTATCCCACTCTAGCGTCATTAGCTCATTCTACCTAATACAGAGAGAACATTTGAGAAGGCCAGCCCCATAGGTCCTTAACCTTGTATTATCTTCTGTTTCTCCTTTCTCCCTTTCCATTTTACTAAAAAAAAAAATCTTTGCTAGAATCTCCTTGTGTTCTGACTGTGTGCTTCTCAGCTAAGTATATAATTTTTGGCACTTTTTAACTGTTCAGAGTTGAATAAAACAATAATTGAATTCACTTCAGAATACAGTTTGAATAAATTGCATTTATATAAACTGTACTTGCTTTAATATTGATACACACTCAAGTGTGCTAGCTTGCACTGCACTTGAATTGTTTTAGTGTTGTTTTAGCTGCTTTCTGTAAAAAAAAAAAAAACAAAAAAAAAAAAATTCTAAGCTTGTTTCCTGCCTTTCCTGTAACTAGTCTAGTCCAGATACAGATTTGCTGTATCCAGGACTATATGTAAGCTTCTTAGCCCCCAAAGCCTTTCTGTGTTGGAGGGAAGCCTTCTAGATTATCAGTGGGAGTGGTAAGCACTAGGTAGCCGATAATATCTACCACAAGAGGAGTCGTTTCTGGCCCAGAATTTGTAGTTTATTGGCCTTTTGGGCAGTTTTTCCATCTTTCAACTTTCTGGTTTAAAAGCCTGCATTTGCTCTTGTTTCCCACCTTTCCTGTAACTAGTCTAGTCCAGATACAGATTTGCTGCATCCAGGACTGTTTGTAAGCTTCTGAGAGGTGCCAAATTCGGCTCTTCAATTTTCCCTTAGATCTGCTAGCTCTCTCCTCTCCTCCACTTTTACTAACTTATTAGTCTACCACTTCACCATACCAGGCTTCTTGTAGCAATTATTGTAGCACACAAAAGTGTGACCAGCACTAAATGTTCTACAAGGAAACAGCTCTGGTACTTATTATTAATGCCCACCCCTCCAGGCATGTATAAAGGTCAGTTCCCTGTGCTTTCTCCTATTAACCTGGTGAACTTGGGCATCCAGAGGCAATGTAACAACTGCCTCATGTACACCAACAACCCTCTCCTCTTGCCTTGCAATGCTCAGACTTGTGAGAGATGCACTTATATATCCAAATTGGAAGCCATGCACTCTCCAGCCAAGGTCGGAATAGCTGGTCAAGAGGAGAAAGCCAACACTTGCACCACACCACATGGAACATATAGCCCTCCAGAACACACACCAGCACTGCCTTCACATAAAAACACAAACCAGACACCCACCTTCACGGAGGCTCTCAATAAAAATCTACCCAATTAGCAAAATCCTCCAAGGCAGAAATGCACTCGACCACCACAACACAACACTAATCACGAGAAACATAACTCTCCTAAACAGTGTGCCACTCAATCAAAGCCCCTAAGGAAAAACAGCATGTCCAGCACACTAGTCATAGGTGACTCAATAGTGAGGCACACTGACGTCCTACTCACTAGGTTGAATAAGGAGAAAGTAACAGTCAGATGCCTGTCAGGTGCCAGGATCCACCACATAATGCAAGCACACAGCTCCCTCAACAACAGGTACAAATATGACTCTGTCATTGTACATGTGGGTGTGAATGACCTGAGAGATACCTACCTGGACTACATGAAGAGACATGGAAGAGCTCTTGGATTATGAAGCCCAGGTGGGTATAACCATAGCCCTGAGCAGCATCCTACCATCACCCAGAATGATACCACAGTATAAGCAGAAAATTATTGCTTTCAACAATTGGCTAAGTTTCTGATGTCATTCTAAGGAGATCCAGTATCTGTCTGCCTGGGATGACATGATTGACAGACCTCGATGCTTTGCCAGAGATGGCCTGCATCTGTCACCCCTGGGCATCCGGATACTGACCAAGTTTCTTGCCACCCCTATAGTGCCTTTTTTAGGTGGTGTTTCAAAGACCAAATTACCACCATAACAGCTACAAACAAATGCAATCTGAGGGTCAGGCTGCTCAATGCTAGAAGTCTAAATCTCAAAATGCACTTGCTCGAAGCACTCCTTAAAATGAAGAACATCGACATTTGTGCTGTAACAGAGACCTGGATCAAGGCAGAAGAAAGCACCCCTGCACTACCAGGCTATAACTCATTCCACACCTTTTGGGCCCAGAACATGGATCAAAGCTCCAAAGGTGGTGGTGTTCCATATTCATAAAGGATGTACAAACCTCCAGACTGGTAGCCCAACATAATGCATCAGAGATACTTCAGGTGTAGCTAACATTGGGTAAGACAGTGACTCAGGTCATAGCCTGTTACTGGTCCCCAACCATGTCCCAAGACTCACACTCCACATTCCCAAGCACCCTGGAGAATATTAGGGTCCAACCTAACACTCTCATACTGGGCGACTTCAACTACCCCTCCATTAACTGGGAAAACTCCTCATGTACCAATACACTTGTCCAACATTTCCTGTAATTCATTAATTCCAATGCCCTAGACCAGCTCATTCTTATCCCCCGACTTGAGGTAGCAACATCCTTGACCTGGTCATTACTAACATGAAGATCATTGTTCTACACCAGTAGTCAACTGCTCCCTGGTTAGATCTGACCACAAACTAATCACCTTGGAAATCCACATTACCCCCCCCCCCCCACCACGCAAAGGTAACCACCATGAAAAACTTTTCCAAAGCTAACTTTGGGCTTCTAAAAATAGAGGTCGCTAACTTCACATCACCCATGCAAATGGAGAATAGTTGCATGACTGCTGAATCATACACCAATGCACTGTACGAACACATACACAAATGCATGGATCTCACCATACCCAATAGAACCAAGTTGCTCTCCTCCAAAAAAGGGAAGCCAATCTAGTGGTCCCCTGTCATAAACAAACTCTACAATAAAAGGAGGAAACAGATGCAGAATAAGGTGAAGTCCCAAAACTGTAAAACCTCCATTATCAGACTCAATAAAACGTTGAGATCCCTCATCAAGCTAGCTATGAAAACAGAATTACAGCAGATGTCCCAAGACTGGAAAACTTCCATTATCAGCCTCAATAAAAAGTTGAGATCCTTCATCAAATCCTCTAAAGCTAACTGTCAAAACAGAATTGCAGCAGATAGTAAAGACAACCACAAGGCCTTCTATAGTTATGTAAAGAATCTCCATGGTAATAACCAGATTTGCTCTGAACTACTGCACAATGGTACTTCCTATACTGAGCCATCAGATATTTCTAATATACTGGCCGACAGATTCATTGCAAACTTTACCCCCCCCCCCCAAATAAAAGACCAATCATAATACCAGTACATTGCCAGGCATCCAGTATTACTACTGCACAGGTTAAACAGTACTGTCCAAGGCTAAGAATACACTTTCTATGGGACCTGACAATATCCCTGGCTGTGTTCTACATGAACTACAGAGTGAAGTGGCACCTCAACTGTGTGTGCTGTTCAATCACAGCCTCACCTCAGGCTTTGTCCCCACCAAATGGCACACTGCTACAGTCACCCTCTCCACAAAGGAGGAGCATCTATAGACCTCGGGAACTATTGCCCCATTAGCCTAATAAGTCTGATATGCAAAGCTATGGAACACATCATCATGGACCTAACAAACAAGGATATAGGGAATCTTCAAACTCAAGGATAGATCATGCCTGCTCAACTTGATGACTTCTTTGAGCCAGTCACCAGAGCTGTGGATGAAGGCAAGGTGGTTCCTACAGCCTACCTTGATCTGGCCAAGGCCTTTGATACCATTCCCCACTCAGGAATCATAGAAAAGCTCACTAAGCTGGGCATAAATCCCTATATCACTAGGTGTGTTGCAAACTGGCTCACAGATAGAACCCAGTGTGAAAGTAGCTGACTCCAAGTCTGACTGCTGACCAGTCATGAGTGAAGTCCCACAGGAATCGGTCCTGGGTCCTCTCCTGTTTGGTATTTACTTCTCAGACATCCAGGCCAACATGAAGGGACTCTGGCTAACAATGTTCACAGACAATTGCAAGTTGGAGCCATTATAAACTCCCCAAGTGATGTTGACATCCTACAGAAAGGCCTCACTGAGACCAATGACTGGTGTCAGAACCATGGCTTTAAGCCTTATGCCAAAAAATGTCTCATCATCCCCTTTGGGAAAAATCCAGTTCCCATAAATTGCCACATCGATGGTAGTCCACTGAACACAGAAGGTGTTATAAGAGGTCTGGGAACACAGGTTGACAGCAACTTCTCTTTTGACCACCACATTGCCACTGTGGTCAGAAAGTTCTTTTATGTGGCACATCTCATTACTAAGGGTTTTGCATCCAGGAAGAAAGAGGTCATTGTCTCCCTCTACTCTTCTCTCATTAGGCCAATCATAGAGTACAATGCCCCATTTGGCATGTAACACACTAGCCACATGCAACCACTGGAGACGCTACAAAAGTACCTCTCAAAGAGGATCCTAAGCCTTAAACACTTGTCTTATATGGACAGACTAAAAAAAACTCCAACTATTCTCTGTCTCATATCGCCTACTTAGTAGCAATCTCTGCTTGACTTACAACGCCATGTCTAACCCAGCTCTGTTAGAAATGCTACATCTAAAGAAATCCCAATCCTTCCGCACCACACGCTCCAGAGACCTCAACTCATTACCACAGTCTACAGAACGTGCTCAAGGACAGGTTCATAACCCAGAGACTGTGCATGCTATGGAATAGACTGCCCATACATGTCAAACAGAGCACCTCACTGGCCCTCTTCAAGAGAAATCTTGAGTGCATGAGAAATAGAAAATTCATCCCGGGGATCACTCCACTGGCTCTACTCAACAGAGGCACTGGGAACTAAGGTCAGGTGGCACAATGTCAGGGTAATCCTATGGGCTAGGCTTGTAAAGGCTCCAGGGCCATTAGCGTAGTACACACCTAAGAACCTATGTAAAGACACACCAGGACCAGGTGGAGGATGGACAGCAAGCATCCTATGAACACCCTTTAACCTTCCTGCATGGCACTTCACCCACACTTTAGCTTTGGCTAGAGCCACCTGACACTGAATCGGCAGTAACTACACTGCCCTGATCAAGTGTGTCACCCTCCAACTGTCCAATATGTGAGGGCTCACTGGAATAGGTATGCATAGGCCTACTGATTGTGTCTGATGGAAATACAGGATATGGCTGAATGTCACCTTCTGTGTGAGATTCAACCTCTGCACCCCCCAACTGCACCTCTTTTTGGCTACCATCTTCATCAGAGTCTGCCGGTACTCTCACATCAGGTGGTAAAGAGTCCTTCACTTTCACTATCAGGAGCACCTGTGATAATAACAAACACTGGAAATAAATTAATACCCACACTACCATTTTAATACATAATAACAAACTAACACTGATGTCATTATCAGAGATGGTACAGCAATACACACATTCATGATACCCACCTGCAGATAAATGCATATTTCTGGCAAATGTTCATCAATATTGAAATAAAAATGTTTGGCTTACCATGTACAGATGACACTTGCTATGGCAGATGGTCCTGGAAGAAGTTAAGCAAAAGGTCAGGACACAATCCTCACAGTTCCAAAAGCACAGGGTACAGAATTTTTGCATAAATGTCCATTGACAATACTTTTAACCGAAACTTGGCTGACATGTCCACCCAAAGCCTATGTGTAATGAACAAAAGTGTGTTAACTGTAGCAATTTATCAATAGGTTCATCAAAAAGTAAACAAATAATTAAAGCAAATGAACGACTGTATTACTTACAATATTTTACTATACAAGAGAATCTTATAAATTGCCATATGTAAGCGTACCTGCAAGTTCTTCCGGGCACATACTTGTCTTCCCATAAACATCAGCACTGACATCAATCACATGTTGGTGTGCAGTTTCTACATAGCCCTCTGGATCGCTGACAGTAGATATGAACTCTTCATTTCGTGTCATTGCTGACTTGGTAGCAGGCCCCACCTGTAGCCAGCTATTCACGGGCAACTACCTGCAGCTGCTCTCCTCTAGGCTGATGAAATCATATTAGTGGTCCTATGACACACCTGATCATAAGTCCTCCTGCAACCCCCCTCCCAGCATTAACATCACTGACTATCTGGTTCCAAATTTGCATTCTGTCAGCCATATTCCCATGTCCTGTCTCAAGCAGAAAGGCACCTTGGAGCCTGAATGCTTGCACTATGACATCATTTTCTGAGTCACTGAAATGCCTGATTGATATGATATGCCTGATATGCCTGGGTGCCATACTCCTAGGTGACCTAAAACAAGGGAGGATACAACACACAAATATCACATAGTTAAATTCCTGCTTATATACATGCATATATTTTCAACATTAACCACTGGAGACACACAGTTCAGTTATTAAAAATATAAGGTCACGGTTGTGCCATATCACACTCACACAAACCAATGTTTGATGCAAAACAAGGAATAACAATGGAATAATGTATTGTTTACCTCAGAAAAAAAAATTGATGACTACGCAATTTCAAGAACAAACCTCTTTAAAACAACCTTTGTTGTGGCAACACACAGATGGTATGTGGCTTCCCCACCCCAAAACAACAGGTAAAGGACAGTTTGTACCAACCAAGGAATAACACTTTAGTAAAATGTTATAAATGCTTTCAAAAAAATTCTCATAAAATGTGTGCACATCTACAACAGAAAAGTCAGTCTTATATGATTGCCAGTCACCTATCACTATGCCCAGCACTCCCCTAGAGGTGTCTGTAGGCATCCTAGAAGCCTAAAACTCCTATGTCATTGACAATATAGGATATTGCATTTCACTGAAATAACATAGAACACTGTAAGATAAACAGTTTTAACAATAACAATTGTGATAAAAGGTAATAAGGCTATCTGACAAAGTAATATGCCCGGCAAAAATGCCTATGTCAACAGGGAACATATAAGTGCATACAGATAAAATTTCCATTTTCTAATGCATATATATAAATTATTTTCCTTGTAGGATGTGAACAAATCTATCATGTACTTGAAAAATCCCATCATACCTTATCAGAAGGCTTTTGTGTGGATAAATTCAAATTAATAGCAATCTTCTTCTTCGTTTTCCATATACGTAACTCCTCACATTTAAGTTACCTAGATACAAAGTTACCTCTTTATAGTATAGATTCAGGCCTCTGAGCATAGTGAAGTTGCAAATGAGTTGTGAACCTTGTGGAATTGCTAAATGGCAAAGTTTTGACTTTGTGTGGCATGTGTAATTATAGAGTAGGCAATACCTCAGTATATGTTGCTATTAACCTGATGCACTTGGGCATTTCGAGGCAGTGTAGGAACTGCCTCATGTACACAGACAACCCTCCCCTCTTACCTCCAAACACTCAGACTTGTGAGAGATGCACTTATATCACCAAATTGGAAGCTATGCACTCTCCAGCCAAGACTGGACTAGCTAGTCAAGAGGAGAAGGTCAACATCTGCACCACACTACAAGGAAAACATAGCTCTCCAGAACACCCACTACCACAGCTCTCACATAATTACCCAAACCACACACCCACCTTCACGGAGGCTCTCAATAGAAATTTACCCAAGCAGCAGAGTCCTCCAAGACAGAAATGCACTCGACCCCCACAACACAGCACAGACCAAAGGACACATAGCTCACCTCCACAGTGTGCCCCTCAACCTAAGTCCCTAAGGCTAAACACCTTGCCCAATACACTAATCATAGGTGACTGAATAGTGAGGCACACAGATGTCCCACTCACTAGGTTGACTAAGGAGAAGGTAACAGTCAGCTGTCTATCAGGTGCCAGAATCCGACACATAACGCATGCACTCAGGTCACTCCACAGCAAGTACAAGTATGACTCTGTCATTGTTCATGTGGGTGTGAATGACCTGAGACACACCCTCCCTGGACTACATGAAAAGAGACATGGTAGAGCTCTTGGATTATGTGGCCCAGGCAGGTATGACACTAGCCCTGAGCAGTATCCTACCATCACCCAGAATGATACCGCAGTACAAACAAAAAAATGATTGACTTCAACAAATTTATAAGTTTCTGGTGTCATTCTAAGGGGATCCAGTATCTGTCTGCTTGGGATGACATGACTGACAGTCTTCGATGCTTTACCAGAGATGGCCTGCATCTGTAACCCCTGGGTGTCCGGGTACTGGCTAAGTCTCTTGCCACACCTATAGTGCCTTTTTTTAAGTTGTGTTCCAAAGACCAATCTACCACCATAACAGCTATTAATAAATGCAATCTGAGGGTCTTGATGCTCAATGCTAGAAGTCTAAATCTCAAGATGCACTTGCTCAAAGCACTCCTCAAAATGGAGAACATCAACATTTGTGCTGTAACAGAGACCTGGTTTAAAGTGGCAGAAAGCACCCCTGCATTACCAGGCTATAACTCATTTCACACCTTTTGGCCCAGAAACATGAACCGAAACTCCAAAGGCAGTGGTGTCTCCATATTCATAAAGGATATGCACACCTCCAGACTAGTAGCCCAACATAACACATCTGAGATACTTCAAGTACAATTAACATTGGGTAAGATGGCGATCCAGGTCATAGCCTGCTATAGGTCCCTGACCATGTCCCTAGACTCTCACTCCATGTTCCTAAGCACCCTGGAATCTATCAATGTCCAACCCAACACTCTCATACTAGGTGACTTCAACAACCCCTCCATCAACTGGGAAATCTACTCAAGCACCAATACACTAGCCCAATGCTTCCTGGAATTTATCAGTTCCAATGCCCACGACCAGCTCATTCTGAGCCCCATTAGAGGAAGCAACATCCATGACCTGGCTATAACTAATATGGGTGACCATTGCTCTACACCAATAGTCAATCCCTATTCAGGTCCAGGTCAGATCCAACTATAAACTAATCACTATGGAAATCCACATCTCACCCCCCCCCCCCCCCCGCAAAGGTAACCACCTTAAAAAACTTCTCCAAAGCTGACTTTGAACCCTTAAAAACAGAGGCGACAAACTTCACAGCACCCATGCCAATGGAAAATAGCTGCATGACAGCTGAATCATACAACAATGCACTGTACAAACATGTACACAAATGCATGGAACTAGCCATACTCAGCAGAACCAAGACGGTCTCCTCCAAAAAAATGGAAGACAATCTGATGGTCCCCTGCCATTAATAGGCTCTACAACAGAAGGAAGAAGCTGTTGCAGAAAAAGGTGAAGTCCCAAGCCTGGAAAAACTCCATTATTTGCCTCAACAAAAAGTTGAGATCCCTCATTAAATCCTCTAAAGCCAGCTAAGAAGGCAGAATTGCAGCAGACACTAAAAACAATCACATATCCTTCTATAGCTATATCAAGAACCTCCATGGCAATACCCAGATTTGCTCTGAGATACTGCACAATGGTACCTCCTACACTCAGCCAACAGATATTGCCAACATACTGGCAGACAGATTCAGTGCCACCTTTACCCCTCCCCCCAAAGGACCAATCCTTACTAGAATACCGGAAGAATGTCAGTCACACAGCATTACTGCAGCACAGGTTAAAGATGCATTGTCCAAGGCCAAGAATACAGCTTCAATGGGACCCGATAATATCCCTGGCTGTGTTCTACACGAACTACAAAGCAAACTGACACCACATATGTGTGCCCTGTTCAGTCACACCCTCACCTCAGGCTTTGTCCCTTTCAAATAGTGCACTGCTACAGTCATATCTCTTCATAAAGGGGGAGCGAATACAGACCCTGGGAATAATCACCCCATTAGCCTGATGAGTCTGATATGTAATGCTATGGAGCACATCATCATGGACCTGAGTAACAAAGATATAGGAAATCTCCAAACTCTAGACCCCATGCAATTTGGCTTTGTGAAAGGGAGATCATGCCTGCTCAACCCAGTTGACTTTTTTGAGTCAGTCACCAGGGCTGTAGATGAAGGTAAGGCAGTGCATACAGTCTACCTTGATCTGGCCAAGGCCTTTGATACCATTCTTCACTCAGGAACTATTGATAAACTCACCAAACTAGGCATCAACCCTCTATATCACTAGGTTGGTTGCAAACTGGCTCACAGATAGAATACACAGTGTGAAAGTAGCACACTCCAAGTCAGACTGCCGACCAGTCATGAGTGCAGTCCCAAAGGGATCAGTCCTGGGTCTTCTCCTGTTCAACATCTACCTCTCAGAAGTCCAGGCCAACACAAAGGGACTCTGGCCGATCAAGTTCACAGATGACTGCAAGCTGAGAACCATTATTAACTCCCCAAGTGATGCAGGCATCCTACAGAAAGGCCTCACTGAGACCAGTGGCTGGTGTAGAAACCATGGCTTTAAGATTAATACCAAAAAATGTGTCATCATTCCCTTTGGTAAAAACTCAGTTCCCACTAATTACCACATCAATGGGAGCCCACTGAACATTGAAGGCATTATAACAGATCTAATGCAGGTTGACAGCAATCTCTCCTTTGACCACCACATTGCCACTATGATAAGAAAGTCCTTCTATGTGGCGCATCTCATTACCAAGGGTTTTGCATCCAGGAAGAATGAGGTCATCATTTCTCTCTACTCTTTCCTCATTAGACCAATCATCAAGTATAATGCCCCATTTACCATGTAACTCACTAGACACCTGCAACAGCTGGAGAGGCCACAGAAGTACCTCATGAACAGGATCATAGGCATTAAACACATGTCCTACATGGACAGACTCAAATGACTCCAGCTATTCTGTCTCATATCACCTACTTATAGGTGATCTCTCCTTGACTTACAAAGCCATGTCTGACCCAGCTCTGTTAGAAATGCTACATCTAAAGAAATCCCAATCCTTCCGCATCACATGCTCCAGAGACCTTAACCTCATTACCACAATCGACAGAACATGCTGGAGGGACCGGCTCCTCACCGAGAGACTGCCCATGCTCTGGAATAGACTTCCCATATATGTCAAGCAGAGCACCTCGCTGACCCTCTTCAAGAGAAATCTCGATGAGTGGATGGGTAATAGAAAGTTCACTCTGATTTTTTTTTTTTTTTTTTTTTTGCTGGTAATCAGGTTTTGAGTAATAGAAAGTTCACCCTGGGGATCACTCCAGTGGCTCTACCTGATAGAAGCACTGGGAACTAACGTAGAGTGACATGATGCCAAGGCACTTCATTGGGCTAGGCTTGTAAAGGCACCAGGGCCATTAGCCTTGTCCACACCTATGAATAGTGGTAGAGAGAAGGAAGGCAAACAGCAATTGAGACAACTTTATCTGCAGTGGGTGTGTCACCCAAGATAACTGGAGCGGGCTTTTAAATAAAAGAGAACAGCACACATTTCTCATTTTTGTTCAGGAATAGCCAAACTCTGTTGGCTTTGCTGAAAACTGTATTTTACTGTTATGTAATTTTATCATCCATTTTAAAGACAAACTTTAAAATGAATGAAAGGACAACGAGTGTAGAATAATCCACAATAGAGGCAATAAGAGCTAGCGCTTTCTTTCACTTTATTTTCCGTGAACTTCTTCAGAAAAAAGACAATGAGCCCCCTCATGCTCATGTCTTTTATATAATACATACAGGAAATGATGTCACCAATTGACTTTTTCTATAAATAATGAAATCTGTTTAAAACAGTAAATAAAAGCTTATGATACCTTGAATACTAATATTTTCTTAACTGTGCATTGTGTTTTGTATATTATCACATTTTGTTTGTTTATTTGAAAAGCATTCCAATAAAAAATATGTTCAAGTCAAACACTTAAAAGTGCTTTGTGAAAGAAGTACTAACTTTTTTGTCATTTTTTTACATAAAACTGCCATACTTTTTTTTAAAAAAAACATTCTATAATCTACTATAATATAAAAAATGATACAAAACACTTATTGAATCCATATCTAAATTCGTGTACTTGTTCAGATTGTCATGTGCAAATACCCATGCACTTGTCCACAATATTTGTTTGTAGTATGGGTGTGTGTTAAACACAAAGAACTTGTGTGTTTATCAAGCGTGTGTAGACACATCCACGCTCACCCTGTCTAATGTGGGAAACCCTGTATGAGCGCACGTTAAAACTCTCCCTATCTCAGTAGTTTACTCGGTCCATAAATTGACCCTCCACTCACATACATGGTGCTGATAAGATAAATGACCATAATACATTGTCCCAGATCAAATATTACTAGCCCACATTTTTTAGGCTGACTTGATCTCATGTCCCTAGTCGACATTTCTTGCCATTGTCTCTACATGGATTGTTTCAATCCTGGGTGTGGAAACGGTACCAAAGTACCATTTGATGAACCATCTACTCTATTTGTTTCAAATGTAATGTGATTGGCCCAAGTGACTAAACCCAGGTGCAACTAACCCAAAACGCTCCTGTCAAAAGATCTCTTCTTGTCTTCCTACCAAAATATACTACTCCATTCTCCAAATTCCTTTGGTCATAAACTACAGTGTCCTAACGGTACCTGACTGTGCCGTGACGGACTCTGTGTGCCTTGAAAATATTTGACCTCTGCTGACTTGGGTTGATGAACTAGCAAGTGCTCCATTTAAAATTTATTTGTATAACAGGAAGCATTTCAAGTTTATGGATTCGTTCAAACCTGGTGAACGATCCGCTCCTAATATTAGTTGCCACAATGTTTCCCTTTGCTCCAATATGTTGTTGACATCTCCCTTGAAAACACCCTTCTCAACCTGATCTAGTACGAAAAACTCAAATTTCTTGAATTCTTCGCACACCAATGCATGTCTTGCTAGTGAATTGTTCCTGTCTTTATTCTTAATAGCCAGTGTGTGTTCGTAAATTCTACGTTTTAAAACCCTAATGGTCTTACCAACGTAGAAACTGTCACATGAACAGCATGAAGCTAAGTAGACTACATGATCACTGTGGCAGTTGAAATAACCATGAGCCCAAAAAGTTCTTTTCATGTGCTTCAAAGTCACAAATGAAGTGTTGCTGATGAATCTACATTGTCTGCAATCTTTACATGAAAAACTTCCTTTCTTGGAACTAATCCCTCTAGTTGGTTTCTCAATCCTCCTGTTCGTAACCTCCAAGATTTGTTTAACATTTGTTACCATCTTGTATGTAAACCTCGGTCTAATCCCTAATGTTTCTGTAAGATCCTTATTTCCTTATGTCCTATAGACAGCATATCTGACAGTACAGTACAGATAAGGGAAGAATGAACAAAATACAAAGAGAAGACAGAGCTGCATTGGTGCAAACAATATTGATAACTGCTTGTGTGATCCTCATTGCATTAAATATGTAGCATCTATAGCATGTTATCGAAAGTTTACTTAATCAAATCAATAAAGGTCAAACTTTATTGATCAATTAAGTAAAACATCGAATAACATAAAAAAAAACAAATAAAAAAAAAACTAATGGCGTATGCAGGGGGGCAAGCACCCTTGCACCTCCCATGTGGGGGGCTGCACCCCCCACACCCCCTACTTAAATATACCGACTCTGAGACCGCACTACATTGAGGTAAATGGAAATCTCCCCTTACAGAGATTTCCGTTTACTTGCACAATGTTTTTCACTTTCGATATTGTCATGTCGACAATATCAGACTCGATATTGTCAGCTTATGACAACATGAAGTAGACCAAATATGTAAGCAACACAGGTACAAAGACCTGACAGTGTACAAGTGTATATGTCTTCTTAATGCTGTGGAGGAAATAGGACTTGCTTGTAAGCACAATGATTTGCATTCCTGCTGTAACGTTTCTGTGGCAATGACAGATAAGACACTCCTAGTGTGTTTTTGTAGGTTCATTAGTCTGATAGTTCAGATCCAGACTTGTGTAAAAATCTGTAAGGTGTGTTAAAAAGTATGTGTAATGTTCCTGTTTCCTTGTTTTAATTTTTTTTATTTATTCTTTTTTACATAAGTAGTATTTGTGTGCTGCACAGCTTAGCACAAACATGCTGAAATGGTGACATCATTTAAAAGTTATGGAAGTTGCTTCTATGATAGACAACATAAATTAAAGCTGTGAATCAACTGTGTGTGTAGGATATTTGTTAAACATGATGAATGACACAGCACATATTATATGTAGATCAAGGTTTAAGTCCCACATTTATCTTTTTCATTATGAAAACTTATAAACCCTTTTTATAATAATAATCCATGCTTAGCTATGCTAATCTCATTTGCACATTGCTCAACTCCATGCAAACAGAGTAATGGCCCAGACAACAAGCAAACATTGTCACTTTCATAAAAGATACATTGTTGCATCTTTTGCTGCCCATCACACAACCATGCTAAGTAGCGTTGTGCAAGGGTCAACAAGCTTCCACATCTGCAGGTCCAGAACATCTGCAACAATAGGCAGACACTTGTCAATTTCAAAAAGGATAGTTTGTTGCACCTCTTGATGCCCATTGCACAAACATGCTAAGCGATGCTGGCCAACTGTCAGAAAGCTTCCACAACATCTGCAGGTCTAGAACACCTGCAGACAATAAGCAGACACTTGGTCAATTGCAAAATGGATACATTCTATCATGTGTAGTTTGCCACTGCGCAAACACTCTAAGCAATGTTAAGTGACAGTCAATCAGCATAATGAGTGTGAAAATATACAACTGCTGATTAGTTGTTCCTGTGACAGTAGGTGTGAATTAAGGGCTACACTACAGGTGAGCATGGGTTCCAATATAACAAAGTCCAATGCTTTATCTGCCTTTCCAGTTTACTTTATATAAAAATTAGCATTAGAAAAATAATTACACATATAAATAGCTATCTATAGCAGGTGCATTGAGCATACACAGGATACCAGCTATATATTAAATGTGTAACTGTGGGTATAAGTAGAGTTTTGTTTCTAGAATTAAACATTTGTTTTTTTTGAAATTTCATGTCACACAAATACATGGTTAAACACTCAACTCTTTAATATATATGTATAACTAATGAGCAGGTCTGACAAACAAGGTTGCAGATGCAATGAGCACTCTGTGCAGTAATGACTGTAAAAAATACATTGATAGCCCAACCTTCCCTATGGTAAACTATATATGTTAATGATCACAGTACTGGTGAGCCAGGGTTCTAATCTAGCATACTCTCAATTTGAATAATTTATTTATTTATTATTTATTTAGCCAACATTTCTCCACTCAAATGCATGTCCACTCAATGTTAAAAAATAAAGAACAAACTAAACATAATTATAAATAACAATAACAATGTATAGCACTGGAGCTCATATGGATTATATGTGTGGCTGAGGGTATACTGACAATTATGTTTCTATAACTAAAATGTTGTTTTCTAGCCTTAGATGGACTTCATACCTCAATGATAGTCATGTACACATGAATTTATAAACCAGGATCTTGTCACGTCACATACATAAATGGTTAACCCCTCACTCTGTCATGTTTATATATAATTAATGACCATATCTGACAAGCACTTCTTCTGTGGCAAGGATGAAAAAACACCTTCATAGAAGAATATGTTTTGTGTATTTTACATCGGTTCAAATCCTACATTGTATAAATTACTTTTATCAGTGTACACATAATAATTGTGTTAGGTCATAAAATGTATAGACCCAATACATGTCTGCAAAGCTTAAGCAACTAACAGGTACATCAGCAAACAATCAATAAACTAGTGGCAAATGTCATGCTACCCTTCTTATTTCATATGCTTCCTTCCTCTCTGTTTGACAATATTGCCCTCCACTTAACATCATGCAAATGTGGTTGGTATGGCTGTTCGGGTTTCCACACTAGCTGTAAAATGTAATAACATGAATTGGTGGGAAAACAAATCTAACTGTTACTGTTTGACCTATATGGACATGGCTAGAGCTAGAAGGGAAGGTTCTCAATTTAGGGCTCAAAGAAGGGGTGTAGAGGACTCCAGAATATTCATTGGACTCATTGTAAAGTGCTAGCAGGGGAGCTATGCTGGGTGTCAACACAAATCAGAGGCTTGGAATAGTCTGGCCAAGGTTGTCTCCAGTGTGACTGGCATTCCACTCACTTGAGAGCAATGCAAGCAACACTAACAACCTGAAAAGATTCAAGGAAAAACAACTCAGCCAGTGTCTGGATGAGTTTAGGACTGCTGCCATCCACAGCTGTGTAAGTATACAGATAAAGGTACTTTAAATTATGTAGAAAGCTAGAGATATAGAAGACCAATATGCATAATGCTCTTCCCTTTTTCTCCCCCTTTTTTTTACAGCTGCTCAGGAGATTGCAGCAAACAGGGATGCCCATGCTGAGCATTTGAAAAATCTTAGAGAAGCATGGGGTATGTATGCAGCACAACATAATATTATTTAATCTAAAGTACTGTTCTCATATGGATGGCACAGTGGTGTAGCAGTTAGCACTGTTGCCTCACAGCAAGAGGATTTCTGGTTTGATTCTCTGCTGGGATGCCTTCTGTGTGGCGTCTGCATGTTCTCCCTGTCTTTGTGTGGGTTTCCTGCCACATTCCAAAGACATGCAGTAGGTGGATTGGACCTTCTAAACTGGCCCTTGGTTTGAGTGTGCATATGTGAGTGTGCACCCTCTGAGGATAGTCAGCCCTCAGGCTAGCAACCTGACCCTGTAAAACTTCTACCTGCTATGGAAACGGGTACTGATGGGTGCTTGTTGCCTGATGTGCTAAATGCCCAAGAGCAAATGCAGGGCTGTTCTTGTAAATATTATTAGCAAATTAAGCATGCATATCTTAACTGTAAACTCAAGCATGCATGCTTCAGTCTTTACCTCAAACCAACTGTAGGAGTCAATTGTGAGAGTGCATTCAGATGTTGTGGGTTCAAATCCCACAGGTAATAAAAATATTGTAAAATAATTTAAATATGTTACATAATTATTTCAACAAAATTGGCATATATGCCATGCTGTTAACTCAATTTGTATTATTTGATAAATTATATGTGCAATATATGCATATTGTAAAGGCTACTTGGAATAATCATCAGTCATAGTTTGCAGTTGTTAAAAAGCATGCTTACTTATACCATAGTAATTTTATGGCATGTCACATATGATGTTACTAATTATCTTTTTTTGCCCCTTACCCCACCCCTTATGTCTCGTTTTTATTTTTATATATATATGGTCACAACATTCTGATGTCATCAATTTCTCACAACTCACAAAATGATTGACACCACAGGGAGGTAAGCCAAACAGTGTGGCTCAGCCTGCCACCCTTCCGATGGCTGCCACACTTATGCCCAGCACATCCAACCTTTCAGTACTGCCTCTGCAGCCCCTGGACTTACCTGGTCTATCCATATCAGGTAGCATTAGTCCAGCAGCTGGTCCAGTGGTACCATCTGGGAATATGGGCAGTGATGGTGATTTTGTCACCTGCCAGGATATGCCAGGCATGGTGTGTGATATGGTGGAAAGTACCATTAGTACATGCTTCAGCCAGATGGATAAGATGTTCAACAGAATGCTGGGTGAAAGAATATGTCAAGCACTCCAACAGCAAGCTGAGGAGGGGGGACTGTGATGACAGTTCTTAGGGAAGGAATACTTCTCACTGTCCCCATGTTTGATGGGCATGGGCATCAGATGTCCCCTCCCTAACCCCAGTCAAAGTGTCCTCCAACCTGTTGTGTCCATCACCATCCCTGTCTCTTTTCTTGTCTTGTTTGTCTGCATCTGCTTCCTCACCTACCCTACTTTTACCTAACTTTGACATACCTACATCCTTTACCCAACATTCCTCTCTTACTGAAGTAAAAATACAAAAATGGGCACCTGCCCCCCCCCCCAAAAAAAAAAACATTGTCTCATACATAGCTCTCCACCTCACACGTGTCTTATCGACACACTCGATTTGGTCTTATTGGCTATACAACATTACTATGTTGTATTCACCCAACTTTGATGAGATGACAGTCCAAATTCATCCACTACTCTACCCATGTTCATTTCATACTGCTGAAGAAGTATATAGCTAGCATACGGTACATCTTGACAGTCTCCATCTTTATCTAAAGCTGGTGTTTAAGGCCAGGATTAATTTTAATAGATGTGTTGTCATAGTAACTGGAATCATTTTGCTCTGACTTGAAATAATTTTTTTTGGACTGATCTTGTTTGTAAAGGCCTGTCTTTTTTAAAATCAATGTGTGAAGAAGAGAGACAGACAATAGGATCTGATTGCAGAGTTTCATACTAGGTGTGGGTTGTTTGTTATGACTGGAATTTCATCTCCTGAATATAAATGCTTCTCATATTTTCCAGGCTATTTTGTTTATAGATTGGATGAATTCCTGAGGATTTTAATGCTGTGATACCCTAAACATGAGCAGTGAATAGTTTTAGTGAATATTCTGAATGGGCCTGAGTTTCATTTTATATTTTTAATTCAAAGTAATGACATTATTTGGTCAAGCTTCTTCACCGATATCTCTACACAGTTTTGATAGCAATATCATATTTGATGGATGATTCCTTAACATTGCTTCATTGGTTTATTTCATAAACATCTAATATTGAACTATGCCTGTGATTTATTACTAACAAAGCATTTGTACATATAATGTCTTTGCCACTTTATGCTTTATGTTAAAATGTAAGATTTGTTTAGTTATTTATTTAGGATCATAGGAAGTTACTAGGCTAATGGCTCTGGGGATCTTACAAGCTTAGACAAGTTCTACCCTTATTTCCGCTATCAGTACCTATCACCCCTGTCCAAAAGGGGCACAGGTGGAAACCCCAGGGTGATCTTACGGTTAACAATCCAATCATCCAGATTGCATTTGAAGAGGGCCAATGAGGTGCTCTGTTTGACATGAAGTGGGAGTCTCTTCTAAATGTGTGATTACTTCTAGGAGACAAACCTGTCCCTCCAGCAGGTTCTATTAATGTCACATACCAGGTTAACGTCTTTAGAGTGAGTAACCCATGTACCATTTGACTTAAAGATATGCGGCATTTCCAATAAAGCAGGGTCAGAGTTTGCCTTGTATACAAGGCAGAGTTTGCCTCTGAGTAGTTCATATGAAACAGACTAAAGTGACAGTGATTTCAGGTGATCCATATAAGACCAATGCAGAAAACCTTGAATTTTCCTTGTGAGGAACTGTTGTGGTCTCTCCAATTGCTGCAGGTGCTTGGAAAGGTACATACCAAAAGTGGCATTATACTCAATTATTGGCCTAATGAGGGAAGAGTACAGGAAAGTTATAACTTCTTTTTTTTCTGGAGGCAATGCCCTTACTTATGAGCTGAACAATACAGAATGCCCTTCATACCACTGTGTAGACATGGTGGTCAAAGGTAAGGCTGCTGTCAACCATCTCTCACCATTGAGTGCATACTTAAGGTGTTGCTGTTTATGTGGTAGCAAGAACATTGCTCTTACTGAAAGAGATGATAATAACTTTTTTGCATTGAAGTTAAGGCCATGACATTGGCAGCAATCATTTGTTTGTGTAAGACCCTCTTGTAGGCTGTTGACATCATTTGGAGCTTCTATGATATCTCCCAGTTTGCAGTCATCAGCAAACTTTGTCAGCCACAGACCTTTAGTTTTTGCTTGTACTTCAGAGAAATAGATTCTAAACAATAGAGTTCCCAGGACTGATCTCTGTGAAACACCATTGGTCACAGGTCTTCTGTTGGAGGTGGATTTCCCTATTTTGACTGTAAGGGTTCTATCAGTGAACCAGTTAGTGACCCTTCTAATGATATAAGAGTTGATACCTAGCTGGGTGAGTTTATCAATGATGCCTGAGTGTGGGATAGTGTCAAACACCTTGGCTAAGTCTAGGTCGGCTGCATGCACAGATTTACACTCATCCAGGGCCTTGGTGACTGTCTCAAAGAAGTCCACTAGGTTTAATGGGCATGATCTCCCTTTGACAAATCCAAACTGAGTAGGGTCAGATGTTTGGAGATTACCTATATCTTTGCTGATAAGGTCCATGATGATTCACACCATAAGGCTAGTCAGGCTAATAGGTCTATAGTTCCCAGGGTCAACGGAGGCAACATCTTTGTGAAAGGGAATAATGGTGGCCATTTTCTATTCAAATGGGAAGAAACTGATGCTTAGACTATGACTGAAACAAGTACTCAATGGTGTTGCTAATTTTTGTTGGAGCCCAAGAAAGACACAGCCTGGGATGTTATCAGATCCCATAGATGATGTGTTTTTGGCCTTAGAAAGGGTTTGATGACCACCTCTTTAGAGATATGAGGTAGGGGGCAGGTGGTAGAGATGTCATGGAGTACAAGTGGTGGGGATAGGGGAGTTAAGTTTTCACAGAATCTCTCAGCCAGCATGTTAGCTATGTCCACAGGCTCAGTATATGTGGTATCATTAACTACCAGTTCATCATACATCTGGACTTTTCCGTTTAGGTTACAGATGCAACCAAAGAATGCCTTATGGCTGTCCTTAGCTGAGGAAGCTAATTTGGACTTGTAGTTTGCTTTGGAGGACTTCACAAAAAGTCATAGTTGCTTGTTTAAACTGAGGAGGGAGTGTTTCCAGTTTAGGGCTCGCTCCCTCTTACTCTTAGACAGCAATTTTTTCCTCTTATTATAAAGCCTGTTAATGGCAGTTGTCCACAAGGTAGGTTTGCTCTTCCTTGATGAGCTTGTTTTGGTCCTATCAGGTACATCTGAGTCAATGCAGTTATACAGAGGTTTGTATAAAGCATTGGTGTAGAACTCTGCATACTTGCCAGTTCCATCTGAGGGGGAGATACTATGAAGCTATTTATACCATCCTGTAAGAGGTTGTAATCTGCTTTGGAGATTTTTTTTAGTTTAGTTGCTGCTGGGGAGGGTCAGGTATGATGGAATGAGACTGATTTGTGGTCAGATCTCACCAGGGAAGACCTCACAATGGGGATGCTATAGTGGTCCCTCATATTGGTAAGCACCAGATCCAAGATGATGGCACCCCTTGTAGGGGTGTCAACCAGCTGGTCCAGGGCACTGAAGTTAACAATATCAAGGAGCCTTTGGGCAAGTGAGTTTGAGCAAGAGTAATTTACTCCGTCACTGGATGGGGAGTTAGTCACCCAAAACCATGGTGTTTGGATGTATCTTGACACACTTAAGTAGATTCAAATAGGCAGAGTGGGTGTCCTGATTCATGGATAGTGTCCTGTAACTGTCAATGACTTGAACAAGTGCCCTACAAACAGTTAATTGCACCAGAAATATCTCCAGGGAATCACACTGTTATCTGGAGTTGTGTTTATCTTTAATGAATATTGATACACCTCCTCCTTTAAAAAAAAGGGGGGAGGCAACGCCTAAGAGGCAGCAGCTGCTTCAGATCTCAATAGGAAAATGCTTCTTTTGTCTTTTATTACCAGAAAGAACAGTAGTTAAAGAGGAAAAAAACATGGTTATATTAAGTTACAGTGCTGAAAATCTGTTAAAAATTGGATCTGCATTCTCATTGTGCTGTGGGTTTGATCAGCTTTTTACAGTGAGGCCTTTAAGCTCAAACATACTACAGGAACTACTACAGCTAAGGAACTTACTGGAATATAGAGATGAATGCAATCTTTGAGCAGATCGCACATTCATGGCAACTATTAGTCACAAAAAAAAGGAAAAGATCTGCCAGATTGAGGAAAAGAGGCACCAGAGCAGGTATTTCAGTCAGATTGAAGGTATACCCTCACAGGTTTGCACTGCCCTCCATACTACTAGCCAATGTATGGTCACTTGAAAATTATATGAATCATTTAAGACTGGAACTCTTATCACAAAACAAGATGAGAAACAGCAATTTATTTGTGTTTACTGAAATGTGGTTAAACCAAAATATCAGTGATAGCACAGTAAATGTAGAGGGCATGACTTTATTCAGAGCAGACAGAATTCAGTCACTATGTGACAAATCCAGAGGAGGGGGAGCATGCATATATGTAACACCAACTGGTGCAGCAACTGTGTAGTGACCATCACCTTCTGCTCAGAAAACATTGAAATTCTGTCACTAAACTTGAGGCCCTTCTACCTGCCAAGAGAGTTCAATAGAATATGCATCACAGCAATCTACATCCAACCTGATGCAAATATCAGTGAGGCTCTGTCCACCTCATATCAGTCTATAAGTGACCTGCAAAACAGAAATCCAGAATATTCAATAGTAATTGCAGGAGACTTCAATCAAGCTAACCTAAAGACTGTATTACCTCACTACCACCAACACAAACGTTCCCACAAGAGGGTGAATATACTGGATAAGGTCTATACTAACATTAAAGGTGCATATAAAGCAAGACCTTATCCAAATCTAGGGAGCTCTGACCACCTAGCCATCATGCTGGTTCCAGCTAATAAATCCATACTGAAAACCAGTACACTGGCTAAAAAACAAATAAGGATCTGGCCTATGGGACAAACCTCAGCTCTACAAGACTGCTTTGACTGTACAGACCGGTCAGTGTTTAGAGAGGCTGCTGTGACAAACAACCATATTGACTTGGACACATACACCGATTCAGTCACAGCTTACATTTCTAAGTGTGTGAAGGATGTAACAAACACCAAACTCACCGCATATGGGCAATTCAAAAATCTTGGCTAACTGGTGAGTTGTATAATCTCTTGAAAGTAAGAAATGCAGCTTTCAAATCCCAAGATATGGAATCTTTAACTGTGACCAGAGCCAAACTGAACAAAGGTATCAGAGGCGAAAAGATCTTATGGCAGAAAAATCCAAAGCCATTTCATGGGCCAGAAGGATACCAGGCAACTATGGAAAGGAATTCAAACCATCACCGACTACAAGCGTACATCAGCTTCATGTGATGACAGCATCGAGTTTGTGAACCAACTGAACAAATTCTTCAGTAGGCTTGATGCTGACAACAAAACAACAGCATTCAGAATCCTTGAAGACAAGGATGTAGTTGTACTGCGCTTCAATACAATCAATGTCACCAGAACCCCAAAGTGTGTCAACCCGAGGAAAGCAGCTGGCCCCGACACATACCTCTCAACCTCTTGGAGCAAGAAATCTGGACAAAGCCATAAATATAAGTGGGATTAAGATCCAAAAACAGGACCAATTTTTAAATGTTGCTCTTACAAACTTAGGAAGTTTATAGAATAACAGGTTTTGCATTAACATGAATTTTCTGAAGGGTATGAAGTCTGAAACTCAAATGTCTGCCATTATTTTATAACTTCCATTTTTAATGATTTGCAATGAATTTGCCAGAAAACCACAATTTTATGAAAAATAGACCAAAAATATAAGGTAAAAATCTGGATATTCTGCAAAAATCTGTACAGTTGAGAGGTATGAGGCCTGAAGACATCATGGGCAGGCTACTAATGGAATGTGCAATGGAACTGGATCCATTACTCACTGACATCTTCAACACTTCACCCCATCTAGCCAGTGTTCCGAAATGCTTCAAGGAGATGGTCACAACATTCTGATGTCATCAATTTCTCACAACTCACAAAATGATTTACACCACATGGAGGTAAGCCAAACAGTGTGGCTCCACCTGCCACCCTTCCAATGGCTGCCACACTTATGCCCAGCACATCCAGGACCCAACCTTTCAGTACTGCCTCTGCAGCCCCCTGGACTACCTGGGCCAAGAAACCACAGCCAACAAGTCTGAATGACTACTGACCAGTTGCTTTAACCTCGGTGGTAATGAAATGCCTGGAGAAGCTGGTCAAAGATCATATGACCTCAGTCTTACCTGTGGCACTGAACACACTGCAATTTGCATACAGGACAAACCACAGTACAGGGGATGCAATCTCACTAGCTCTCCATGAAACACATAACCACTTAGAAGGCAAAGACTGCTATTCATTGATTTCAGTTCTGCCTTCAAAATTGTCATCCCTCAGAATCTGATATTGAAGCTACTTCAACTGGGCATAGACTCTCATTTATGCAACTGGATTCTGAGCTTCCTTAGTGAAAGGCCTCAGAAGGTTTGTGTGGGAGACAACAGCTCCAGAAGTATCATACTGAACACAGGAGTACCATAGGGGTGTGTCTTAAGCCCTCTCCTTTTCACTCTGCTGATATATGACTGCATGGCCAGACATGAGAAGAATAGGATCATCAAACTTGTGGATGACACCACTGTTATAGGCCTGGTTAAAGATGGATAGGAGGAGGCCTACAGGCATGAGATTGATCAACTACTGGTCTGGTGTGACAGCAATCTAGCACGGAATATCAGAAAAGCAAAGGAGTTGATTGTTGATTTCAGAAGATCTCAAGTACCACACAAACCTCTAGTGATGAATGGGATGACAGTGGAAATGGTCAAGAGTACAAAGTTCTTGGGTGTCCATATCACGGATAACTTATTCTGGTCAATCCATGTATCCAGTACAGTCAAAAAAGCTCAGCAAAGCTTGCACTTTCTAAGGAAACTTAGGAAGGGGAAATTACCAAGCTCCATACTTCAGACCTTTTATAGGGGCACCGTTGCAAGTGTCCTGACCAACAACATTACAGTCTGGTATGGGAGCTGTAACAATCAGGATCAGAAGGCTTTCAAGAGAGTTGTAAGGTCAGCAGAAAGAATCATTGGCATCTCTCTTACACCTCTGGAAGATCTACACAAATGCCGGTGCATTGACAGTGCCAAAAAGATTTCCAGTCATCCAATGCATCCTGCCAGTGTTCTGTACACTCATCTCTTCTCAAGCAGGAGATACAGAAACCTGTATTGTAAGACCACCAGACTAAATAACAGTTTATTTTTGCTCTCCATTAGACTGTTTAACTCTTGGGAAAAATGAACGAGTCTGTTAAAACACTCAACCACTTCTGTTACATAACTATCCTATCAAGTGGCTTATTTTATGGATATGCAACAACCAAGTACAATACTAAGGTAGGTACCTCACCTACCACACTGAAGGTCTGTTAAGTGCAATATACAAACTGTGCAATAATTCAGTCGAATCATAGATATGCTGTTATTGTTTCAATTTTTCTTTGACAATATTACCTTCATATTGTTCCTTGTCATCATTGCCTCCTGTTCTGGGATGGGTGTGGGTCACTGCTGTCCTACATTATACTTACTAATTACTATATATTAAATTTCTACTGAGATATTTTATTAATTTTTCAATGTCTATATATACAACTGTTTCCTGCATTGAGAACAAAGCATTGCAATTTTGCTGTGTAGTTATAAATGACAATAATGTTTTCTTTGACTTGACTTTGACTTTTGACTTTAGTTTTCACTCCTTCAGTTTGTGGTCTGAATGTATGAAAGGAGGTATAACCTGGTATGGCTGGGGTGCTCTTCACAGGCTTGAACCAGGTCTCTGTGACTGCACAAATGTCTGCATTTTCCAAGGTGAGGACTGCTTCTAGTGAGTGCAGTTTCATGTTAAGACTCCTAGCAATTAGCAGCATAACCTGGAAGTTATTTTTAGATGTAGTTTTTACATCAGGAATTTTGTCCTTGAGAAACTGCCTATAAAGGCACTATGGGGCTAGCAAGAGCCTTAGCTAGTAGCTTAAAATCCCACAGGTGACAGATGAAGACCATCTCTGGCAAAGCATAGAGGTTGGTCGATCATGTCATTCCAGGCTGACAGATACTGGATCCCCTTAGAATGACACCAGAAACTAAGACAATTATTGAAGTGAATCATTTTCTATTTGTATTGAGGCACCATCCTCGACAAAAGTAAAATGCTGCTTAAGGTTAGGGATATACCTGCCTGAGACGCATAGTCTGAGAGCTCAGTCATTTCTCTCTTCATTTAGTCCACAGATGGTATGTCTCAGGTCTTTCACACCAACATAGACTATGATGGAGTCATAACAGTACCTGTTGTTGAGAGACTTGCGTACATGTGTGATATGGCATATCCTGGCACCTGACAGATAGCTGACTGTGACCTTTTCCTTATCCAGCCTGGTGAGAGGGGTATCTGTGTGTCTCATGATGGAATCACTTTTGACTAATATATTTGGTTTTGTGTTTTGCCTTAAGGGCTTGACAGGTGAGACATTGGTGTGTGAGCCATTATGTGTATTGTGTTCTGCAGAGGAAGTATTATGTTTAGCATGCTTGTGTTTGTGTTTGAGAGGTCTCTGGTGTTTAAGTATGTTTCTGGTAAGGTCCTCCACATATGTAGGTTTGTGTGATGTGGGTTTGTGTGGAGTAGGAGGTGAGGTGTGCATGCTGACAATCCACTCATTGCCATATGTACTGACTGGTGTGTGTCAGAGCAGGGATTCAAGGTTCTTAATATAGTTGCATCTCTCACATATTGAGTTTGTGTGGACTAGGAGAAGAGGGTTGTCGGTGAACATGAGGCAATTGGGCAATTGCTATACAGCCAAAGGATGCCCATGTTGACCAAGCTGGCTGGAGAAACTGTGGGAAATTGTTCGTTGGTTCAGGCACCTAGGCGGCTTGACACCCCCCCCCCCTTGTGAGACAGCTGGATGTGGACACATGGCAGGTTGGCATTTTAGATACAGTGACAAATGCCTGCAGACAATTCCCATTGGGAATAGAGGAACCCCTTGCACCCTAACCAGAGGTTGCAGACACAAACCCCCACAGTGATACACTCTGCACTCCCCTAGAAGCCAGAACATGTGGCTGGCATAGGATGCCAAGTGGGCATGAAAGTGGTAGTGAAACCTGTGTGCTGTGGGCAAAGCCTTTATTAACACAATATGTAAAGTGATGTGTGTAGTACTTGGTGCGCACTAAACCCAAATATAATCACAACTTGTAGAAATGTGGCACAGCACCAAGGAAATCCTGCACATCACTGGAGTCACATTTATGTTGCAAGATGTGCTTTAAGCAATGCTCCCTTACAGCAATAGCCTTCCTACGTAGTGTCACAGGCATCCCCTCAAAAGAGACTTCTGTTGGATATCTGTCAGGTTCTGTTCCTGTTGCAGAACAGACGGAAGGTCAGACGGCTGCACTGTAGGGCATCCCAGTAACACCTTCAGCCGATGATGCCATGCCTCCACCTGGTTATTAGTCTGTGGGAAGTCCATGTCAGACATCACACATTCCAAAACCTCAAAGAGTAGGACAATGGCAGTCATTGCTGTGCTGAGCAGCAGGATGCATACTGCCGTGGTTGGCCTTGCACATATTGATGTTCCAAAAATACACCGATAGGCTGAGCACAGTCTGGTAAAGTAGCCATAGTGCTGGTGTGGCAATGATTTCAGCAGTTCTTCCCCCTCATCCTGGTGAAAAGTGATGGCGCAACCTCTGCAGGCTTTTACACTCTGCTCAATACATGCCCAGTACCATTTAGGTGGTGCTTCACACTCCAAATGGTAGAGGTATCCTTCGACTACCAGCATTGGTTTGCCCCATTGACTGGGCACTGTGCTGTATCTGTTGCCAAGCTGACCTGGGCTATACAGGTACATAGATTCCATCATGGCAATGCCACTTGTTGATGGCCTCTCGGTATCCATCACACCCAGTGTAGCTGGGTACAGGATGTAGACACGACTCTGGTACACATCACTATCAGATGTTGGGTTGTTTGCTGTGCACCACCTTGTTTTGTACCCTCTGAAGTAGCGCTGCCTGCCAGAGTGGCCCTGTGCAGCTGTCTACACTCCACCTTGCTCTGACTGTCTGGTCTGCTAGGGTTTCACTATGTGTAGTTCACACAGCTGTGGAGTTGACAAGTGCTTGTAGTCTGGTTGGTAGGCAGCTACACAGCTTGCTTGCACCACAGGTTCTATGTGTACTGCACAGGTCCCCTTTAACTCCCAGCTGTTGCTGCCGGCCAATCAGGGTGTGGGGCCCAGTCTCAGTTTCAGTGACAGAGGTTACATAGGAAGGTTTCACTATGTTGCACCCTTGTCTGCCTACATGGGCCTGCATACTTGTGTGCCCCAGCTGCAGTGACCAATGGATGGGCTTGGTGGTCCCTGCAATACACACATGCTGCTGTGGATTGGGATGTGGGTTGCTGCCCCTGCGTGATGATGTTCCCTACTACAAGGTTTATTTCCTGCTGTTAGGTGGGTAGTCTGTGCTTGCCCAGGTTGCCATGTTCCCACCTGCCATTGCACTATGGGGGCTCTGGCAGGACAGTTACTGTCTGTTGCAGGCATGCCTCTCCACCACTTTGGGTTGGACATGTGTTGGAGTCATTCCCAACAGTGGTACTCACAGGGACACTGTGTCCATCATGTTGTGACATGCTTGGTTGGTGTTACACTAACAGGTCTTGCAGTAGCTTGTACTTTCTGAGGGGTAAGAAGTCTGAAACTCATCTGTCTGTTCCACTACAGTGATGGACAGCCACCTGTTTGTGGAATTTGGGCTACCCATATTTTTCACAGCTCAGGCCTGTCTGTGCTGTTATATACCATTAGGGGGAATTGGCAGGGATGCTTGTGTTGTTCTTGCTGTTTGGAAAATGCGCATATACATACTCTGCTGCGGTTGCAGCTACATTGGGTTTTACTGTCTGCTTCCCCAGGAATGTGTGCTGTGTGGGTTTGTGTGCTTTTGTGGAGCACTACAGGTATGCTGCATTTTTTATTGTGCTTTGTGTGGACTTGTGGGGCACTAAATGTATGCTGCAGTCAGTATTGTGTGTGTAAGTTTTAGCCTTGTTCTTCTGCGTTGCGTGGCTGTTTCCACTGTTGGGTGGCAGCCCACATACTTGCTTTAGGGGTCATCTCTGTTTGTCGGTTTTCACACCAACATGGATTCTCATGGTGTTTCTCCCTTTCGGCTGCACTGCTCTATAGTCTAGTGGTGCTGCGGCCTTCTGCATTTGGCATTGTAGCTCGTGGGCATTCATCTCACAATCTACATGCCGGAACCCATTGTCCGCCCATAGTGTTAGGTCAATTTATATGGTCAGGAAAAGAGGTCACAGTTAGTAATGGCCGGTGGATGAGAGATGTGTTGGTACCTCTGAGGCTAGGCTTACTGTTCCACCTGACAGTAGAGCAGAGCCGTGAAAAACCTATGGAGGACCACAAGCAAAGTGCTAAGGAAAAATTTAACAAGCAGAATGTTTGCATCTATAACCACCAATGGCAACCACTGATACATGGCAGTGCGATAGTGTGCTACATGCAAACAAATGCAACTGCAGGGCTTAAATAAAACAAGAAATAACCCCTTTAAACTCAAACTAGCCAATAAGGATGATCTCGCTGAGCTCTAGTCCAATCACCCTCGATTAGATGGGACCCAGACAACACTCTCCTCCCACATGGGTGCAGAAGGGCCTTCACCAACAAAGGTGGCTTGAATTTGATGCACAAAAGTTACAAAACAGACCCAGAAATAGCAAACCTGGAACTGGGATATACTTTAGCGGAACTAGTACAGTATACAGTAAAATGTGGCAAAAACAGTTCAGGCAATTCAAACAGACAGTAGAATGCAAATATAAATTAAAAGTGCAATACAAGAGGAAAAACAAGCACTTACAGTTAGTGTTTATCTTTACCTTATAGCAGACTGACTACTTGCAATTTTATTTTATTTTAATAATTTAATATTTATTTCCATGAATTTTAATCCATTTAACTTTTTTACAACCAAGCATTACTGAAATATGACATAAAAACAACAGCACTCTGAATGGAAATTATTAGAAACAATATATAAACTGATTCATAAAAACATTTCAACAATATATACGCATAAAATGCAAATAAGGTCATGGCAAATACCATATTCATGTAAAATGTAAAAACTAGGCATAATGAGGAATGTACACATTTTACTGTCTTTATACATTGATGCTGTTTAACATTAACATGGATATGATATGATTAGTTACACAATGGCCTGGTGTTGTAAACTACAATTATAATTAGACAATAAAGACATGCTTAAAAATAAGCAATATGGAAAATATGCATATATTATCTAAAACTTTTAAGAAAAAACAAAGCTTCCTTGGAAAAAACTTTTTTAATAGATTCTTCCCAATTAAACAGAGTTTATCAGGGTATTTTATAACATTTTCAACGTCTAGTTTCATATACTCAAAACCTGTTTTGTACTATTTATAACTACTGCAATGAAAGTAGTTATTATCTTCCTTAAAAATCATCCTTTCTTCCTATATAATTTCATATCCTAGTTTTCTAACATTAAGAAGCTAGTAACCCAGACAGACAAATGAAGCTAAGCTCTTATGGAGTACCAACAAACTCTGTCCCAAACATTCATTCAAACCACTATGACATCTGTTTAGATCCTAAAGATATGAATAAAATCTTTACACTCCACCCAAAATTTCCAACAACTGTCCTGCTTAGCAATCCCTGTTCTTAAATCTGATTGACATCAGCTAAAGATGGCTTTATTTAAGATATGTAAAGTCAGTATTAACAATTTAAAAACCTTGTTTATTTGATCATCAGTTTGTCTGCATGTTTGCAAAATGATGTGCTATGCATATATTATTTCATTTATTTATTTATTTATTTTATTTTACATTTAATTACCAGGAAAGTCCGACTGGGCACATGTCCTTTTTCAGAGGAGGTCCAGGGAGAAAGGCTACAAAATAAAATAGAAGAAATGCTGAGATATACATAAACAAGGTTACATGTAAAACAGAGAAATGTATCATATTAACACAAATAACAGATTAAAAGTATAACTCACATATTCTTGTATAACGAGTTCCACATTGATCTCAGAGAAAATGTAAATAAACACTGTATTATGAAAATCAATAATGTAAAAAAGGGTATATTAACCTATTTATAGTTAAAAATCATTAGGTGGCATGTACACAGACAAAATATGAGGTGTTGGGTATATCCTTATAAATGTTTTTACATTAGCTCCAGAGTTAGAAAACTAGGAAAACAGAAACTAACTAGGACAGTGATAGAGCATAACTTTGTTTTGGCTAAGTGAGTTTTAAGTCTTTTTTTAATGAGGTAAGTTAGTAGTAGATATTAAATCTGTAGGTAATGTTTTCCAGATTCTAGCTATATAGTTTGAAAAGAAAGAGTCTCCTGCAGCATCATTGGCCTTGGTTAACTTTATTAGTGACTTACTGCTGGAGCGAAGGACACAATTAGTGGAGTAGGGGTGTAGGAGATTTTGAAGGGCAGGGTTATTCTCAGGTTGGTTAAGAATTTTACGGGCCATAGTAAGTTGACTATGTGATAAAAGATGAAGAAGTTCTAACCAATTGAGTTGGTTGAGTGCTATGCAGTGATGTGACCTAAAAAGAGTGTATGTGGCAAACCTGGTAATTTTGTTTTACCATGAGCCTAGTTTTGATAAAATCAGATTTCCTTAGGTTATTTAGAACTGCAGATGCATATAGGAGAGTTGAGATAAGATGTTTGTGCAATGTCTGATTTTGAGTTGTTTGTAAGATATTGTTTATTTCTGTACAGTGATTGCAGCTAAAGGAGAGGAAGACACATTCATTATCAACACAATGCTGTAAATCATTGGCAAATTTAGTTCAATGTAAAACAGACATAGATCTGTTTTTCAATATTACCATATATCTGTCTCACTTTTATTAAAATCATTTGATCTTGATGTAGTAAACTAGTTTTGAATAACTTATGGCTTTAGGTGGGCATGTTTATAAAAATGTTTGGATTCTTTTCATTAGTATAGTAGGTCTGTATGGATATTATTAATCAGTGTCTTTTTAAGGTATATGATTAATTTTCCTAATAAGGCACTTTTTTCATATGAGATAATTAATGGGAAAATAAAAACAGTTAACCAATTCATTATTATTTTAATTATTACTAGATTTGACAAATGCTGTAATCCAGAGTAATATGTTATTAGTCTGACATTTTTTTTATCTTTGAAATTAAGTGACTACCTCTCAGCTGGTATAATTTGGACATAGTGCTCTGATTCATGCCATCAGATTTAGCCTTGTTCTTTCTAGATTTATTTATCTATTAATTTATTCATTCATAAAGTGAGGCCTGTTAGAAGCTACAAGGAACATTAAGCAACTGAAAAAAGACTTTGCAAATATTCCTCATCATTTACTGTATGTGCTTTAGTAATGAATGATCTTATATGTTGAAATTAAGGAAACGCTGTTATTTCTGACCCCCCTCCACCTTGTAATTTCTAAAGAAAAATGCTATGATTTCTAATACTCCGGTTGTGTGGCTTAGACTTCCTTTAAGATACGTAGTTCATATTTCATTAATGTAGTTGTTTTTCTTCCTCCAAATAACTATCCAAATCATGACCCACATAATTCATAGTTTACTGCTTGACTTTTATTGTTGGCTGCTTGATGAGGTCAGGTAATTTACCAAAGTGAATTACAAACTTACTTACATTAGCATATTTATATTTTAAATGTTTAGGATTGCAATGTTCCTAAAACAAAGATGTGTGGAAGACCAGAAACTTGATGTGGGGACTGAGAAAAGCCATTACAGAGCTTATTTACACATTTTTCTTTTCTTTTCTGTAGATGCTACATGGAACAGGAGAATGGTGTTAAGTATGAAATTCGCAGAGAACAACACTTCCTTGCTTGTTCATATTTTTAGATTCTTCCTGGTTTAAATACCACTTAGAAAGTATTCTGTGTATAATCAGTTAACTGTTTTGAACAAGTTTTGTGTTCTAAGAGTCTCAAAGTAGTGTTTTAGCACAAAAAAAATATTTTGATTGGTGATTGGAGGTAACAGAAGCCTGCAAGAAACTGGCATAAAACAAAAGTTCTTTAGCTGTCTTCTATGTTTTTTCTTTGATTTCTAATTGTTTTTTTTTTTTTTTACCAGTTAAGGACTCATAAGTATATGTCAAATGACTCAGTAAAAAGGTCAATATGAAGACAGTGTTATGTGCAGTTACATTGTTATTAAATTAGAACCTAATAACAATATATGTGCTCTGACACTGCTGTACCTTGTTATATTGTTATTACATTATACTCTGACATAACTGTGCGTTTACAATGTTATTAATCTGTGATTCAGCAGGGAAGTCAGTACTGTGATATTGTAATTTATCTTATTTTATTTATTTTACATTTGTTAACCGGGAAAGTCCGACTGGATATAGGTCCATTTTCAACAGAAGCCCGTGGAGAAAAGCTCCAAATGTACAAAAACAAGAGCAAATACAGTGAAATTATTAGTGAGTTATCACAAAACTGAGATTTGTTTAACGATATGTACACACAGGTACATGTTTTTCTCACATACACACAGCAAAGGTTGGAAGCAAGTAGCTGAGAAAGAAATAGTTAAAGATTTCATCTGAAAAAGGAAAACACGTATATTAAAGGTGGTTATAATACATTGTGTGGTGTTAACTTTAAATCTTTCCAGTAGGTGGGTGATACACAGAATTTTAAACAGTTAGAGAGTCAGAGTTTTATTCCTGTAATGAGGTTCTCATTTATGAATTATGTTTGAGTGGGAGTTAGTCAGGGTTTGTACAGGGACAAAGCCACTGTATTTTTAAGTATTTCCTAAGGGATTTTTTTGAATTGGGATAAGGAGAGGTCAGTGGTGAGTTCAGCAGGAAGTAGGTTCCAGTTTTTACCAGCAGAGTTGAAGAATAGTGATTCACCAGCTGAACTGCTAGTTTTAACAGTTTGTACTAGCAATTTTTTGGAAGAGTGAAGGGATTGTAGGTTACTGTAGGGGGTAATAATATTTTTCAGCATGGGTGTACTGTCTGGTTGGTAGAGGATTTTGTGAACAACTATTAGTTGGTTATATTGCAGTTGATAGGGTTGTTCAAGCCAGTCTAACAACTGAAGGTTAAGGTAGTGATGGGTTCTATAAGCTGATCCTGTGGCAAATCTGGCAATGTTATTGTAGCACCTAGTTAATTTATTGAGGTTTGATTTGCTTAGGTTTACGAGGATGGGTGAGGCATAAAGAAGGGTCAATAGCAGATGTGTATGGGCAATAACAATTCTAGCAGATGGGGTTAGGAATGGTTTAATCCTGTATAAAGAGCCTCATTTTTTATTAACTGTTTTAATAGCTTTGTATATGTGAGCATCAAACTTGAGATCACACCCAGTAGTTTAGTACTAGTTTCTGGGGAAATTATGGTACCATTGTTAGATATTATGGTGAGAGGTGGTGAGGGGACCTTGTGAGTGGGGGACAAGAGTAATAGTTTGGTTTTATTTGGGTTTAATAGTAGTTGGCGACCAGTGAGCCAGTTTTCTACTTTGCTGAAAGTGATTTGGGACAAGTATTGTAAATCTGTGGGGGTGGAGGCAGAGCAGATTAGGGTTGAGTCATCTGCATACTGAATACAAGTTGCATCAGGGATGACTTTGTACAGGCTATTAATGAATATGGAGAATAGGAGGGGACCTAATATAGATCCCTGTGGGACTCCAAGGGTGACTGGTAAAAGGGAAGATAGGTTATTCTTCCATAGTACAGCTTGTTGTCTGTCACTTAAGTAAGAATGAAACCAGGTAATTACTAGGTAATCTAGGGAGAGTGATTTTAATGTGTTTAAGAGTAGCTGGTGATTTACTATATCAAATGCCTTGGATAGGTCAAGGAAAAGGGCTGAGGAGAGCTTGTTGTCATTACGTTTTTGATTTATTGTATGTGAGAAGGAGAGAAGGGCTGAGGTTGTACTTTGACAAGGTCTAAATCCATGCTGTGAGGGGGCCAGGAGAGTGTTTTGATACAGATAGGCAAGAAACTGTTTGTGGATACATTTTTCCATTATTTTAGCCCAAGGAGACAGACTGGCTATAGGCCTATAATTTGAAAGTTCAGTGGAAACTCCCCCTTTATGAAGAGGAACAATGTGGGAGATTTTCCAGATGTGGGGGATATAGGCTTCGTGAATAGTTCCATTTATTAAAATTGATATGGGTACACTATTTCATTAGCGGCTTTTTGGGGATATTCTGCAGGTAGTATTTCTGCTGAAAGGGTGGTGGGTTTCAGTTTTTTAAGTAGGGACTTAATAAAAGATGTTGGTACTGTATCAATCTTAAAGGGGATCTTATTATCAGGTGTGGGGTTGGTGGTATTTGGGGTATAGGGAGATAGCTTACTGGCTAGGGTTTGCACAGTTTCTGTAAAGAAAGTGTTAAAGGTGTTAGCAACAATTTTAGGTGGTTGTTGGAGGGTAGTTAAGGGGATAGGGGTAGTTGATTGGCCTGGGTGGAGAAGTTTGTTTATGCCTGACCAGAATTTTTGTGGTTGATTTTGGTGTTCTTGTTGCAGATTACAGTAGTAATTCTTTGTCTAGCATAATATACTTCTTTGCATCATTTCTCAGCTGTTTATATATAAGGTGATCTTTTGGGAACTTAGTTCTAGGAGGTCCATGCTTTGTTTCTGCTAATACTTTTTTGTCTTGTATCATTGGACAGCCATGGTGCTACTTTGTTATTGGTTCTGTGTGGGGGGAGCATGGTTATCCAGGATAGCAAGAAATGTAGAGTTAAAGTATGAGACCGCTTCATCTAGTGGAAGTAGTCATAGGTTGGACCAGTCACATGTGTTAAGTTCACTTTGAAATTTAGTCTGAATAAAGTTCTTAAAACTTCTAATGGTTTTAAAGGAAGATTGTTGAGGGATGTCATTTCTTTTCCTGATTATATAGGTCAGGAAGTGATCATAAAAGTCCTCAGGTAGGCTGCCTGTTTTATATATCTGGGATAGGTTGTTTATTAATATCCAGTCTAGGATACTTTCTTTTTTGTTAGGCTTATTGATTCTGGTTGGGGAAGATATCATCTGGGAGAAGCCATGCAAATTTATATGGGTGGAGGGAAAGTCTGAAGAGCAAGTATTCCAGTCGATATTAACATCCCCAAGAATAATAGTTTCCTGGGGGGAGTTAGTGGTGAGCCATTGGAGGATACCCTCCAAGGTATTTGTGTTGTCACCTGGAGGAATATAGATACATGCAATGTTTATAGATTTGCGTTTGTTGAGTTGGACCTTTGTGATGAGTATTTCTGCATTGTCAGTAAACAAGGCATTTGGGGTACTAGTTCTGGATACTTCCAGAGTGGATTTATACAAGATGGCTACCCCCCTTTTTTCTTAGAGATACGATCAAGTCTTAATATATTGTACCCTGGGGGTATAATCTCATTTTCAATGGTAGTAGGCTTGAGCCAGGTCTCGGTAAGGCATCAGGGGAGTGAACATCTAGGAGGCCATATAAGTAGTGAATTGTCTTGTTTATACTTCTAATGTTTAGATGACACACTTGGAGTGAGTTGGGGGCATTATTTGAGTTTTGTAGGCTAGTATGGGTGTTATTTGTGGGGCTGATTGTAGCAGGTGGGGTTGGTCCTGGGTTAGGGTGGATGTCACCATCCACTATGAGGTTAGTTAGTAATCTAATAGCAAGTTTCTGGAGTTTTAATAAGAGTTTGTGGTAGTATTTAGTGCTAGGATTAATATATGAAGCACAAATGGGATGCTGAGTTTTTTGCATTAGAAGTGTTTGATGAGAGGTGGGGTAATGGTTGGTTAAAATTGTGGCTGATTAGAAGTACTGGTTTTGGTTCTAGGGTAGTGGATGCCAGGGAGGCATTGGTATTCATAGGCTGTGCGAAGATAGAGAATTATATGTGGGGGTATTGGGCAGTAATTAGGATTATGTACTTGAAAAAGCCCTGCAATTGAGCCGGTGAAAGCACTTGTGTTATTTTATTAAAGACTTTTTGTACTGCCATCCTTTTTTGTCATCTGGACTGTTTCTTTTGGGATTATAGTATTTGGACTTACAGTCTTCTGCCTGTTACATAGGATTAGAGTTTGAAGATTTATTAAAAGTACGTGGAGGCATTGTAGGGGTATTTGAGTAATGCTTGTTTAAAATAGAGTTGGGGTGTTTATAATTAGCATATAATGAGAGACTGGAGAGAGTTGGAGTAATAGGGCTGGGTCCTGTGAATGATTGGTTAATGCTGATTGATTCTGATGAGTGGGAGTGGTGTCAGATGAGGGGGAGTGGCAAGGTGATAATAAGTGTAGGGCACCTGGGGGGTGTGGGTAGGGGAGCGGAGTGAGCCCGCAGGGTGAATGGAGCGGGTAGAGCCAAGAGATGATGATTGAGGAAAACAACCAGTCAGTGGAGTGCTGAAGTCTGAAGGTAAGTGTGGTGAGATATATAAGAAGGTAAGAGGCTTAAAAAGACAGAAGTGGGATTACAGCAGAGTGATATAAGGAAATATTTGTATGGTTATACCGGGACCACAGTGTGAGAGAGAACAATAACAAAGAGATGACTAAGAACTGTGTTAGGGGGATTCAATGAAGAACAGGTGAAGGGATTTGGAGACCCTAAAGCTAACAGTATGGTGCTACCTAGTGGGCAGCTGGGGCACTTGGATGCACTAATAGTATGGAGCCACCTAGAGGGCAGTGGGCTACTTGCATGCAAGCACACTACTGGGGATTTCTATGAAGCAAGGCAGAAAAGCTAAGTCAAAAGATGGTGCCTTTCTACATTAGGCTTTTTGATACCTCTGTAATTAAGCAGGAGTGGGAGGGGAGGTGTGCAGGTTCAAGGTGGGGGAAGGGATAGACACAAAGTAATGCAAGGTTACGAGTCAGGAAAAACTGGACTAAGCCAACTGCTAAAAAAAAAACAGGAAAACCAAGCTAAGTTAATTCCAGGTCAGTGTGGTGCAGTATTTACCTAATAACTACAAATGTTATACTACTAATGTAGTACAGAGTGATGAAAAGGACCACCACTTCTGCAGGGAAATGTACTTTACATTGTTATTAAACTGCAACTCATTAACATGGTCTGTAATGTGCTTTTACACTGTAATCAAACTATCGCCCCAGGGCATGGTCAGTGCTTTAATAATGCTATGTGATCCTGAATTGCTGTTAAACTGTTGGTATTCATTGTTTAAATGTTTTTTCATTGTTGTGTATTAATAAATTCACACAGATTGTACTTGTCCATAGGAATGTTTCTACCTATGTATGTATGTAATACATTCTGATGCTTCAAATTAATTATGTCCTATTGTCATATTTACTGCACTGAATGTGCTTCTACTGTTAAAATGTTAACTCTGATATCATTATATACTGCAAATTGATGTGTTTAACTGAAAACTTTTCCACAGTCATTGGCTGAAAATGGATTCTGGCAGCCAGACTTCCAAAGTTATCAAACACAAAAAAGTAGACAGAAAGATAAATAGGGATATATAGACAGAGAGATAGATAGACTGATTGATAATAAGGCAGTTGCTCAGTTTTGAACTCTTGTTATTACCAGACCAAAAGTAATACTAGGGAACTATAAAATAATTAATGTTTTGAGTGAAGATTTCAGAAAGTATTAATTAGTACCTACTGCATTACTCCTTTTGACTTCTGCGGCTAACAAAACACACAACAGCACTTTTTGATTGCAATCTTTTAACAGTGGCTGCTTAGTATAAGAGGAGACTCCAGAAAGTTAACAATTTAGTAAAAATCAATAGCTCTAACCAGATCAGCCTATTGCCTGGATGATTTAAACACACCTACCCTAACTACCGTCCCATTCTTGAATACATATCTACTTTCACTAGGCTGGCTTAAAACATGATTGCAGAAACCTAATTTTGTAGCAAGAAGTACCATTCTTAAAAAAGAACTCTCCCACCCATATGGTAACTAAAGTTTTATATCTTAAAAAGTAAGTTAGATTCTAGCTAATTTATACTCTTCCATGAAATTAACTCCTAACAAATAGAGAGTAACTATTCAAACATACAATGAACCGGTTAGGTGTGACTGAAAAAAATAAACAGGCTATCAGATTGGCTTACAGCATCAAAAAGAAGATATGAGTGAATCCTGAGAAGGTATGCATCTCAGAATTCCTAGCAGTAGACCTGTAAACAGGTTAGATCTAATACAATCTATACACATATCTGACCGCTTATTTTGGTCCAACATTGGAAAGCCACAAGCTGAATATCAAAGCAGCAGAACATAAAGTATTGCAACATGCATACCAGTCATTTATACCTTTTGTACTAGACAGGGTAACAAGCGTTCACTAGAAAAAATATTAAATACAAATCCACATATGATCAAAAGAAGACGTAAACAACCATCTAAACCAGAAGCAGATACAACACAATCAAAGCTTGTGTAGATATGCAAAAACATATGAGTTGGGGCAGGACAAAAACAACCAAATGTTTGGATAGGCTAGGGACAGTATAGCCTTGTGCTAAGCAGTACAGACTTGTGTAACTACAAGCACAGACAAACAAAACTAGACAAGAATCTAAAGAACATAAGTGGAGCTATGGGGAATGTATTATGCTTGAACCAATGTGAAAATAGTTCAGTATATATAAATAAAAAATTAAGGGAAAAGATGGGTCATATGAGCACGACAAAGATGACAGAAAGATGGGGGTAACAAGCTTGTTATGCAAAATCAAGAAATAAGGGAGAAAAAAAATGCTTCAAAAATACAGAATGAGGCAGGAGGAAAGCTACAGTAAAGGCTGGCTGAGGAAGGTGAAAAGATGATGCAGAGCTGTTCTGGTGGCAGATCTGTAAAACAGTTTTGTAATCTGTAGATGGAAAGATAATGTGAGATATTCTAGATGACATGAGAGTTCGAATGGAGAGTTGAGGGAGATAGAAAGAGTGGTAGGTTGGCTATTCTAACAGACAAGAGAGAGAGAGAGACTGACAGACAAGAAGAGTGAAGGTGACAGGAATAGGTGACCAAGAGAAAGAAAGAGAAAAAGTGTCATGAAAATGGGAATAAACAGTTATAGTTGATGACAGTGTGATATAATAGAAAGATGGAATGGTAAGCCAATAGAAAAATGAAATGGAGAGCAGAGCACTGGTCCTCTGGCCTTTCAGAAGCAGCAGCTGATGTTTTGTGTGTGCGTATTTTTCTGTCAACAGATAGATAAATACCTTGAAATAAGATATAAATAGAGTTGATGCAGATAGATATAGATATAGATAAAAATAAAGATATAGATTTAGATATAGATGTAAGCATGCACATAAAGGCACACGTGTGTATGTTTGTGTATGTTTGTGTGTGTGTGTGTGTGTGTGTGTGTGTGTGTGTGTGTGTGTGTGTGTGTGTGTGTGTGTGTCTGTGTGTATTATGTTTTTAATAAATCTGTAAGGAAATTGATGCTAGCTAATTGAAGATCAAAGCTTAACCCATAATCTGGGAGGTTCTGTACAATGTATATGGCAGCGTTTCTATTACTGCAATTTACTTTCAGGAATAAGTTCTTTAATTTGGTGTTGGGCATCCTGTTTCGGTATTCTGCTGCTCTCAAAACCTCTCGGCATTGTTCAAGGTTCTTTTTTTAACCTATGAATTTTCTAACAAGGTACTGTAACTTTGTAAGTTGAGTCAGGTTTCTTCTTTGATTGATGGAGAATGCAGCACTTTTTCAGTAATGGGCCAAATCAGTGAAATCTAGAGGACTAAACTGGAGTGATTAGATATGTTCTTTAGCTGTAGCTGAGCTACATAATTTTTTTTTTACTTTAATACATGTTCACTGGTCAAAGATTAAATTGTTGGCAACTATTGTCCTTAGATAATTAATGGTGGTGTAATTTTTATTTTTTGTTTAGATATTTACTTTGTTATAATAAGTTAAATTATTTTGCCAAGTCTCAAGGAGATATATTTATGCACATTAAATGTAAGGTGATTACTACTGTGTCAAGTGTATATTTCTTATAAACCACTGCAGTGAACATTGACATAAATATGTTAATCAGCTTGGGATTATCACACAATTGTAACTTTTATATCTGATAGAAACAGTCAAAAAGAAGTAGTCCAATAAACAGGTCTATGGACTACCACTAGTAACTCTCTTCATAAGGGGTAGGTGACCATTTAACCTGGCTTGTTTTATCCTGTTGCCCATTCATTATTTGACCAGTGAACTAAAGTCAGTAGATAAATTACACAATTATATTCAGAATTTTTTTGGGGGGCAGGCAACTTTATTAAGCACCAGTGTGTGACAAATGTGATTTACATAATTTTGCTGTTATGCTCTTGCATAATGTGACAACATAAACAGTGGTCACTAGAAGAATGCGTAAAGAAAGCAGAACAGCTTTGCAGGCTATAAAGGCACTTCAGACTACCACACTTCTTTGAGTGTGACAGTACAAAGCATGTTACAGCTTTCAACACATTTCTGCTGATCACTGTCTGTGACAGAGCTAAGTGCTCTAAAATAGTTTACATTTCTACCATTTATCTTTTTTTTCTTTGTGTGTGTGTGTGTGTGTGTGTGTGTGTGCATGTGTGTGTGTGTGCGTGTGTATGTGCGCGTGCACATGCATGTGTGTGTGTTACTTCCAAAGTATCCCTTGATGAGTATAAGGAGAGGCTTGGACGATGAAACATTTACCAGTAGGGGCCTGGAAATTAAACATTTAGAGGTTGCCTGTGTCAATTAGGGACATAGGACCAAACCAGGGATGAAATTCCTCTTCCCCATCCAGTTGTCCAAGTTATACTTGAATTGGGTTAGAGAGGAGCCTTGCTTTGCATGGATGGGGAGCTTGTTGCAGATAAGGGGGTAGTCCGTGGGATACATGCATCTCTCTCCAGCAGGTTCTATTTATATAACAGGCAAGGTTTAAGAATTTAAATCTGGTAATTTTGAAGCTGTTTGTTTTACAGATATACAGGAGGTCCACCAGGGTTGGGTTTGACAATGCCTTGCACTCCAGGCATACATCTTTCCTCAGCAGTCTGTAGAAGACATAATGCAAGGGTAGGGCTTCGAGGTCTGCATAGGACACATTACTTACACTTTGTATTCTTTTAGTGAGGATCCCATGTGGATATTCCAGTTGTTGTATGTGCATGGTTAAGTCCATACCAGAGGGGGCATTGGGCTGGGTAATAATTCTGATGAATACTAAATACAGTGAAACAATCATCTCCTTTAACCCAAATGCCATACTTTTGTTTATAAGTTGCACAATATGGAATGATTTGCTCACTACTGCAGACACATGATGGTCAAATGCTAGATTGTTGTCTATATGTGTCCTCAAGTCCTGACTACTGGGTCAACTCTTAGGATTGTGTTGTCAATAAGATAGTTGCCAGAGGTGGATAACTTCCCAAATTATACTATTAAGCATTTTTTTGGCATTTAGTTTTGTCCATGGCTCAAGCACAAGTTATTAGTGTCAGACCTTCCCGGAGAACATTAATGCCAGCAGGGCATTCTATGACAGCTCCTAATTTGCTGTTGTCTGCAAATGTGATCATCCAGAGCCCCTTGACATTGGCCTTGACTTCACAGAAGTAAATGCCAGAAAGAAGCGGTGCCAGGAATGATTCCTAAGGGACTCTGCTAGGAGGTGAACTCCCCAATTCTAGCTATTGTTCTGACACACATACCCACATACACACATACACAAGCAGCTTGTAATGACAATATGCTCATTTGTTCTGAAATATACATTTTATTTATTTATTTACATTTCTTGATTGGGAGTGTCCGACTGGACTTAGGTCCATTTTCAGTTAAGGCCAGGGGAGAAAAGCTCCACAGTTAAAATATACAGACAGTAGTTACATTGGATTTACATAGCGATTAACAATTTGATTAACATAACAATTAATTACAAACATAGTTACAGATGAAGACATAGTACATCAGTAGACAACTAGAATCTTTATCTGAAGTACATAACAGACATTAACAATTGTTACAATAAGAAGTTCCTGCTGTATAATAAGTAGTGGGCTTATGAGCATCTGAGCTTGCTATAATCAAGGTAGTTAGTGGGGTGGAAAGAAAGGTAGTGGTTGGATGGAATGGGTGATATTAGAGTGGGAGTTGCAAGGGCATAGCCAGCATGTTTTTAGGTGTACTTTTAGTAAAGTTTTGAAGTGAGTGCATGATGGTATGGAGGTAATTGTGGGTGGGAGGGAGTTCCATAATTTGGCTATGGCGCAAGAGAATAGTGCTTCACCAGCAGAGTTATTGGCTTTAGTGATCTGCATGTGATTTCTGTTGCTGGATCTTAGTGGTCTGGTGGTGCGATAGGGTTGGAGTAGATTCTGGAGGGATGGGAAATTTAGTGGATGGTTTACTAGTTTATGGACAAGTGCTAGTTGATACCATTGAAGGAGGTGAGGGAGTGCAAGCCAGTCCACTTCAGCAAGTGAGAGACAGTGGTGACTATGGTAGGATGCCCCTGTGGCAAATTTGGTGATTTTGTTGTAGCAGTTTTCTAGCTTGTTTAGATTGCATTGCCTTAGGTTGGTATATATTGGAGAGGCATAAAGTAGGGTGGAGATAAGATGGGAATTTGCTACTAAAATCTTTGCTGCTTTGATGAGAAGTTGCTTATTTCTGTATAACGCTCCCAGTTTTTTGTAGACTTTTTTATGGTCATGGATATGTGAATGTCAAATTTTAGTTTATTGTCTATTTCCACTCCTAGCAATTTGGTGTGTTCTGTTGGGTGTATAGTGGTGTTGTCTTTTGCTGTGATGTTAAAATGAGAGTTGTTTTGAGTATGTTTGGTGGGTTGGAAGATGAGTAATTTAGTTTTGTTTGGGTTGAGTATTAATTGGGCATCGGATAACCAAGTTTCAACAGAGGCAAAGGCTTTCTGTGTGACTTTTTGCAGTTTGGGTAGGGACTGGGCTGAGAAGATGATGGTTGAGTCATCTGCGTTTTGTATGAGTGTGCCATGTTTAGTGGCAGAGGCTGGATTATTGGTGAAAATAGAGAAGAGTAGGGTTCCAAGGATGGATCCTTGGGGAACCCCTATAGAGACAGGTAGTTGGGGAGATATGTCATTCTGCCATACAACAGATTGTTGGTGGTCAGACAGGTAACTCTGAAACCAGTTGGTGACTGATTGAGAGAAGGATAGGTTATTGAGGACAGATATGAGTTGTTTGTGTGGGACCATGTCGAATGCTTTACATAGGTCTAGGAAAGTAGCAGAGGAGAGATAGCCATTGTTTTTATGCTGAAAGATAGTGTTAGTAAAGTAGAGTAAGGCAGTGGTGGTGCTATGGTTTGGTCAGAAACCATGCTGAGTATTGGAAAGGAGGTTGTCAGTAAGGAAGTAGTCTGAGACCTGAGAGTGAATGCATTTCTCTAGTATTTTGGAGAATGGAGAGAGAATAGCTATGGGGTGGTAATTGGTTAGTTCTGTGGAGGGGGCACCTTTGTGGAGGGGAATTATATATGATACTTTCCATAGTGTGGAAACATAACTTTCTGACAGAGATCAGAAAGTGAAGAAGAAAGTGCTATGGTTTGGTCAGAAACCATGCTGAGTATTGGAAAGGAGGTTGTCAGTAAGGAAGTAGTCTGAGACCTGAGAGTGAATGCATTTCTCTAGTATTTTGGAGAATGGAGAGAGAATAGCTATGGGGTGGTAATTGGTTAGTTCTGTGGAGGGGCCACCTTTGTGGAGGGGAATTATATATGATACTTTCCATAGTGTGGAAACATAACTTTCTGACAGAGATCGGTTAATCAAGATGGATACAGGGGACGCCACAGCATCAGCTGCAATTTGTAGGTATTCACTTGGGAGGCTGTCTGCTGCTAATTTGGTGGGCTTAAGTTTAGTTAAGAGTTTTTTTTTATGTTGGAGGTAGGTACAGGAGAAAAAGAGAAGGCAGTGGGGAGATTACTAGTTGAAGGTGTGGGTTGGAGGGGAGGGGGGTTGTGTTTAGCTAATGATAGTATGGTTTGTGTGACGTGTGTGTTGAATCAGGTAGCAATATTTGCGGAGGAGTGAGGGATGGTAAGAGGAGGGGTACTGACTTTACATGGTTGGAGGATGGAGTTTATGAAGGACCAAAATTGTTTGGGGCTGTGTTGGGAGGAGTCTAGGGCAGACTGGTAGTATTGGAATTTGTCCTGTTTTATTAGCTTTTTGACTCTATTGCGTAGTTATAGGAATTTTTGTCTAGTTGAGGGGGTTTTGGTTTTCTGCCAGTGCTCAGAGGCTTTATCCCTGTTTTTCATTTCTGACTTAGTTGTTTTTTGTAGCCATGGGGAGGATTGTGCTTTGGTTCTGGTAAGTCTTATGGGAGCATGGTAATTAAGGATGCTCAGGAAGGTAGTATTAAAAAATTCAACTGTGTCATCAAGACAGGTACTTTACAGGATGCCAGTTGCATTCTTTGAGGGATAAGATGAATGTGAGTGAGTTAAAGTTTAGTTTTTTATGTATTTGATGGTAGATGACAGGTTTAGCTTGGGATAGGTATTTTTTGAGTAGGAATGTTGGGGAGTGATCACTGAGGCTATCTGATAAGCAGCCTGTTATATGTGACTGCGGGCTCTTACTGACTAGTATCCATTCCAGGGTAGTGTGCTTGCTGGAGTTTTTATTTATCCTGGTTGACAACTGGACTAGTTGGGTGAAGCCATGAAGGTTTACATGATGGGTTACATGGTTGCCAGAACAGGATTGCCAGTCAATATTGAAATCACCTCAAAATTATAGTTTCTTGGGGGAGATGGTGGGTAGACCAGCTGAGGAGGTTTTCTAGTGAAGGGATGTTTTAGCCAGGTGGGAAGTAGCATTCAATTATGTTGATGGTTTTGTTTTGGTTTATTTTGAGGTTGGTATATATTATTTCTTCATTGCCTATTTGTGGAGCTGATGATTTTAAGATCTGGATGTTTAGATGCTGTTTAAATATTATAGCTACACCACCTCCTTTCTTGTTTAGCTGGTCTACTCTTAGTATGCCGTAACCGGTAGGGAGGATTTGCTCACTGGTAATGTGAGGTTTTAGCCAGGTTTCTGTCAGGATGGCTATATCTGGGGAGTACAAGTCTATGGTGGTATGGAGTTCATGGACTTTGTTGGGTATACTTCTAATATTTAGGCTTAGTAGAAGGACGTCACTTGGCTTTCTATTGGCTGTGATATGGGAGAGGTTGTGGTTTCTAGTCTGATTATGAGGATTGGAGTTGGAGATGGTAGGGCCAGGGTTGTGGTGGATGTCTCCACTTAGGGCTAGTTTTGATATGCATGAGGTTATTAGTTTTCTCAGTTTTTGAATGCATTTGTTTATTAGGGAAACTTTATGATTGTACTCTGTGGGTAATAGGTGTGGTGGGAGCGTTATTATGTTAAGTTGTAGGGATGCTTTGTCTGAGTAATATAGTTGGTAGAATATGCGGGGGGTTCATAGGGATGGTTTTTGAGTTGGTGGGAGGGGAGCTGAGTGAGGGTGAGACATGAGTGGTGGTGTGAGTAGTAGTACAGTGGTAGTGGTTGAGTGTGGGAATGATGGAGTTTTGGTAGGATGTAAGATATGCAAGGAGAGTGCATGTAGTGAGCATAGGTAAGGTATGCTTGTACATGTTAGCTGAGGAGGAGTGATAGTAGTGGGAAGATGGAGGAAGTAGTGTTTGCTTTAGCGCCGTGGTTGGCTATTGGAAAGATGGGAGGGGTTTGTGAGTGTAATAAATGTAGGACCACTGGGGGCGGGAGGGAATAGAGGGCATGGTGGGGAGCGAAGTGGGTAGAGACCCTGTTAGTTGCTCTTATGAGTGGGCTGGAAACAATCAGGTAACAGAGTAAATTGATAAATGAACATATGATAGTGACTGTGAAGACTCAGGTAGGTACCCTGTATTTCCACAAACTATCAGTTAGCTGTGCCCCAGTTCAGGCAGTTTTAATAAGTTCTATGGCAGAGCCGAGCATGAGGTGCTCAAAAGGTGGTTGTATTTTTAAAAATGGTGCCTACCACAGGTAATATTTATTAACTTTGGGATTGGCTTAATGTAATAAACAGGGAAGGGGGAGGGGGAGAACTAGGGTGTGAGCAGGCAGTTCTTTTGTACTGCTGCTAATCAGCCAAAGCAAAGACAAGTTTGTGTTTAAGAAAGAATCAGAATTGACCAATGACTGCTCTGAAACTGCAAGTCATTTCTTAACCATTTCTCAGGAGAAAGAACAGGATAACCTTGTATCAGTAGGCTACTGTGGTTTCAGTTTAAATTAACAAACACACAGTATTTATCAATTATGGATACCATTTGCTAACAAAAGGGAATACGAGAGAAAATGGAAGATGTGTGTGTGTGTGTGTGTGTGTGTGTGTGTGTGTGTGTGTGTGTGTGTGTGTGTGTGTGTGTGTGTCTGCTTACAAGCCAAGCAGAGTGCTCTCCTGGGGAAATTAATATTGGCTCAAACAGGTAGACAGGGTCTATATTATATCCTCGAATGTTTAAAAAAGCAAACGCTGAATGATCGAACTTATTTTCGCGAAACTGCAAAATATTGAAGCAGCAGAAACCCAAATTTTTTCCTAGGGAAAGAATTCGGTTGTCTGTTTCTGTTGCTTCGGTATTTTCAGCGTTATGGTGGAAAGTTACCGGTCGGATTCAGGTAAGTGTGCAATTGTGTGGATGTGAGTGTTAGGGTGATTTAGGTGAGTTAGGGTTAGGGCTCGGGTTAGGTGTGTGTGCGATTGAGTGGACATGAGGGTTATGGTGGATTTAAGTGAGTTAGGGTTAGGGAGCAGGTGAAGTGAGTGTGCGATAGTGATAGACCTTAGGGTTAGGGTTTGGGTTAAGGTAAGTGGGTAGTTAGTGGTGTGTGCATAGTTTAGTGTAGGGTTAGGTATCAGATTTTAGGTGTATGTGTGTGGATTTCTGTTTGTTTGGTGTGCTTGTGTTGTGTGTATGTGTTTTGGATCAGCAATTTTTTTCCCTGGGAAAAAAATTGCTGATCTGACAGTTCGAGATTGTAAGCTTTCACTTAAATTAGGTTGATCAATCAGCGTTCGCTTTTTTAAGCGTTCGATGATATAATATAGACCCGGCAGATACATACTCAAAGTTAACTTTAGCTGCTTACAGACAGTTCAGACCCGGACTGCGCTTTTCTTATAAGAATGATAAAGGTGGTACCACAGTTATACTTAAGAGTGGTGTTAGGTTCAAAGTTAACTTTAGCTGTTTGCAGACAGTTCAGACCTGGACTGCGCTTTTCTTATAAAAATGATAAAGGTGGTACCGCAGTTGAATACTTAAGAGTGGTGTTAGGTTGGAGAGATACTGAGTTCCTCATGGGGTCTGTAGCAGAGTTACAAAACACAAACAAACAATTAAACAAAAAATGCCCATAGATGTGATTTGCAAATCCAATAATGCCCTCCAATATGAGGGAAACAACAGATCTTTCATGGGTGAACACGCCTTCATCCTGTGGATTCTGTCTTATAATATTGTCAATTCTCAGGCTCATAGGTTCATAGGAAGGTACTAGGCTATCTGCCTGAGAGCATTTATAAGCCTAGCCAGAGTGTGTCGGCTATCACCACCCCATTAATTAATTAACTGATCTTCTGTCAAGCAGAGTCACTGAAGTGATCCCAGGGGTGTATTTTTTGTTACCCACCCACTTGTCAAGGTTTCTCTTGAAAAGTGTTAGTGAGGGGCTCTGCCTAATGTAGTTTGTAATTTTGTTCCAAGGCAAGGGGAGTCTATGTGACAGGAATCTATCCCTCCAGCATGTTCTATTAATAGTTGTGGTGAGGTTTAGCTCACTAGAGCAAGTGGCTCACAGTGACTTGGATTTCTTTAGATGGAACATGTCCATCAGTTCTGAGTTGGACATGGCTTTGTAAGTCAGCCAGAGATCACCACTGAGTAAGTGATATGCCACTGAGTACAGCCGTAGTTTTTTCAGTCGGGCTGCATAGGACATATGTTTGAGGCCAGTAATCCTCCTGGTGAGATACTTTTGTGGTCTCTCCAGCTGTTGGAAGTGCCTTGTGAGGTACATCCCAAATGGAGCATTGTACTCTATGATGGGTCTGATGAGTGATGAGTAGAGGGGTACTAAAACCTCTTTATTTCTAGATGTGAACCCTTTAGTAATTAAATGGGCCACATAGAAGGATTTCCTAACTACTTTGGAAATATGATTATCAAAGGAGAGATTACTATCTACCTGGGTCCCCAGATCTCTTATTACTTCTTCTGTATTAAGAGGGGTGCCACCTATGTGGTAATTCATATGTGTTTTTTTGTTTTTCCCAGATGGGATGACTATGCATTTTTTGGCATTTAGCTTTAGGCCATGACTTTGACATAAGGTGTCTGTCTCAGTAAGGCCCTTTTGAAGGATGTCCATGTCAGCTGGAGAGTCAATTATGGCTCCGGTATGCAGTCATCTGCGAACTTAGTTAGCCATAGTCCTCTTGTGTTTGGCTGTACTTATGAGAAGTATATGCCGAACAGTAGGGGTCCCAGGACCGAGCCTTGTGGGACACCACTTGTGACCGGTTTGGAGTCAGATCTGGAGCCCGCTATTCTTACTGTGTGAGTTTTGTCTGTAAGCTGGTTGGCAACCCATCTCATGACATAGGAGTTTATGTCCAGGCTGGTGAGTTTTTCTGCAATACCTGAGTGGGGAATGGTGTTGAAAGTCTTGGTGAGGTCAAGGTAGGCTGTGTGAACAACCTTTCCCTCATCTATGGCATTGGTGACTGTCTCAAACAAGTCAACCAGGTTTAGTAGGCATGCTCTGCCCCTAGCAAAGCTGAACTGGGTTGGGTCAAGTGTTTGGATGTTCCCAATGTCTTTGTTAATGAGTTCCATGATGATGCACTCCATAACCTTGCAGACAAGGCTAGTCAGGCTTATGGGGTGATAGTTACCAGGGTCAGTTGTGGCCCCTCCTTTGTGGAGTGGAATAGCCATTAATGTGCACCATTCTATGGGCATGTAGCCTGTGGAGAGGCTGAGGTTGAACAGCGTGTTTAGGCGGGAGGGTTAGTTTGTTCTGTTGTTCATGCAAGATGCAGCCTGGGACACCATCTGGCCCCATTGATGCTGTGTTTTTGGCTTTTGAAAGGGCTATTTTCACCTGTACATCTGTGATTTCTGGGACACTATACTTTTCCGGTATTGTTGTGGGCCCTTTTGGGGATGAGGGGGGGGTGAAGTTTGCACTGAATATATCTGCCAGGATATTGGCAATATCAGTAGGTTCAGTATATTTTGTGCTATTTTGCACTAGTTCAGTGCATATCTGCAAGTTGCCACTTAGATTCTTAACATAGCTAAAGAAGGCTTTGTGGTTATCTTTTGAATCCTTGGCTATTTTTCTTTCAAAGTTAGCCTTGGATGATTTTATGAGGGACCTTAGTTTCTTACTGATACTAATCAGGGATGTCTTTCCTTCTTGGGGTTTGCTTTTTTTTTTAACTAGTTTCCTCTTTCTGTTGTATAGTCTGTTTATGGCAGGGGTCCACCAGACTGGTTTCCTTCTCTTAGAGGAGTGAGTCTTGGTTTTGCTAGGGATGGCATGATCCATGCATCCTTGTAGGTGCTCAGAGTGCATTTGTAAAGGTTTCTGCATCTTGGCCAGTGTTATCCTTTAGTCTGGGGGCTGGTGAAACTAACCGCCTCTGGCTTAAGTAAAGTGAAGTTTGCTTTAGAAAAACATTTTACTGTGGTTTCCTTAACTGGGGGTGGTGGTGGGGTGTGAACATCCAGAGTGATTAGTTTATGGTCTGATCTAACCAGTGACGGCTTGACCTCCAGTGTAGAACACCTGTCGCCCATGTTTGTGATGACCAGGTCCAATACGTTTTCACCTCTGGTAGGGGAGTTTACCAGCTGAGCCAAGGCATTTGAGTTGATGAATTCCAGGAAACGCTAGTCCTGGGAATTTGTACTTGAATAGTTATCCCAGTTAAAGGTAGGGTAATTGAAATCACCCAATATCAGGGTGTTCGGTAGCACCTTCATGTTTTCCAGTGTCTCCAGAATGATGGAGTGCTGGTCCTGGGTTATGGAGGATGATATGTAGCACTTCACATTTTGCATTGCAGATTTGCCTGATGTTAGTTGCACATGGATGATCTCAGAGGTATCATGCTGCGCCACTAACCTGGAGGTGTTGGTATCCTTGATGAATATGGATACATCCCCTCCTTTTGTGTTTCGAACCGTGTTCTGTGGCCGAAACATGTGGTACGAGTTGTAGCCCGGTAGTGCTGGGGTGCTCTCTGGAGCCTTAAACCAGGTTTCAGTTGCTGCACAGATGTCAACGTTCTCCATACTGAGGAGTGCTTTGAGCGCATTCATTTTGAGATTTAACTCCTGGCGTTGTGTAGCATAACCCTCAGTTTTTTGTTAATTGTGCTGTTTATGGAGGTGGGTTTGACTTTTGAGCCTTGCCTAAAAAAGGTACTATGGGTCAGCAAGAGCCTTGGCCAGTATTCGAAAGCCTAGGGGTGACAGGTGCAAGCCATCTCTTGTGAAGCAATGCGGCTTGTCAAGCATGTCATCCCAGGGTAACAGACACTGGATCCCCTTTGAATGACACCAGAACCTTAGCCAATTGTTGAAATTGATCATTTTCTCTTTATACTGAGGTATCATTCTTGGTGAGGGCAGGATGCTACTCGGGGTCAGGGTCATACCAGCCTGGGCTACATGATCAGAAAGCTCTTCCATGTCTCTTTTCATGTAGTCCAGGAAGGTAGTCTCAGGTCATTCACACCAACATGAACAATGTAAAATGTAAATATGAATATTTCAAGTTCTTTAGGACCCCTCCTCTTAATTGACTGCAAACGTGGTGCTGTTGTAAATTTAAGAGAGGATGCCAGGATCTTCCAATATGGCCTGTCTCAAGCAAATAACTGATAATGAAACCATGTACATAAAACTATGGGCCTGATTCACGAAGGCTTGCACAGAGTCTAAGAGTAGAGTAAGACTCCAGACAGCTAACATGTCTGCCAAGGGATCCAGGAACAGCCGGCATGGGCGTGCATGAGAACTCTTAAAATGACTCTTGCACGGACAGTGTTAGGATATGCAAATTACCTCATCTGCTGCTGAAAGCTATGCAAATGAGGTAAATTTGCGATCCAGGAAACACTAACCTGTCCGAGTAAGACTAGTGTTATTTGCAGAAATGTACTCAGTTATTAACTGAGTACCGTTCTGCAAATAGCAAAACGGAGCTATGACAGCTCCAAATAAAGGATGCATCCAGTTGAGGAAGCATGCCAATGGCCAAATATAAGACCATTGGCATTATTATGTGTTGCAAAATAATAAAAAACAAATTTTTTCCCCCGATCTTCGATGTTTAAGTGTAGTGCAGCGCAGCGCAAATGTGCGGTGCTCTAAAACGCAGAGGAAAAAATAAGTCTAAAAATGGGCATTTTATTACATATATTCATCTGCCATGCAGGTGAATGGCAGGCTGAAGACAACATGGCTACTGAGTAGAGGTTTCTAAGGGGGGAAACTCAGTCTAAGAGATGTAACCAAGCATTAGTAGGCAATCCTATGCAAATGAGTATACGGATAGTGAATCCCAATTTTCCCTGCCATGTGAACCATGTCCCTAGAGTCTAAGAGTAGGATTAGGGGAGTAACAGAGTAGAAGATAGGTGACATCATGAAGGGGGTATGTTCCAAAGACTGTAAGCTTATTGGAGCAGAGTGGCATGTGTTTGCTGTGAGTTACTCAGGACTGGAAGAGGCATGTCTACAGTTGTCTGAACTGAAACCCAAAAACTGAAGATGTATGCCGTGGCTATCACTAAGGTTTCTTGCAAAGATGCTTACACTGTGCGTAAGCGTGAGCGCCTGTAAACCCGTCTAAGCCTGTGTGCGCGTGTAAGCCTGTGTAAGGCTGTCTAAGCCTGTATGCGCGCATGTGCACCTGCCTAAGCCCGTGTAAGCCTGTGTGCGTGCGTGTGCGCGTTTGCACTTGTTTGCATGGTGCTGCCCCCCTGTGGAAACAAAGGGAAAAAGAAGGAAAAGAAGTAGTAGGAAGTTAACCAAGGAGAACTAGCAGACCTGCCAGGTGAAATCAATCAGAATCAGCCAATTACACAGGCAGTACACTAGCCCAGCACTTAAAACTCTGCAAACAACAATCCCCCATGTTTTTCTCAGGAACACTGCAACACTAAAAGAGAGGGAAAACTTAAAAAGCTTAACTGAGACAAAAAAATGTTTGCGGCTGCCATTGCTATTATAAGGCAACAAGTGCAAGATGCTAAGGGTGGTGCCATTGCGAATGCTGCTGAGCAACCCACAGTGAGGAGACGGAGAAGAGTGTACAGACCCAGGATAACCTACCAGGGGCTACATGAGCTGGAGATAGTGGAGCGCTATAGAGTGGACAGAGACCTCCTGCAGCAAATTGTTGAGCTGTGCAGGCCACGCCACACACACAGAACCAACAGCGGGGAACCCATCCCAGTGGAAACCAAGATATGTGTTGGCCTAAGAATACTAGCAACAGGTACCTTCCAGAGACCAACTGGTGATATGATGGGGATTTTACAGGCATCAGCATCCAGGGTACTGCACCAGTTCCTGAATGCCATGTCAGCACATGTTGGTAATCATGTATATTTCCCTAATTCCCGTGAGGTATTGGCCAGCAATATGCATCTCTTCCATTAAATAGCAGAATACCCTGAGGTATTGGGTGCAATTGACTGCACGCACAAACACATCAAGGCACCAGCCGGTGAGCAGGGTAGGGCCTACATTAACCACAAGGGCTTCCACTCCATCAACTGCCAGGTCATGTGTGATGCCCAGAGCATAATACTGAATGTGTGTGCTGGCTGCCCTGGAAGCTACCACGATTCCCATATCTGGCATTTGACGCAGCTGTACCAGACATTTGCCAATGGGGACATCCCTGCCAGTCACCTAATGGGGGATGCTGGATATGCACTGGAGCCGTGGCTGATGATACCCATCAGAAATGCACACACACCTGAACAAGAACTCCATAATGAGGCACACGCACAAACACAAAATGTAATCGAGCGTGTGTTTTGGATGCTCAAGTCACAGTTCCGGTGCCTGGACACATCTGGTGGAGCCTTGTAGTACTCACCAACTACATGTACCCAAATTGTCATGGTATGTGCCATGCTACACAATATGATCCTGAGAAAACAGCTGCAGCAGGAACAGCATGGAGCAGTGCCACACAGCCCCCCACCATTGCCAAGGCCTACTCAGGCACAGCGTGACTCGGAGGAGGAACAACCTGAGCCTGCCCCAGTAGGCAGAAGGAGGTGTGCCCAGAAGGCCTTGGCAAAGAGGCAACATAGCACATACACTGGCTCAGTAGGAACCCTGGAAATGATACCTCTCTCTGACTCACACATAAAATAAAAGGGATGCCTAACCTGACACTACCTGTTTACAAACATGTATTGGGAGTGTAGTATGTGCATCCGACATAGGTAGCCCTGCAGCACCACCTGAGGCATGATCTCCATGTTTTAAGCAATATAAAGCAGTACTAAGCAGCATTTACCAATATTTGGTATATGTAAACAAAATTGCCCGTGTTAACTAGTGCAATGTTGGGCAAGGTTGGGCAAAGTCGTGCAAAGTTGAGCAAAGTCAGGTAAACATGCTCATATTTGCTTTACTGTTCTTTAAGTAGTCTGGTCTGCCCAGCATGAAAATAAAAAGCAGTAACAGGGCTCGAACCTAGGATACTGTACACTATAGCCACAGTACTGAACCACTAAGCCATGATAGCATTTCAGTGGCACTGACACAGCAGGGCAATTGTACACTAATGCAAACACAAAGAAATGCTATATCATGCCACTAAAGAGGCATATGGGTAACCTCCCCCACAGGCCTATGCAGACAGAGAACATCAGGCCAGGTGGTGTGATGTGGGTTGTGTAGGCTATGAAGTCGCAATCTAATATATGTGACATTGGACACTAGGATTTGTAGCACAGTAGTATGCCTCAAGCCAGTACAATAGGCAACAGTACAGACTGAAATGGTGTACCGTACATAGAAGTGCAGGCATAGCAAAGGTGTGTGTCAGGTGACACCTTCATCCTATGTACACCTACAGTAACAATCAGATGTGCCCCCGGGTAGAAATGTGCAAAGAATAGCTGTCCCCCCTCTATGTGGAAATGTTGATAAGTATATGCAAAGTGTCTCATGGAAGCCCTGCAGGCACAGCATGATCCCTGTTGATCTATGACACAAAGGTGAGCCCTGCTGTAAAAATACAACTTGATTTGCCATACACATGTAGTATAAATGCCTATGCTGGGCATGCTCACAGACTCCAACAAATGTAGTGGATTTCATTCAGCATCACACTGAAAGGTCATACTGTGCATGATCACACACTTAAAGAAACAAAGCAAATGTCAGGCAGCAACATACTGAACGTTCATACCTGGCATGCTCATACACTTAGGCTAAATACGGATGTGATAATAAGGGATCTATAGACAAATGTGGATAGTAATCTCTACTTCCAGAAACACATTCACAAAGTGGTCAGAAAATCATGCCATGTGTTCACACAAACTGCCAAGGTCTGTGCATGTAGGTCAAAGGAGGTTCCCACTACTCAGCGGTCATCAGACCCGTCAGAGTACCACAACACACTTGCAATGAATCTGACTAGGCATGTTCAGCTGCCAGAAAGACCACTGAAGTACCTTAACAACAGGATTACTGGCCTCAAATAGTTGCCCAATGCAACAAGACTGAATATAACCCAATCTGTACTCTGTTGCATACTGTCAACTCAGGAGATCTCTGCCCAACAGACAGGTCCATGTCATGGCTACACTCCGATCTGTTCTGAGTTACAGCTTAATGGCATTAAATATACAGACCCAACTGATATTGCCAACATCCTGGCAGATAGGATCAGTATTAACTTTACCCCCCCACCCATGAAAGAGCACATCTCTATAATGGAAGACTGCAAAGTTGCTGTCATCACGGCTGCACAGGTAAAAAACACTCTTCAAAGCCAGTATCACAGCAGCCATGGGACCACATAACATCTCAGGCTGTGTAGCATCTACTTCCCTGAACTAAAATTTAGCATGGAAGATCTGTGGCAACTGAAGTTTCCAGAGGACTGCAAACTAGGAGCCGTAATTGTAAACACTAAAGATGTGGACATCCTACAAAAGGGCCTCACTGAGACAGATGGCTGTTGTCAAAGCCATGGGCTTTAGCTCACTGTCAAAAGGCGCATTGTCATCCCCTTTGGTAAAAACTCTGTAGCCATGAACTACAACATAGGTGGTAGTATACTTCATACTGAAAGTGTGACAAGAGACCTTGGGTCACAGGTGGACAGTGGACACAACTGTGATAACCACATTCCCACAGTAGTCAGGAAACCCTCCTATGTGGCACACCTCATCACAAAATGTGTCTCATGCAGAATAGAAGAGGACATAGTTCCCCTCTACTCGTCACTCATTAGAACTATAATAGAGTACAGCGCCACTTCTGCTATGTACCTCACAAGACAACCACAACAACCGGAAAGCCTGCAGCAATACCTCACAAAGAGCATTAGCAGCCTGAAATACATACCATACACAGACCATCTCAAAATGCTCCATCCATACTCCCTTGCATATCGCCTACTCAGAGGTGTTCACTGCCTAACATACAAAGTTATGTCAAACACAGAGCTGTTGGACATGCTCCACATAAAACACTCACAATCCCTCTGACCTTCAGACCTAAAACCACGAGTGAAATACAAAAGGAAGGGGTGTACCAATTCACCTTATGGATACCCACACCTTCAGGTTAGTGGCACTGCATGAGGCCTTGGAGACCATGCAAGTGCAACTAACATTGGGCAAAGCTGCTCATCAGATTGTAGCCTGCTACAGATCACATATCTTGTCTCAGGAACCTCACCCAGTATTCCTGAGAACAGTGGAAAATACAAGGGTCCTGTCAAACACCATTATATGAGGAGATTGCAACTACCCAAACACTGAGTGGGAGAAGTACTCTTGTACAACGTCCTTTGCCCAATGTTTCCTAGAGTTTAAAAACTCTAAAATCCTGGAACAGCTGGTCAGCATGCCCACTACAGGTGACAACATACTGGACATAATCATCACCAACATGGGGTACCAGTGTTCCACAACAGAGACAAACCCCTCGCTGGTAATATTAGATCATAAAGTAATCACACTGGACATCCACATCCCGACCCCCCCCACCCACCCAGTCAATGAAACCACTGTGAAGACATATTCCAAAGCAAACTGCATACTTCCCAAGACCAAAGTGGAACGTTCCAAAGATGTCTTGCTATAGGATAATGGTATACAATCTGCAGAATCATTTACAAGTGCATCCTATGAGCATCTACAGGGATGCATGGAACGAGACAACACAATGAAATCCAAGATGCACTCCTCCAAAAATAAGACAACAATCAGGTGGTTGTTGCCCATAAATAAGCTAGACAACAGAAGGAGGAAATGAACACATGATAGAGCCAACTTCACTAAAGGAAAGGCATCACTGATCATTATTAGGAAGAAACAATGATCGCTCATAAAATAACCCAAGGACTGTTTCTAAAGACAAATAGCCAAGGAATGTAAGAATAACAACCACATAGCCTTTGGTAGCTATACCAGACATGTAGGTGTCAACTTCCAAATATGCTGTCAGCTAATGAAAAAGGAAAGAAATACACTGAACCAACTCTCATTGCCCACGTTCAGGGGGACAAGTTCAGTGAAAACTCCCCACATCACCCCCAAATGGCCCTGTGTCCATCACAGAAGGATGCTGTGCCCCAGACATCATGGACATGCAGGTAAAGACAGCCTTCTCCAAAGCTATGAACACAGCATCAATGGGACTGAATGGTGTCCCAGGCTGTGTCCCACACTTGGCCCAAAAGGAACTACACCCTCACCTACATCCACTGTCCAAACACAAGCGTACCACAGGATATGTACCCAAAGAATGGCGTACATTAACAGTCATCCAGCTCCACAAAGGGTGTGCCACAACAGAACCTGGAAACCATTGCCCTATATGTCTACTCAGCCTGGGCTACAAAGCTATTGAGCAAATTGTTATGGAACCCATAAACCGAGACATTGGAGACCTCCAGACACTGGACTCTACACATCTTTGCCTTGTGCACCTAGTTGACTTATGTCAAACAGTTACCAAGGACATAGATGGAGGTGAAAGTAGTCCACACAGCCCACCTGGACCTCACTAAGGACTTAACACCATTCCCCACTCTGTCATCATGGACAAGTGTATCAGCTTGAACATTAACAGCTATATCACAGGATGGGTGGCCAAGTGGCTCACAGATCAAACACACACATTCAGAGTTGCCGGTGCTATGTCCGACTCTAAGCCAGTCACAAATGACATCCCACAGGTCTTGGTCCTGGGACCCCACCTGTTCAGTAGATACTGCTCAGAGGTACAGGCAAGCATGGGAGTTGTATGGCTGAACAGGTTTGCAGATGACTGCTAACAGTGGTCCATAATTGACTCTATGGCTGACACAGACATCCTCCAGAAGTGTCTTACAGAGACTGATACCTGGTGTCAAAACAATGCCCTCAAGCTGAATACCAATGAATGCATAGTCATCCCCTGTGGGTGAAACAATGTGCACACAAATTACCACATAGGTGGTAATCCAGTATGTATGGAGAAAGTCTTTATGGCGCTGGGGACACAGGTAGATAGCAAACTCCCCTTTGATGGTCACATGGCCAAAGTGTTCAGACATTCCTTCTATGTAGACCACCTAATGTAACCCACATTGTATAGTCTGATGATGTCACCATCCTACAAATATACCTGTTGAAAGGAGAACTCATAGTAATGTCCATAGTGTGTTGTGTTAATGCATACTCCTCTAGTATCGTGAAGTAGTTCGATAGGGGTTTGAATCCTGCACTTGATGACTGTGTGTGTGTTCATTTGTAGTCTCCTTGGGAAGGAGCAACCTTTTTGGAGAGTAGTAAAAAAGTGGTATACTAATCTTTGTCAAGTCAGATGATGTCACCATCATACAAATATACCTGTGGAATAAAGGCTTCCAAGTAATGTGTATAGCACGATGTGTTAATGCATGTTCTTCTAGTGTCATGAAGTAGTTAGGTAGGGGTTTGATTCCTGTGCTTGTGTGTGGTTTCCTTGAGAAGAAGAAGCCCTTTTGGAGAGTAGTAAAACACCTTAAAAGTGGTATACTAATAATTGTCAAGTCTGATGATGTTACCATCCTACAAATATACCTGGGAAAAACAGTTTCCCAGTAATGTGTATAGCGTGTCATATTAATGCATACTCCTCTAGTATCATAAAGTAGTTAGGTAGGGGTTTGAATCCTGCCCTTGGTGAGTGTGTGTGCTCTATGTGTGTGACAGTGTTGGTCAATGGGTTTTGCTTTTACTACCATATGACATATCAGTAGGCATTGCACATGTGAGGTAGCTGTGAGGCAATTACATAAACATACATGTTACCTCAATTAATGCATGTGTGGGAACCCTGCTTTATCCAAGAACACAGCTGTCATCTTTGCCAAACTGTGCTGCTGCTTCTCAGACTTTAGGTCACATCTGCATGCTTGTGACAAGGCCAGCCACTGCAGTAATGCCTGGCCTAGGTCATCCGTGTCACACACACTCATTACAGTTTCTATTGAATTGTGTGAGTGAGGGTTTATGGCCGAGGTATATGTCAGACCTGTTCAAACGCAGCAAAGTCTGTCAATGATGTCTATTCATTATAGGTGTAAAACAACCTTTGTGGACATGCATGCAGACCCCTTATTGCCTATGTGATCCACCGAGGGATTTCAAAATACCTTAGGGAATGTGATTATCAAAAGAGAGATGACGTGACACTAGGTTGCATGTACACATCGGTACCTGCTCATCATGTTGGTGGCTACTACCTATGTGGTACTGTGGGTATACTATGTTCCGTAAAGGTGGATGACTATGCTTAGTTTGGCCTATAGCTTTACAGCATGGGTTTGACAACAGGTATGTGTCTGTATGATACCCTTGTGGAGGATGTGTGTGTCACCTGGAGAATGCAGTATAGGCCACAGTATGCATTAGCACATGTGGACAGACATATCCCTACTGTGATTGCTTGTACCTAAGAGAGCCATATGCCAAACAGGAGTGGTCTCAGTAATGGGTGCAGGTGTATACCACTGGTTACAGGCATAGTATAGTACCTGAAGGATCCAAATGTTGCTGTGTGTCCTACATCTGTGTGTCAGTTGTCAAGACATCATCTAACAATTGGTTATGGTCAGGCTGTTGAAGTCATGTATACTACCAGAATGCAAAACAATGACAGATAGTAACAGTATCACCCACAGCACAGTGTCAAACCATGTCATACACACATGTGTAGTCAGGTTCCGAAATGTGTGTAGTACAATGCATACTGGCCACCAATAGAAACTATGGAGTGTTACTGTGTAATACAGAGCATGTCACCCTGCCCATGTGTCCACTATGCACGTACATGCAGACAGTGCACCTCCACCATTTTCAGAACTGTACACCTGCAAATCTGTGCTACACACATCCCACACATACTGTCCACTCTCTAACACATGCTGCCAATACTGCACACATCAGACAAGTGGCACGTGGGCGGACAATATACAATTGGAACTAACACTGGTGTAAACAACACTACAGTGACAATTATAGTTTTAATGCATCATGCCTGCTCAGCTACACCTTCAAGCATATCGTTACACTCTACTGCTGATAACATGCTAGCATTGCTATACTGCTATAAAGACACCCTGTGCATCAGCACCATGGTAGCCTGTTCCTGCATCGATGTTACAGATGACAGGAGGTGGGACAGGTTTCATCATATGCACAAGGTGTGTTGTTGGTTTGCCAGAGGCCTACAGTGAGCCATCCAATTGACATGTGTGTGTGTGTGTGTGTGTGTGTGTGTGTGTGTGTGTGTGTGTGTGTGTGTGTGTGTGTGTGTGTGTGAGGGGCAAGAATACTGGTATGGGCCAATGTTGATGCAATTTGTGTGGGTATGTGTTAGCCCTAGGTGTCTGGATTATGTGTGTGTGTGTGTGTGTGTGTGTCTGCATGCACACAGTTCCACCATGTGGCTGCCATATACAGGTATTTGTGGGACAGCCACAGACTGTACCTGCAAGGCTTTACAGATTACCGTCTCTGGCTATGGATACAGTACCTGTGCCTGGCAGGGGTGCTACTGACACAATCAGGTACTAAGCCAGACTGGGTACTATCTCCAGAGGTAGATGGATGTACAGGTCCCTGCTGGGACTGTCCAGAGCAACGTGCATGTGGTCTTCTAGGATGTTCTATGGACAGCCGACCCCAAAATTGCTGGGGTTGGTACTGGCACTTTGGGAGCGGTTGAGGCTTAAGAGACATCTGCAGTGACTGCCAGCTGCTGATGTTGCTGGCATATGTCCACATCGATGTCTCAACCATCCCGCACTGTCCTGACACATGGGCATGACATTGCGGAGGAGATCTAATGTCTCTCCCCAATGTCTATCAGAGACCTCAGTGTAATTATGGATGGCACCAGCTAGATCATGGATACTGTCTATTACAGTGGTGTTATGTGCCCTCTGTGCCCTTAGTCCCTGTCTGGTGTACCGTTCTAAATGTGCCTGTGCCTTCATGACAGCCTGGAACATGTGTGAGGTTGTAAGACCTGTGGCACGTCTGCCAGTGGCATAATGAGCAGCAGTGCTCCAACGAGAACCCCTGGACATCTGCGTATGTGTTACCCTTCCAGACATCTGGGTATGGCTGCTATGTCGAGATGCATGTGCCATGGATACCACACTGTCCTGGCCAATGCCAACTGTATGCTGTCCCTCTGCTAAGGGCATTGGTGATGGATGTATTGGCAGTATGACTGTGTGCATGGATGGGGTGGACACTTGTGTACTGTCGATTGGTGGCCCGATGACAGACCCTGGCAAACATGCCTGTGCCTCAACACACCTATCATCATTATCACTATTATGCTCAGTGACATCAGTTTCCCTGCTGCATTGAACCAGCCCAAAATCAGCACCTGTGAGAGGAAGACAGGAAACACACTTTATGACCTGTACATAATGTTGGCACACATGCACACATGCACACATGAACACATGCGCACATGCATGCATGCACACATGAACACATGAACACATGCACACATGCATACATGCACACAAATACACTCCTCACTAAAAGACAATTACACACACACACACACACACACACACACACACACACACACACACACACACACACACACACACACACACACGCCACCAGCAATCCCAAACATACTCAATAGAGTGTGATGGTGGGGTACAGTATCACAAGCTAAACATTTATATCAAATGTGACAGCATGCAGGATGTGTGTTGCTCAACAGCATGCAGTGTGAGTGTAGACAGCCCTTGCTAATAACAGTATACATGGCTTTGATGCATGTGTGTTTTGTTCAGTGAATGGCCTTACCCTGGAATGCAATGTGTACATGGACAAAACATTGTTCTGCAAGTATTAAAAGCTCTGCAATGTCCTGTGCACCATCAGTCACAGGTATACATACCATGGCTGGATGTGTATCAGTGTGTCACATAGATCTCCATTTCTGATTAGAGCACCTGTGTCTTTAGCAGATAATTGTGGGCACAGGTTTAGCACATGCATGCTATATATGCACACAGGATGAGTGGTGCATGTATACCTGATGGAATACCATTGCTCAACATAGCCATTGTACAGTGGTTATGGTGAGTGTAGGTCATATTGTGGACATGCCAATGCCAGCCATGACATGGCATGCTACCACACAAGTGCAACATGAAACATCATACATACACAATGTGTGTCATGTGACCTATACAATCAATAGCATTGCAAGACATATGTGTGTCCCTATGTACAAATGGTGATTGCTATGCATATTGTGTATAGGTGCATATGTTTGCACACACACAACATTGAGGTGCATAGCAATTCATGATATGTGTAGTACTGTGGCCACTGTAACTGGATGGGGTGTAGTACCATGAGCCATCATCATGCAGCATCATGTGGTCACACAAGGCTACTAATGTGTGCCAGACCAGCACATAGCATGCTGTACCTGAACAGCAGTACCATGGCTACATTCACCATTTCATGGCCAGTTGTTACATGGGTTTGTAAGGTGCCCAATTGGGGGCATTGTCTAACATGAATGTGTTATGTGTTGAAGAGTGTCACACAGCCACATGAGAGGCCTCTACCCCTCAGGTATATTATGTGTGCTGTGTGGATGACATTTGGGATACTGGAGTGTCACCTTACAGCAGGTGTCTGAATACGCCATGTGTTGCATGTTAACGTGTACTGCATATGACACAGTTGTGTATGTTGTGTGCCTGTGTATCGACTCTGCCTATCCAATGTCCACTACAGTTGTGCCACAATTGTGTGGGATGCTCTGTGTATTGCATGTTTTTGAGGCAGCTACTCACATTACTGAGATGTGCATAGTCTCACAGCAAACATGCACAGCATGCATTATGTGCTGGTGTGTGACATGTACATGGCCTACACCTCACCTATAACATGCACATTTAATTAGCAATATTAAATGTATAACACACTCACCAGCATGGGTCTGCTGCCTTGCTGTCACACCAGAGGGACCTATAAGGATATGAGACAGTTTGTCAGTGGCAACAACTGTGGCATTGCTACTGTGTGTTTGCAATCTTACAGTAGTACGACAGTTGACAGTCACAGGCCTGCAGAATATATTCCTAATTATTATTATTGCACAACACTAGGCACCACATCTTGTAACTACACAGTACGCATCTCATATAAGCATAATCTATCAATAGAGTTAACAGCAGTATACAGCTATGCCATGTTACCTGCACGCTCCATGTCAATTTGCTGTGTGGCTCCAGCCTCCATGATGATGCATGTTAGTTGTTGTGGGCCAGGAGCCACCTGACACAGGTGCAGCTCCTCCAGTCTGGTGAGGGGGGGTGGATGGCTACCCCACCACGTGTGGCAAGCTGTTGTCCATGGATATCAGATGCATGCTGCTGGACATATCTAATTAAATCACTGCAGTGATGGCGTACCTGGTCATATGTCCAGTTATGCATGCCCATGTCATTTACCCTACGGACAAGGTCTTGCCACAGTGCTGTCCGCTCATGCTGGTCCTGGCTGGTTCTTGAGAACAGCAGGCCATAGTGCGCAACCATGGTGGCTATAATCACTTCCTCCTCTGCTGGGCTATATGAGGGATTACGATGGTGGGACATGACCCTGGAAGACAATGAAACAATATGTGTGAGCAAGTCAAGTGGCACACTTAACATTCTAAAGTACAGATATCAATTAACTGCCATATATAGCAACCTATTGACTGTCAAAGGATACACACTTTCAATACCACTTATCAGTGCTCAACCCACAACTGCCTGACAGTGCCTGTCACACTCTATATATCAAACCATGTTTTGCACAGCAACAAAGATAAACCAGTATGTAAGACTATACACAGTACATGGCACACTGTATGCGACACAATGCACCACCTAGCCACAGGGGGTATATATCAAGCTAATGCATAACGTAACATGTAATCCATTGCAATGATTGTAAAGTCCAGTTGCAGTATTACCAGTATACCACACTAGTCATTGATGACAAACCCCTGCCTAACATATGTGCTCATTCATTAATATAGGGGGCATACTGCTGTGCTACACTATACATGTTGCTAGATATGCACCTATATCCTGTAACACACATATGACTGAGGCCATGGTACAGGCATACACACACACATATGTACATGCACACACACACACACACACACACACACACACACACATCAGACATGCATACCAGACACAAATGTATGGCAACCCACATGACCTTTACCTGTGTATCATACAGTACTGTGTGTCAGTAGTTACAAGACCTTATGCCTGAGGTATGTCATCTGTGAGGACTACGGGGAACAAACAAAACAGTGGTTCCAAGACATGTGGACATACACCATACTGTGCTGTTTAGGCATACAGCTTCAGGTAGTACTACAGTTCATTCAGAGGTTGGATTCACCAGCAGTAACACTCAATAAGAATACATGTCCTGCTATAGCCTACAATGGGACACCCCAGTCCACACCAACGGACTACGTCAGACCATATGGCATACTGCTTTTTCTGCCTAGCAATAGCATGCACATCTTTTGCTGTGATCACAGCTAGGACATATAATACCTTGACAGAAACAGTTTCCCACTTAGGTATCACACATATACAGAACTCTGACACATTCACCAACACGTTCACCATCACACTCAGTCAACCTCACATAGCAATTATTGCAACACGTACATGTGAGTGTGTATCGGTTCATAGGTAGGTTATAGGCTATTGTCCCTAGGACCTATAGATGTCTAGCATACACTACCCTGGCCTTTGACACATGGGTAATTTCATTTCATGTGGCCCTGTCAACCAGAGCCACAGAGGTGATTCCCAGGGTGTATTTCCTATCTCCCATACAATCATCGGGATTATATATGACAACTGCTAATTAAGAGCTTTGTTTGCTATTGATAGGTGATTTGTTCCAGAGTATGGGATGTCTCTCAGATAGGGATATATCCCTCCAGCATCTGCTGTTTATTGAGGTGACAAGGTAGCTCATAGGGATTGTGATCTGTTTACATGGAGCATGTCCTACAGCTCTGGGTTTTTCATAGCTTTGCATGTTAGGCAGAGGTCACCTCTGGATAGGCGGTATGCGACACAGTCTAGCTGTGGTTTTGTGAGAGTCTGCATAAGGCATCTGTTTGAGGCTGGTATTATTCTTTGTGAGGTATGTCTGTGTCCTTTCCAGTTGCTGTAGATGTCTTGTGAGGTACATACCACATGGGGCATTGTACTCTATACCGGGTTTTATGTGTGTGGAGTAGAGGGGAACACTGACCTATATTTCCCTGGATGACACACCTTTAGTGATGATGTGTGCCATGTAGATGGATTACATGACTAGTGTGGCACTGTGACTATCAAAGGGGAGACTACTGTCCACCTGTGTCCCATGGTCTCTTATCACACCTTCGGTGTTAAGTAGACTACCACCTATGTGGTAATTAATGGGTACTGAGTTTTTGCAAGGAGGGATGCCAATGCAGTGTCAACACTGAGCTTGAGTCCATGGCTTTGTCACCAGGCATCCATTGCAGTAATTATGACCCTGTCTTTCTCTCTCTCTCTCTCTCTCTATATATATATATATATATATATATATATATATATATATATATATATATATATATATACACATACATATAAACATCCATTGGTGTACATATAAATATACATATAGGCACATATACAGTCCACCTTTCATGGTGGGAATATCAAGTATAGGAAGGTTGTGAGGTATACAGTTATGTCATAATATTGCACAGTGTTGTGTGGAATGCATTGAAGGTGTTCTCAGCCCATGTAGCTTTAGCAGGCCTCACTGACTGCAACACTGCAAACCTGATGAATCATACCCACAGCATTTAACCACCACATGTCATATACCAGCACTGTATGCTGTCTGGTCTGTCACACACTGCAACCTACATAGAAATATGCACATAACAACCTTCAACAATATATATATATATATATATATATATATATATATATATATATATATGTATATGTATATATATGCACCTGTCACAAACCGTTGCAGTATGTCCCTTGCTCTATGCACATGTACAGATGCTAATATATCTGACACAGACAGATCTCTCCGTATGTGTGTGCCATATATACACACACACACACAAGGACCACACTGTTGTAAGTACATGTACCTCACGGCTGACCTGTTGGGCCTTGCTGCAACATGAATAGGTGTCACATGTGAGCACACAGTAATATTAGAGGGTGTATATATAGCTGCTAATGCTAAATTAGCATACTAGCCTGGTACAGCTGTTGCCAATGCTAAGCTACACGTTAATATGACTATCATGCATTTCTTACTCTGTCACATTCATGTTTACATAAATGTATGCACTACTCCCCCAAACAGACATTGTACACACTACTGTACAGAACACAGATAACATGGATCAGATGTTTGACATTTAATGCTGAACTACATATGTCACAGTCATATCCCACTGCAGACAGCTACACACTGATTTCTACATGGCAGTAGTTATGCAGGGCATCTGTGCATAGATACGTACTGCTGACACATATGGATAATTCAAACTATGTAGAGTACTCTTCAAAAACATCTACTACATGCCAGTAAATACATATCTGTTACATACCTTTCCTTTGTATGTGTTTGTAGTTATCAGTTCCGTGTGTTTTGTACACTTTGTTTTGTTTATATCTTATTTTTTTTTTCAAGATATTTCTTTTTTATTCTCAATATATTATAATTTTCAATATATTATTGTTTTTCAATATATTTTTTTAATATATATTTTTTCAATATATTTTCTTTTTTTCAATATATATTTTTTCAATATATTTTCTTTTTCTATATATTTTTTCAAGATTTTTTTTTCAATATATATTTTTTCAATATATTTTTTCCAATATATTTTCTTTTATATCTTCTTTGTTTCCTGTTGCTGTTGTGATGCTCTGTAACGCTCCCTCTCTCTCTCTCTCTCTCTCCCTTTCTCTTCATACCTGCAATGAAATGATTGCATGTGTGGACAACTAGTACAGACTGCTTTTATAGGTATCTGCACATGTGCATGTGATGGCCTCTGTACCAATTGTTGGCCACCATTTGGCAATTGCATGCAGCCTGCTGTGTGGTACTTGCAGTACTCACTGTCATAGCAACCAAATGCTATAAATTGCTAGGTCAGGTAGGCATAGCCCTTTCAGCTTTCCAAAGTGGGGACCATGCATGTTTGCTGTGGACACCATTGTGTAAGTCAGAAGGTTGGTGTACTTCTTGTGTCTGATGCTAGGGGTGTAGCCAGTGATTTGAATGTTGTACTCAGACCTGAATGTTGCCACTTCCAGTACACAGTTGACAGTGTAGAATTGTACTCAGACCTACAAATGCTAACACAAGATACATGGGAGTATGTGTTTTCTTTTCTACTTGTACAATTAGCTGGCATACATACATAGTTATTGAGATGTTTTCATTTTGCACATGAACTGTTTGGGAACTGCTGTACTGTGGATATTAATGTACTCACTTCTGCACAGTTTGTGCTTTTTTTGTTGACATTATCACAGGATACTCATGAAAACTGGACAATTCCAGTACTGAGTATGCCTACCCACATCCTTGCTGTACCTTGAACACACAGGTATTTTTTACATTTGGGTGGGGACTGTCCTGCTATGATACTGTGTGGGGGTTGTAAAGTGCTGCTGTAACATTATTTACTGCTAGAATGTCTGGTTCTGTTATCGCAGTCATGTAATGCAATTCCACAACAACTGCTGGTAAAGTTCCACAGAACAGGTTTTGTGTTATGGCATTCCTATCTTTCCTTTACATTCACACATTCTGATGCATGATATATATTTCAGCAACAACCTGCTGTATAACTACTGTGGCCTAGTGGTACTTCATGCAGTCTAGTGTGTACAAAGTCCGGGGTTCGAGACTGACAGTGGTGTTTTATTTTGCTGCTGAGTACAACAAGGCCCCTCACATGCAGGGTGACTAAGGCACTTTTAAGCAGTTGTAAGCGGGTTTGCGCGGGTTTGCACGATGCTTAGCAATACTTAGCTAAGAGCACACAAGAGCGGACTCGTGCAAACCCGCTTACTACTGTTTAAAAGTGCTTACACACGCTAACCCCCGCGCTCATTTCTTTGAAAGAAAAGAAAATGGGGAGATAGGAAAGTGGTGAAAAAGGGGCACAACGAGGGAAAGACAGTAGGCAAAACAGCTCAGGATGTGCAGGATGGGTGTAGGGAAGGTCCATAGATGCCCATTTCTTTAACAGCAACAGCTGTGCATATACTATAAATTTGGAGGGAAATTTGAAACCTTCCACCCCTGAGAGAGGGGTAAGGACAACAAAGTATGTTGTACTGCCAATTAAATTTCAGTTTCTGTGTCCAGCGGACATTTGTGCAAAATGGGCAGCTGTGTATGGGGCATAAATTTTTTGTGGGAACAGATTGCCCATTTTGTTTTTTTTTTCAGGTGAGAGTGGAATGTGCGGTAGGGGAAGTAGGTATATGTTGGGAGGTAGGTTGGGGAGGTAAACAGACAAGACAAACAAGACGCATACAGGGGCAGAACATGACACATGGAGTGGGTGAACACCATTGACGGGAAAGGATGTTTCGAAATCACAAGCCCATGAGCCCACAGATGGCAACAGTGGAACTGAGATCCCCACCCATGGGCAGTGACCACTGCACCTTCACAGCCCAGAGGGTGGCTGTGCTGGGGGCTGCGTAGGAGGGGCAGGCTCACCCATAAGTTGCACCACTCTTGCCTTGAGCTGGCGTAGGGGATCAGCGAATGAACACTCGATCTCCCTACGCACCATAGCCCGCACCATTTGGAGGGTGATAGGTGGCCCTCCTCTGGCCATGCTTGCAGGGGGGGGGGTCGAGCCCCATCCCATGCAGTGCTTCCACCCAAAGGTAGCACAGGGCCAATGGAGGAGGAGGTCCCGGGCTGGGCACCGGACCTGCTGGTGCCAGGTGCCATTGCCAGCTGAGGTGGGACAGGTGGGTCCGCTGGAACTGGCCTTCCCATACGTTCTGTGTTTAGGAGAATTTAATGACAATATGGGTTGGTAACAGCCAACAGCATTCCAAATTAGTTGTAACAGCATGCAGTAATATTTCCATTAACCCAACACACTAGAGTTCCAACAGTTGAACAGCAAGCATAACACATGCATATATAGAATGACAGTTGGCATTCCAACAGCATGCAGGATTGATTGGTGGCAACAGGTCACCAAGACTGTGGTGTTTGAACAGGGCACATGCATCAAAGTAAATGCAGATATTTATAAACCAATAGGACATATGTCCTAACAAATGTTTTGAGATTACACATACCCATTGAGGTGTGGAATTGCATTGTTTATGCACATACAGTAGGGTGTAAAAAGATAACTCCATTAACAACTTATATGAACTTATAGTTTACACTACATTCCTATTGACTGCAGGTATATATCCCCTACATGTATTATTACACTAGGCAATGTCCATTACGTTGTGAAATGTGTTTTGCTAGTTCCTTATATACCTGACCTGTATCTAATATGCAAACTGTCCAGGATGCAGATGTTACTGCTATGTGTTCATATATTTTATTTATATTTATATGTCTACATATCTGGATGTGTTCAGGTGACATTATCAGTTATATTTTAACAGCCTCCTGCATTTCTAGCAGCACACTGACATTTCCAGTGAGCACAATAACAAGCTACTCATGTGCCAGATTTACCTATACATGCCAGCCTTGAAACAACAGTTGAGGACTGTATATATGCTTAAGAGATACTGGCGCTCCCTTCGTCCTCTTTCTATGGGCCTACCTAAGTGTGGGTTGACAGCGCTTAATACAACATTATTATTTCTATACTGCAAGAGTACATAAACATTTCAAAGGAAGTGACACGGATACACTACAGGAGTTATACCTTTATTAATTACATTACACACTTTTCTAGTAGTGCTCATTTATTTGATATTACATTGCATGCAGACGTCTTATTCAAGATGTATTATACCTTCATTTATGGTTTACAACACTCTTTTTCAGGCTCTCTCACTTATTTTATATAACAATACATGCAGAGATATAATTCAGGACTTATACCTTTATTAATGGGTTACAACACTCTTTTTCAGGCTCTCTCACTTATTTTACATAACAATGCATGCAGAGAGGTTATTCAAGCCTTATTAAACCTTTATTATTTGGCTACAACACTTTTTGTCAGGATCTCTCACTTATTTTATATACCAATACATGCAGAATAATTACTAACCTGCCTGGTGGCACAGTCTTAGCAGCCTATCTGCATAGGCTTGCTGATTCACAGCATGGACACCTGCAGCTGTGAAGTAAATGAAGTGATATTGAGACATATACCTATCCGTACTATCGACTACATTAGCAATTTTTACATACTTCATTCCATGGCTACCTACACAGTAGTGGGGCATGTTGCATCCCACTGGCCTCCTGTATCCATTGGTTCAGTTGGTCCTGCTTGCATCTCTTCAGGTCTGCATGGTGGTGTCTAACCTGCTCACTAGTCCGAGGGATGCCTGTGGAACTGGTGAGTTCATGTGCGAGATGGTTCCAGGCTTCCGCTTTGTATTCCATGCCCTGCAACTGGCCCTGCAGGAGTCTAGCATCATGATGATGGATGAGGAGCCAAACCATCACTTTTGTCTCCTCAATGCCCCACCGTTGCACTCGGAAGTGAGAGCCCTCTCCGACACCAGCCATTGCTGCCTGCAGATGGGAGCCACAACCAGTTATGGCAAGTATTCTTGCCTATGGAGCTTAAATATGCTTCATTTCCCGCACTTATTTGTGATTGGCCGTATTTGAAAATTCTCAGCTGAGTGCACACCTGCTTAGCACTGGGTAAACTTTGATTAATATGTATATGTGTGTTGACAGTCCATGAACATCAAATGCTGTCATGGCTTAGTGGATCAGTACTGTGATTATGGTGCACACTATCCCAGCTTCAAGGCCTGTCATTGCTTTTTTATTTTACTACTGGCCAGACCAGTAGGGGGTGTGGCTGTGTTTAGCTGACTTTGCTCAACTTTGCCCAACGTTGGTCTATGTTTACTAATGTTGCCCAATGTTGTGCTAGTTACCTCAGTGCACAGCTTTGCGCAAACATGTTTGGTTTGTGCTAGTTGGCGCAATGCTCAGCTCCACACAAAGCTATTGCGCTAGTTAAAGCAGTGCTAAGCTCTGAGCAATTACACTTAAATGTGCTTAATACTGGTAAACTTTGCTTAGCAGTGCTTCACACTGCTTAAGATACATTACTTATGAATTTATCAGTATGCATTACCATTTTATATATATATATATATATATATATATATATCTATATATATATCTATACATATATGTATATATAAAATAGCGTTCACTACTACATAGGCCATTTCAATGCATTGTACTAATATTTAAAAGGTAAATGTCAGGAATAAATTCTTTGCACAGATTAACTATAGAAAATGGGAAGGGGAGTGGTTGGACTCGAACCGGGAATACCTCCTCTTTGTGCGAAGGCTCAACCACCATGCTATTGCTATTTTGCTTAATTTGCGTATAAGTAGTTTATTATCCTCTTCGATGTCTGAACTGCTAACTCTAGCTAAGCAATGGGCAAACCCATGCACACATGCACAAATATGGGCAGCTATATCGGGAATGAGAAAAAAAAAAGATTTGACATTTTATTGTATTTGTACATGGGTTTGGAATGTGGGGGAGTGTAGTGTTGGAGATATACACATTTGAGGGGACTCGCTCATGTCTGGTGACATTTGCTGTTTAGGCACTTGCAGGGGCGTGGATATTTGGACTGCTCAGCAGTCTGACATGCCCCCTGCACTCGTGCACGCTCCATGTTAGCCTTGGATTGAGTCAGCGTGCCCTCATGCATATGCATGATGCGCTGACGTCATACTCTTAGATGACAGTCTCTGAATAAGACTTAGTTAGACTTACACGGAGGATTAGTGAATCCTGGCCTATATGCCACCAAACATATAATCATTTTCTTTGACAATTATGAGTCCCTTTTGCACTATCATATTCACAACACACACATAAAAGTTGATCCTTAAGTTAGGGATCTGGGAACTTATGTCAGCAATGTTGTTAGGACATAATTTTTCATTCCACAGCTTATATATAAAAGTAATGCATCCAGGGATATCTGCTATATGTACTTCTGTTCTGTTACTAGTGGTAGCAGGTTGCCATCTGTATCAGTAAAAATTAGAAGTGAGGACTTAGGAAGTTTTTGTGAGGTGCCAAATATCATAGGAACTTGTTCAGCCACAAACTTGGCCAACTGCAAACTTGATCAGCCACAAAACCCTTAACATTAGATTTGACCACCATGATGTAACTGCTAAACAGGAGTGTCACAATGACTGAATCTTAGGATACATCAGTAGACAGGCCTTTTGGAGCAGGCAGATCTGTTCACCTTGTACTTTGCATTTGCTCTTTTTGCTGTTTGATACTAGACATATTTGTATGTTTCTGTTTTGAGTTTCAATAAAACCCAAATTTCTAAGGTTCTACTTGAGAACCAGTTTCCTATCAAACAAGTTACATAGGGAGTGAAGTCTACCTGGGAGAGATTATCTATCTATGATACCCAAATGTGGGGTGGTGCTGAATGCCTTTATGTGGTCTAGATATGCAGTGTGCAGTGTTTGACCTCATGTATTGCTTCAGAAACTTTTTCAAAGACATTGACCAGGATGAGAAGGCAGAACCTGCCCTTGACAAATCCAATTAGGTTTGGTTTGAGAGTCAGTATTTTACCTATATCCTTATTTATTAATTCCAGAATGATCATGTCCATCGACTTATAGATGAGATGGATCAGGTTTATGGATCTATAATTGTCTAGGTTCATTGAAGCCCTGCCTTTGTGCTAGGGAATGAATATTGCTGTCCTCTATTCATGGGGCATGAAGCCTGTTCTGAGGCTAATACTGAATATCTTCTGGGGAGTGGATCTGATAATTCATGTTTCATGCTGACCAGAAGACACCCTGGTTTGTTATCTGGCTCCATAGATGAAATGTTCTTGGCCTTCAATAGCACCTTAAGCGGTTGTTTTGGGGAAATTTGAGGAGGGGTATAAATATGTATATATAATTTGACAATATTGGAGGAGTGAGGATGTAATGTTTAAGCTAACTTTGTGCAGTAATAGACTGGCTATGTGCTGTGGACCCATGTATGTGAAATCATTTTTTTCTCATTTTTTTTTTTAATTTTCAATTAGAATAACATTTACATAATATTTTTAAATATCATTTTAAACAACTATATACACTATTTACAATAGCCTGACTTTCAATTATATACACTGTATGTTATTAAATATAGAATTAACAGATCAGTTATCAGAGATACAGCATGGATTATTGCAGAGTGTCCAACAAATGTATAACTTTCTTCCAAGGATTATTTACCAGTGGCCTGGGATAGATTCATAGTTCTTTGATTTTTATTTCCATCAATGCAGTTGTCTTCAGTAAAGTGTAGAATTCTTCCAAGGTCAGGGGTGTATTTGAATTCCACCTTCTGGTTACGCATTTCCTAGATATAGCAAGTATTGTCCATAACAAATGCATATTTGTTTTATTCAGGTAGGGACTTTCATTTACATTTAGTATTATCAATACTTTAGTTAAGGTAAAGGGTTCATTAAATAAAGCTTGTAAAAAATTATTGATTCCATTCCAATATAATTTAATTTCATTACATTCATAAAAATATGAATCCAGTCTGATTTATTTGACTTTTCACACCTCCAGCAAAAAACATTTGTAGCATTACTGATCTTTTTCATTCTATCTGGTGTTAAAAATGCTCAATGTAAGTATTTCCAGTTAAATATTTTCCAGTACTGTGTGTTAGAGATGTAATTAACTGATAGTAAGATGTTACTTTTAATTTCTCCTGTTAACTGCAGTGGCTGACCTTTTGTTAAGAACTGCAAGTATGATGGTTTGGGAATTGTTTTATATGTTATCAACTCTTTATATAGATTTGAAATAGAATTTTTCTTTTCACAAGTATTATATATAAATTCATACAGAAAACTTATTAGATTTGGAATATCTTTAAATGAGGAATTATTAATTAATCTGCATAAATCTTCAGTGTACATTAAAATGCTTTGTAAGGTTAACCAGTCCTGTGTTGGAATATTGTAAGCAGTTTTTATCATATATATATATATATATATATATATATATATATATATATATATATATATATATATATATATATATATATATAAAACATTTAATTTATTTACACATTGAAACCAGCATAAGAATCCATTTTGTTCCCAGGAGGTTATTGTTTCCCTATATATTTTGTGAGGAAAGTTAATAGTGATGGTAAATGGAGTTAACAGGTCAAACCAAAGTTTTAGATCTATGTTTGCATTTATAAGTTTCCTAAAGGAATTGATGTAATGATTAATCAGTGCTGTTTTAGAAGGTTTTATTATATTATATTGTATACTTATGCATAGTATGTACCAACGTTTGTTTGATTTGTCTACTATTACATTTTTTTAACAGATTAAATTTATTTGTTAATATAGCCATTGTTAATTCTTTTCAGTTGGCAAAATAATTTGGGTTTATCCAGTCTGTTGTAGTTTTAAGCACAGATGCTTTAATATATGTTTCTATTTCTGGGAAGTTCAATCCTCCTTGTTTCCAGGGTGTAATGTGATGAGTTTTTGGGATACCATAAAAATGTTATTAAACATAAGTTTATTTCTTTAAGAATGCATCTTTCAGGAATTAACTGTATTGCTAATGCTACATATAGTATTTTTGGTAATAAGACCATTCAAAAGTTAATATAAGTTTGTTCCACTTTTCTATATATATTTTTATTGTTTTAATAATGTTTTTATAATTTATTAATATTGTTTCATTTATATTTTTGCATAACACTATTCCTAAATAATTTAGCATAAGTTCTTGTTTTCCTGTGATGGATTTATCTGTAACTTGTAGTTCTTTTTTCTTATTTAAAAATAGAAATTTTGACTTTGATCTATTAAAGTGTAAACCTGAAATCTTATAAAATTTCTCCATTACTTCTTCTAGCTCTCCTAATGACCCTCTGGAGTTTGATATGGTTAAGAAAATATCATCAGCAAAAAGCATTATTTTATATATGTACTGGTCATAGACTCCTATTTCTTTTATTCTTGGATTATTGCGTATTATTTATGCAAGTATTTCTTTAGCAAAAGCAAATAAAATAGGATAAAAGGGGCATCCTTGTTTAGTACCTTTCATTATATGGATAGATTCTGAGGTGAAAGGACCTACTTTAATGTAGCCTAAGTTATTAATATATATGTTTTTTAGTAATAAGATGAAGGGAGGAGGAAATTCAAATAATGCTAAAGTTTTAAATAGATATTGACAGTTTAGGGAATCAGAGGCTTTTTCTATGTCTAATCCGATTACAAGTGTTTCTCTATCTTCTTTATTCACATAATCTATAAGAGTAAGTATCCTTTTAACATTATCATGCGTGCGCCTGTTTTATAAAAATCCAGTTTGATCATTATTAATTCTTTGAAAGTGGGATTTTCATTCTGTTAGCTAGGATTGACATGAATATTTTGTAATCATTATACAGTAATGATATAGGTCTGTATGGGGTGCAAAGGTCTGATGGTTTATTATCTTTTAGAATTGGTGCTATGAGAGAATATTTCCATGAGGGTGGCATTTTTGCTTCTGACTGGACTTCTAGAAAAGTTTTATGAAGAAGGAGATTACTGTTGAAGGGAAGAGTTTGTAAATTTATATTGATAAGGTTTGTATCTAAGTTTATTTGGTTGGTATCTAAATCTTCTTTTTTGATGTGTTCCATATAATGGAATCAAAATGCTTCAAGGATGTCTCCTATATCTGATACTTTTTTCCTTTCTTTTCATGATATATACTACTAATGTTATTTGCTTTAGATTGTATTTTAATTCATGTAGATAAGTTATGTAGATATCTGGGGTAGGGGGCTAATGAGTTTATTTTTAATTTTTCCAAGGCTAGGCAAGTTTTGTGTGTTAGAATTTCATTATTGTTTTATTTAATTCCTCTATTTCTTTTTTGACTTCTGGACAATTCTGATTTTTTTAGATTTTGCTGTCAAGAGTCTGGTTTGCAAGTCTAATGATTCAGATTCCCACTTTCTAACTTTGTTTTTGTACCAGCTAAGGGTCTTTACAAATAAATATGCTTTTAATGAGTCCCAAACCATGACTGTACGGATTTCTGTTGTATTATTAATTTAAAGAAATAATTGTAGTTCTGACAACATCCAGGGTCTGAATTCTTTAATTTTCATGACATATGATGGAATTCTAGTTGAGAGGATTAAAGGTTTAAACTCAATTTGGAGCTTCATTATCAGAGAGTCATGATCTGAGAAGGGGCATGGAACTATTGAAAAGTTGAGGATTTTTTTGTTAATCTTGAACTATGAATAATTTGTCTATTCTGGCTTGTGTTCCAAATATATGGTCTTTATGGGAAAATAGTAAGGATTTATCATATTTTACTTTAAAAGTGTCTATTAAAGGAAATGAAATTAATCAATCATTTTTTAAGGATTTTGAAACAGTTGCTATGCAAAAAGACTTCTTGGTGGTTTCCAAAGCTTCTAAGGTACAATTAAAGTCTCCTTCCAGTATAAGATTTCCTTTATAATTGTTGGAAATATAATCTAGGTGTTTTTTAACCATTCCTGCTCCAATTCCTGGGAACCAATATAAATTAGCTAAGGTCCATATTCTGTTATTAAATTTAATTATAACAAATGCTAGTAGACCTTCTTTGTCTTCATATTTATAAATAACTTTTGGAGTGATTATGTTTTTCTTCCAGATAATTGACACTCCTTTTGTCTTTGTTCTATAGGAGGATTGAGCTAAGATTGTATAGTCCTTAGGGTTCCAAATAAAGCTATCATTAGTCTTAAAATGCATTTCATGGAGAAATACTGCTTGTGCCTTATTTAGATTTAAATATTTTAGTAAGTTTGATCTTTTATGTGCATTATTTAAGCCATGAGTATTTAATGAAAGAACGTTAAATCCATTTTAAGTTGCTGTTGGAAGAAACTTTTTGCTTCTTTCTTTTCTTTTTTTTTTTTTTTTTTTTGATTATAGTAGTTATACCATATTCTCTGATAACAATGGATGTTATTTTTAAGTGTGTACACCTGGGAGTGTAATTTAATGTTCTTTCTTCTTTAAATATAAGTAGGGTAAAATTCTGGTCAGGCTTTAAAAAGTACTTCTATAAAACATTAATTCTAAAGTATCAAATACAAGTAAATATGAATTTCCCATTAAACATGGAATGAAAGTCATTCCTAATCCAATAGATAAAGATAGATCTATTGGATTATCAATCATACCTTTAACCAACAATATCAACTGAGCTCCATATGTTAAATTATTATATGGAGAATTTTCTTAAAGAGATATGAAATTTTATATTATTCTATTATTGTTCTATAGTATTTTATATATCAGGATGGAATGTTAGTAGTGCAAACAATTATTATGTTGACTTAGAAAATATCCAATATTTAGTTACCCTTAAGAGATCCCAAACATGTCAGATATGTAATTTTGGATAAATTAAATGCAACAGAGGAGCATGCACTAATTAAGCCAACAACAAATAGATTATTATTAAAATAATTTGACTAAAAGGACTCTACAGGAGACAATGAGTGATTTCCAATGAAATATGAATTTACTGTGGGTGTACCGTCTTCCTTTACTTTGTCACTCTTCAGCTCACCAACTTCAACTTACACTTATGAAAAAGCTTGGCTTATCAGTAGTATCCTGACTTTGAGTAGAGGTGCCCTATATTCTAGTGTGCAGTGCTTTTACATATTTATAGATTTACAAAGCAGAGTCTAAGAATTAACTATGATCACCCTGACAATTCCCATCCTGCATAGGGCACCTCCTGCTTCCAATATGGGTAATCACATCAGGTCTAGAATGAATATGAAGTTACCTATATAGTAATCAAGACTTACTTTAGGTAAGTATTAACCAAATAGTATTATGAACATCTTAGAGAGTTCACGGTGCAGTTAGAATACTCTTAAGCCTCATCTCCCTTGACCAAAAACAGAGATTTCCCTTCCCTTTCTTTCCCTTGTTTTAAATCAGTACTAATAAAAGAAAGTCAGCAAACATAGGTAAACAGAAATAACATTCAGTAGTCCGTCTTGTACATGACTTGCAATCCATTAAACAAGTCACTTTAGTAAATATTATAAAGACAAATTAAAAATAATTTCCTAGCTCTTTAAATTTTCTGATAAAGCAAAAAATTAACAATAAGCTATTTTAACTAAAAGTATAAATCATATCAATTTTTCCTTGCATGTATACATTTCTATTTATATTGTAGTGTCGACAGCTGTCTTTGAAATCTGTACAATACTTCACTTCTTCAAATCATTCCTTTTTCAATTCAGGTTTTGTTTTGTCAAAATGGCAACAATATTTCAAGGGCACAATTAATATTTAGTTTTTGTACATATTTTTAATATATCTTTTGTATTTATGTAAGGTGATTTTATTATAGTTAGTATTTATAATATATAATATAGTATCGTGCCCTTATGTGTTTTAGAGGCGTGACATGATATTTGTATTTGATTGGTCAAATAATAGTTTATAGGATGTGTTTTTTTCTCTTTTTAACATCTGATGAAGCAGTGTTGGAGTATAACTGTGAAAGCACTTATTCTGTTTGAATATTTACATTTATTTTTATTGGTCTACGTTGCAGTTCGTATTTGTGGTGTAAGTCGTGCGTTCCAGATACTGTTTTCTACACTGGACTTGTTTTCTGCTCTGTATCTGGATTTATTCCTTTCCTGGTGGCTCGTTTGTTTGTTACTTGTGAATTTAAATGAAACTGCCTGATTAATAAGCAAAGTCAATGAAAGACTTCCCCCCGGATTCACAAATCCTCCGTGTAAGACTTAATAAGTCTTACTTGGATGCTGCAGTTGAACGGTATGACATCAGCGTGCCATGAATATGCATGAGGACACGCTGACCCAACCGTAAGTCGTACAAGGACCGTGTAAGAAAGTAGGGGATGTGTCCGACTGCTGAGCAGTGTAAATGTCCACGCCCCTGCAAGTGTTTGAAAAGTAAAAGCAAATACACAAGAGCGAGTCCGCTCAAATGTCCCTGCACCCAACACCACACTCCCTGATATTGTAAACCCCCCTCACAGTTATAAAAAGCAAAACATTAAATTTATTTTTTTAAATTACCAAAATAGCTGCCCATATTTGTGCGTGTGTGCGCGGGTGTGCCCATTGCTTAGCTAGAGTTAATTCTGACATGGAAGAGCATAAGAAAGAATGTGTATGCAAATCACACCAGATAGCAATAGCGTGATGGTAGAGCATTTGCACAAAGAAGAGGCTTTCACGGTTCAAGTCCCACCACTCCCCTTCGCATTTATTTTTAAATCAGTATATGAAATAATACCAGACAAATATGTGTAAATAGTACTAAAACACAGTGAAATGACCAATGTATCAGTGAACAAAATAAATATTTTAAATGATCCTGATATATAATTGCCTGCAGTTAAGCAGCACTTCACCCAGCGCAATAGAGGTGCCCATAGTTTAATAACGGTTAACCCAGCTCAATAGAGGTGCCCATAGCAAAATAGCGCTTTAACCAGAACAATGTGTTTGCATGGATGTGTGCGCTGTGCTAGCCAGGGCACCATAGGGCACCGAGGAGCAATGTAGAGCAAAGTTGCTTAAACACAGCCACACCCCCTAGCCTGTCTGGACAGTATGAAAATAAAATTATTGACAAGGCTCGAATCCAGGACTTTGCGCATCACAAGCAAAGTATAGAACCACTAAGCCATGACAACTTAGGGAAAACAGCCACTGTTAACATACATATACTTACTAATGGTAGTTTAACCATTACTAAGCAGGTCTCCAATCAGCTGAGAATTTAAAAAAAACGGCCAATCCCAAAAAAGAGAGGGAAATGCGGCATATTTAAGCCCCATTGGCAGGGATGCATGCCATAACTGATTGCAGCTCACATCTGCAGTTAGAATGGCTGGTGTTGGAGAGGGAACACGCTTCCGAGCGCAATGTTGGGGCATTGAGGAGTCGAAATACATGGTTTGGCTCCTTGTCCACTGTCATGAGTCAAGACTCCTGCAGTGCCAGTTCCAAGGGACGGAGTACAAGGCAGAGGCTTGAAACCCATTAGCTCATGACCTCACCAGTGCCACAGGCATTCCTCGCACTGGTGAGCAGGTCCGTCACCACCATGCAGACCTGAAGAGACAGAAGCAGGACCGCCTGAACCAATGGATACAGGAGGCCCGTGGGATGCAGAATGCCCCACAACTGAGTATGTAGCCATAGAATGCAGTATGTAAGAATTGATAATTGAGTATGTATAACAGATAGGTATGTCTCAATATCCCTTCATTTACTTTACAGCTGCAGGTGACCGTGCTGTGAATCAGCAAGCCTATGCTGATAGGCTGCTAAGGCTGCACCACCAGGCAGGTTAGTGATTATTCTGCATGTATTGTTATATAAAATATGGGAGAGAGCATGAAAGAAAGTATTGTAGTCCAATAATACAGCCATAAAATTGCCTGAATAAGTCCTCTGCATGTACTGTCAGATAAAAATGTCAGAGAGGCAGAAAAAGAGTGCAGTAACCCATTAAGAAAGGTAACATATGTCTGGAATAATATCTCTGCAGGCACTGTCATATAAAATAAGTGAGTGGGCCTGAAAAAAGAGTGATCTAACCTATTAATAAAGGTATAATATGTCTTGAACATGTCTGACCTATGCACTGTTAAAACAAATAAAGGAGTGAGCTTGTGAAAAAGTGTGTAATGCCATTAATAAAGGTCTAAAACCCGGAGTGTGTCTGTGTCACAGAGTTTGAAATATTGTTGTACCCTTGCATTATACAAATAGTACTGTTTGAAAAAGTGCTTGCAACCCAGAGTTGTGCAGTCCCATATAAAGTGGGTGATGGAAGTGCTAGTAGCTGTGAAGCATATATACAGTCCGCAACAGTCAGTTACTGTCAACAGTCACAGGTGTAGAGATATTGTTTGAAATATCAGTATTGCATAATACTAGGCAGCAGAACTGCTAAACACACAGTACACATATCATGTAGACATAACCTAGAAATGGACAGCTATGGACCTGTTGACTGTTGTTATACTGCAGTTTAGCATACCCACAGTAGCAATGCCACAGTTGTAGCCACTGAGAACTCTCTCTTATTTTCATAGGTCCCTCTGGTATGCCAGCAGGGTAGCTGATCCATGCTGGTGAGTGTGTTATAACTGTAATGTCGGTAATGAAATATGCATGTCATAGGTGAGGTGTAGGCCATGTACACGTAACACACCTATGCATAATGCATGCCGTGCATGTTTGCTGTCAGACATTGCACAGCTCAGTAATGTCAGTAGCTGCCTCACTGACATGCAATACACAGAGCATAAGACACAGTTGTGGCAACCCCGTACTGCACATTGGATAGGCATAGTTGCAACACCTGTACAAAACATAACATGTTTGTCATACGCAGTACACAAAGACATGCTACATATGGCGTAACCACACACCCGCTGTAAGGTCACACCTCAGTATCCCACATGTCATCCACACACACATGATGTACCTCAGGGGTAGAGGCCTATCATGGGGCTGTTCAACACTCTTCAACATATAACACAGTCATTTTAGGCAATGCTCCCTATTGGGCACCTCATACACCCATGTACAAAGTGGCTGTGTCATAGTGAATGTAGCCATGGCACTGCAGTTCAGGTACAGCATGTTAGGCGGTTGTCTGTCACACAGTAGTAGCCATGAGTGACCACAAGATGCATGATGATGGCATATGGTAGTACACCCCATCCAGTTACAGTGACCACAGTACTACACATAGCGGTCCTTGCTTTGCACCTCATTGTTGTGTGTGTGCAAACATATGCACCTATACACAATATGCATAGCATGTTGTGTGTGTGCTTACATATGCCAGTATACACAATATGCACAGCTTTCGCCATCTGTACAAAGAGTCACATTTATGTCCTGGAATGCGATTGGGTGTATAGGTCACATGACAGACATTGGGTATGTGTGGTGTTTAATGTTGCAGTCATGTAGCATGACATGCCATGGCTGGCACCGACATATCTGCAATATGTCCCACACTCACCATAACCACTGTACAATGGCCATGTCGAGCATTGGGATTCCTTCACATCTACATGCACCACTCATCCCATGACTGTACATTGCATGCATTTGCTACACCTGTGCCCACTATTATTTGCTATGGACACAGACACTGTAAGCAGACATGACAATCTATGTGTCACACAGTTAACACATGCAACCATGGTATGTATGCCATTGAGTGATAGTGCACAGGACATTGCAAAGCAGATAATACTTGCACATCAATGTTGTGTCCATGTACACATTGTATTCCAGCATGTAGACAATCACTGAACAACTACACACATGCATCAGAGCCATGTTTAATGTCAATAAATAGGGCTGTCTATCACCTGCACTGCATGGTCTTGAGCAACACATATTCTGCATGCTGACACATGTGAGGTGACTGTTTGCCTTGTGATATTGTAACCCACCTTCACCCACTATTGTGTATGTGTGTGTATGTGCTATGATGAGCAGTGTATTTGTGTTCATGTGTGCATTTGTGCATGTGTGCATGTGTGCATGTGTTCTTGTGTGCATGTGTGCATGTGTGCATGTGTTCATGTGTGCATGTGTTCATGTGTTCATGTGTGCATGTGTGCATGTATGCTAACATCATGTACAGATTGTGAAGTGTGTTTCCTGTCTTCCTTCCACAGGTGCTGAGTTACGGGTGGCTGAATGCAGCAGGGAACCTAATGTCACCGCCACTAATAGTGGAGATGATGAGACATGTATTGTGGCACAGGAAGGTCTGTCAGGGTCTGTCATTGGTCCACCAATCGACAGTACACAGCATTCAACCCCATCTATGCACACACTCATACTGCCAATACATCCCTCATCACCAGTGGCCTTAGCTAAGGGACAGCATACAGTTGGCTTTGACCAGGAGAGTGTGGTACCCATGGCATGTGCATCCCCTCACAACAGCCATAGCCGGATTACTGGAATGGTACCACATAGGCGGATGTCCAGGGGTTCTCGGGCGAGCACCACTGGTCATATTGCCCCTAGCAGACGTGCCCCCAGAGGTATTACAACCTCCAGTATGTTCCGGGCTGTAATGCAGGCACAGGCATGTATGGAACGATACAACTGACAGGGACTAAGGGCGCAGAGGGCCTATTACTCTGCTATCAATGACAGCGTCTGTGACCTTGCCGGTGCCATCCGGAGTTACACAGAGGTCATTGATAGCCGTTGGAGGGAGACATTAGATGTCCTTCACAATGTGTTAGCCATGAGCCAGGACCATGTGTGATGGATGGGAAGCCGACGTGGATGCATACCAGCAACAGCATCAGCTGGCAGTCGTTGCGGACGAACCACAGATCACAGCCGCTCTTGTAGTGGCAGTACCGCCTGTCCATTGACCGTCCTACTAGACCATGTGCACATGGCACTGGCCAGTCCCAGCAGGGACATGGGTCCAGTCATCATACCTCTGCCTCTGATGATAGCACCCAGTCAGGGTTGGTACCCGATACTGCCTGTAGCACCCCTGCCAGGCACAGGTACCATGTCCATGGCCAGAGACAGTGATCTGTATGGCCTAGCAGGTACAGTCTGTGGCTGTCCCGCAAATGGCTGTATATAGCAGCCACATGGTGGAGTTGTGTGCATGCAGACACACACACATTAACCAAACAACTAGGACTCACACATACACACACACATTACATCAACATTGGCCCATGCTGTACTGTTGTCCCTCTCACACACACACACACACACACACACACACACACACACACACACACACACACACACACACACACACACACACACAGACATGTGGATTGGATGGGTCAATGTCAGGCTCTGGCAAACCAACAACACACCCTGTGCATATGATGACACCTGTGCCACCTCCTGTCATCTGTAACATTAATGCAGGAATAGGCTAACATGGTTCTGATGCACAGGGTGACATTATAGCAGTGTAGCAATAGTAGCAATTTGCCAACAGGAAAGTGCATTGATATCCTTGTAGGTATATCTGAGCAGGCATTATGCATCACAGCTCTGATAGTCATTGTAGCATTGTTTACACCAGTGTTAGGTTTGAGTATGTATTGTCCACCCATGTGCCACTTGGCTGAAGTGTACAGTGTTTCCAGCATGTGTTAGTGAGTGGACAGTACATGTGTGATGTTTGCATTACAAATTAGCAGGTGTACATCTGTGAACATGGTGTGTGCACACTGTCGGCATGTACATGCATAGTGGACACATGGGATGTGCGACATACCCTGTTGTACACATTAACATCTCATGGTATCTTTCGATGGCCATTATGCATTCTACTACAGATATGTACTAACATGGATACACATGTGTGTATGACATGGGTTGACAATATTCTGTGGGTGATACTGTTGATATCTGTCAATGATCTGCAGTCCAGTAGTATACACCACCTGAACAGCATGACTATAACCAATCATTAGATGATGTCCTGACAAATGACACACAGTTGTAGTGAACTCAGTAACAGTTGGATCCTTCCGGTACTATACTATAACAGTAACCAGTGGTATTGACCACCACACATTCCGGGGACCACACATGTGTGGCATATAGCCCTCTTAGGTTCATGCAAACACACTAGGGATATGTCCATCCACATCTGGAAATGCATGCATTGGCCTACACTGCATTCCCTGGATGGGACGCATATCCTACACAAGGGTATCATACAGACAGATACCTGCTGTCCAATACATGCTGTATAGTCATAAGCTGACTATGGCATAGTCATCCACATTTACTAGACATACTATCCCAACAGTACCACATAGGTGGTAGCCCTCAACATGTATGTTGGGTACCAATGCGTACAGACAGACAGACACGTATGTCATCTGTCTCTTGGTATCCACAAATCCATGGGTATTGTGGGGTCCATCGGTGTTTCACATAACACATTAGGGGCCTGCATGCATATCCACAGGGCTGTTGTACACCTATAATGACTGTCCCTTGCTGCCAGTCGTCATTGTGTATGAACATGTCTGACATATACCCCAGGAAATTACCCTCACTCACAGTACTCTATAGTAAGTGTCATGGGTGTGTGTGGCACATATGACCTTGGCCACGGATCACTACAGGGGCCGGGCTTGTCGCATACATACATATGTGACCTATGATCTGAAAAGCAGCGGCACAATCTGTCGAAGGAAACAAATGTATTCATGTAGTATGCAGGCTTCACACCTATGTACTGATTGAGGTCACATGTACACATATTTATTTGCCATGCAGATACCCGATGTGTGCAATGCACATACTGTTTTAATCATATGTCATACTGTAGTAAAAGCAAAACCCACGCTGCATTGATCACCTGTGGCACACACACACAGCATTTGCAGGATTCAAACTCCTACATAATTATGTTATAATAATACAGAGATACGCATTAAAACAGTGCGCTATATAATTTACAGGGTGGTTTTGGTTCTCCTAATATATTTGTAGGATGCTGACCTCATCAGACATTCCAAAGAGGGATGTGCCTCTTTTAATGTGTTTTCCCAGTCTCCAAAAAGGCTACTCCTCTCAAAGGAAATCACACGCATACACTCCCCCACACACACACACACTAACAGCACTTGCAGAATTCAAACCCCTACCTAACTATGTTATGATACGAAAGAGGTACACATTACCATGGCACGCTATATGCTTTACTGGGTGGCTTCTGTTCTCCTGGTATATTTGTAGGATGCTGACATCATCAGACTGGACATGGCAATTTGTTTGCACTTTCTTTTATGCAATCCCAGGAATGATCCATTTGGGTCGGCAGATATCAACAGCTTGAACAGGACCCTGTGAGTCACACCTTGTGTGATCTATCTGTGGACATACTGACATCCCTTCATATGTCAACACATATCTATGCACAGATTGTTGGTTTTGTGGATACGACATGTGTCTGTGATGTTGATGAAGAGCTATGCAAAGTCTATGTGGGACATGTGTAGCTCTGTTCAGTGATGTATGTCCTGGGTGTCTGCCTTGCAAATGGAGTAGCATGTTTGGGAACCATGATCTGCACATGAACATACCACAGTTGGTAGGGTTGTGTGTTTGTCAGCTTCCAATAGCTCTGTTTATGACTTCAACCATGATGCACTCCATGGCCTTGCAGATCAGACTTTATAGGCTTACTGGACTATACTTCCCATGGTGTGTTGTGCACCCACACTTGTGGGGAGTGCCATATGTTGCTGTAACGCATTCAATGGTTCCAGACCCTATGGAATGGGTGAGGCTCAACAGACTGTTCAGATGCAGGGGCTGTTTGTTCTGTAGTGCATGCATGACACATATTGGGAAACAATGTAATCCAATTGCTGCCATGCTTTTGGATTTGGGGGGAGCTGGTCAGCCATTCTATATGTGATATCTCCTGGCATGATGTCAGGGACTATCATCAGTGGGAGGTGGGTATGTATATACGGGCCTGTCTGACAGGATGTCGGCATTGTCAGTAAGGTACAGTTGGCCGTGACTCAGGACATATATGAGTGCACATTACTATTTATGACATAGGTTAAGGACATGTCATGATTCTCAGTCTGGACTCCTTCTCAGCTACTCTTTACAAAACACCAACAAATCTGAGCACTAATCCCGGTTATACTCTTTTACACACTTAACACCCTACTTATCCTTTGTGATCAGGCTACAGAGTATGTCATCATAATATGCTGGCATGTCCAGGGGTCGGTTTCATGTGTACTCTCCAGTCCAGCTAGTGAATATTGTGGTTATGACACAATGTCACATCTGCCTCATGTACACAGACAACCCTCTACTCCTCCCAACACACTCAGATATATGTGAGAGATGCAACAATATTGACATACAGGAGGCTGAGCTCTCTCGACCCATGACTGGCATGGTCTATCAGGTGATGAAGGTGACCACACACACCACATATCAGTCTCACATACACCGATAGCAACAGCAATCAAACCACATTATCACACATACACATACTCGGAGGCTCTACATACACTCTGCCTAAGCAGCAGAGACCTCCAAAGCAGACACACAAACAACTGCTACCCCACTAGAATACCCACATATCACATAGTTCACAATGCCAGTGTGCCACACAGTCACTGCCCTTTGGGCTAACCAACACACCTGATACACTTGTAATAGGTGACACTTAATGTCAGACACACTGACGTCCCACTCATCAGGCCAAACAAGGGAATAGTCACTTTGAGCTGTCTCTCAGGTGCCAGGATCCGCAACATAATACATGCACTCAGGTCACTCCAAAGCAAGTCCAGGACTGGCTCCATCATTTTCCATGCTGGTGCATACAACCTCAGACGTTCCTCCCTGGACCACATGACATGATACATAGAGGAACTCTCTGATCATGTAGCCCAGGCCAGTATGACCCTTACCTTGTCTAGCATCTTACACTCACCAAGTATGATGTCTCAGTATACCAACAAACTGATCACGTTTAACAGTTGGCTAACATATTGGTGTTATTCAAAGGGGATACAATCAGTCAGCCTGGGGTGACATGCTCAACATACCATATAGCTTCCCTATGGACAGCTTGCACCTGTCACCCTTGGACTTTTAAATACTGGCTAAGGCACTTGCTGCCACCATACTGCCTTATTTAAGTGGGGCTCAAAGGACAGACCCACCTCCATAGACATTACAGAGTACATGACACTGAGGGTAATGCTGCTCAACACCAGATGTATTACCCTCAAATTGACCACACTCAGGAATCTCCTCAGTATGGAGAATAGCAATATTTGTGCACTAACAGACACATGGTTCAGGCTCCTACATGCACACCAGCACTACCAGGTTATATTTCATACCATGCTTTCTGACCACATAACTCAGAATGGCCAACACAAATAGGGGGAGTATCTGTATACATCACAGATACACATACCTCCAGGTTGGTAGTACTGCACAAAGCATCACAGACCATACATATGCACCTAACATTGTGCAAATCTGCCTTTTGGTTTGTTGCCTGCTACAGACCACACTCACAAACTCAGCAACCACACTCGTCTTTCCGGGGGAACACTGGACAATATGACGGTCTCCCCAAACACCATTATATTGGGTGATGTCAAATATATACACATTGACTGGGGATAGTACTCAGGCCCCAACACCCTCACCCAACAGTTGCTACAATTTGTAAACTCATATGCTATGGCACAACCGGTCACCACACCCACAAGTGGGGACAACATATTGGACATGATCATCACCAACATGGGGACTCTATGTTCCACACCTGCGATATACCCCTTATTGGTAAGGGCAAAACATACTTTATCTCACTGGACATCCATATCCTGTCCCCACACCCATCCTGGGTAATCTTGGTGAACTTCCCAAAAGCAAACGTCACACTTCTCCATACCATGGGGGTATCCTTCAGAGACCCTGGGTCAGTGGTAAGTATGGCTCAGACTGCTGAATCCTTTACATACACATTGTATGGACACCAAGTGGACTGAATGGATTGTGCTATCCAAAATAACAACTGGACTCACTCCTCCAATGGCAGGGGACCTGTCTGGTGGACCCCGGCCATTAATACGCTATACAACAAAAGGAGAAAGCTACTATATGATAGAGCACAATCCCAGACAGTGAAGGCATCTGTGGTCTGTGCTAGCAGACAGCTACAATCACTCGTGTATTTATGTCAGGCCCACTTCTAACGGACAATTGCACCAGACACATCGGACACTCACAAGGCCTTCTTCAGTTAATTCAGGTACCTGGCTGGACACTCACTGATATGCTGCATGTTACTGCATACTGACTGAACATACCCTGAACCCACAGACATTGCCAACATCCTGGCAAACAGGTTCAGTGCACATGTCTCCCCCCATCCCCCCTAAGGAGGTACTGTCCATCCCAACAGTGTGTAACCTCCCTGACATCATGAATAAACAGGTGAGTGCTACCCTCCCCACAGAGGACAACACAGCATCAATGGGACCAGACAGTGTCCCGGCCTGTGTCGTACACAGCCTTCATGACAGACGTAACCCTCACATTACATCACTGTTTGATATCAGGGTTACTGCAGGATTTATACCCATGGAATGGCATACAGCGATAGTGGTCCCGCTCCACTGAATACTACCACAACACACCACAGATAATATCGACCTATAAGGCTAACTAGCCTGTTCTGCAAAGCTATGGAGTGTATTGTAATGGGACTCATGCACATAGACATGGGAAACCTACAGACACTGGGTCCTGCACATTACAGCATTCTTGTGGGCAGATCTTGCCTGTTGGACCTGTTTGTATTCTTTAAACAGTTACTAGGTCCATCAGTGTTGGGACGGGTGTCCACACAGCCTGCCCGGACCTTGCAAAACCCTTCAACACAATACCCCACATGGCCATTATGCATAGGCTCACCGGCATCAATATCGACACATATCTCACACAATGGATTGCTACCTGGATCAGGGATAGCACCCACATGCTCAGTGTTGCAGGTGCCATGTCTGACTATACACCAGTTACACATGGCATCCCACAAGGCTCAGTCCTGGGACCTCTCTTGTTCAGTATATATTTGTGTGATGTACAGGCTATCATAGGAGGGATATGGCTGCCCATGTTCGCAGATGACTGCAAACTGGGCGTCATAATCAACTCTCCAGCTGGCACATGCATACTCATACAGGGTCTCACAGAGATAGGATGACTGGTGCCTGAGCCATGGCCTACGGCTACATCCCATTAGTTGCATAGTCATCCCCTTTGAGAATGACAACATGCCCACACATTACCACATAGGTAGTAATCCATTACATATGGTAGTAGTTGTTACGGGTTTGGGGACATGACCTGTTCGTACTCTCGCCTTTGACAATAACATTGCCAAAGTGGTTAGACAGTACTTCTGCATAGCCCACCATATCCCACATGATTTCACATGTTGATCAAGTGTGGTCATTGTGCCCCTGTACTCATCACAACCATGCTTGGTTACTATGCCACATTTGTGATATACCTTACCCGACACCTGCAGCAGCTGTAATGGCCACAAATGTTACTCATCAAGCAGATGTAGGGACTCACACGGATGCCCTGCACAGTTCAGATACAGCAACTCCAGCTCTACTCAGTCACTTACCACCTACACGGATGTGTTGTGTGCCTGTAGTTTAAGGCAATATCTGACCCAGAATTAATGGACATGCTCCACCTCAGGATATCCAACTCTCTTGGAGCTACACACTCCAGGGACATATACCTCAGCACAGATGTTAATAGGACATGCTGGGGGGACAGATTATTATCTGAAAGGCTCCACTCACTGCGGATAGTAGTCCCAGTTTTGCATAAGCAGAGCCACCCACTGACCACCTACAGGTGACATCTTGACAAGTGGATGAGTGATTGTATGTGTACCCATAGGATATCTGCTGGGTCCCTGCTAGACAGAGGCACAATACACTAAACGTAAATGGGCTAGCTTGTGTGACCTACTATTCATGGGCACAGTGTTCTGATTTGACTTGGTTGCAGCAGCCAAACACACTCTGGCTATGCTTGTACATGCCCTAGGGCAGATAGCCTAGTATCAACCTCTGAATCTATGATAATGTTCATGATGCACAATCCCCCGGATTCAAGAATCCTCTGTGTAAGACTTAATAAGTCTTACTCGTAGGCTGCAGTTGAATGGTATGACATCAGTGTGCCATGAATATGCATGAGGACATGCTGACCCAACCGTAAGTCTTGCACAAGAAACCGCAAGATGTAGCCACAAGAAAGCAGGGGGCGTGACCGACTGCCAAGCAGTCTAAATGCCCATGCCCCTGAAAGTGTTTAAAATAAAAGCAAATAAACAAGAGTGAGTCCGCTCAAATGTCCCTGCACCCAACACCTCACTGTCTGATATTGTAAACCCCCATCACAGTTCTAAAACACATAACATTATTTTTTTTTAAATTCCCAAAATAGCTGCCCGTATTTGCACGTGTGTGCGTGGGTGTGCCCATTGCTTAGCTACAGTTAGCAATTCTGACATGGAAGAGCATAAGAAAGTATGTTCCTGCAAGTCACATGCAATAGCGTAATGGTAGAGCATTTGCACAAAGAAGAAGCATTCACGGTTCGAGTTCCACCACTCCTTTTCGTATTTATTTTTTAAATCAGTATATGGAATAATACCTAACAAATATGTTTAAACATAACTAAAAAGCAGTGAAATGGCCAATGTATCAGTGAACAAAATAAATATTTTAAAGGATCCCAATATAAAATTGCCTGCAGTTAAGCAGCGCTTCACCCAGCGCAATAGAGTTGCCCATAGTTCAATAGCACTTTACCCAGCGCAATAAAGTTGCCCATAGTTTAATAGCGCTTTACCCAGTGCAATGTGTTTGTGCAGACGTGCACACTGCACCAACCAGGGCATCGTAGGGCACTGAGGAGCAACGTAGAGCAAAATCGCTTAAATGCAGCCACATCCCCTAGCCTGTCTGAAAATAAAATGAATGACAAGGGTCGAACCCAGAACTCTGTGCATCAGAAGCAAAGTACAGAACCACTTAGCCATGACAACATAGGAAACGCAGCCACTGTTAACATTCATATACTTACTAATGGTAGTTTAACCATTACTAAGCAGGTCTGCAGTCAGCTGAGAATTTTACAAAACAGCCATTCGCAAAAAAGTGTGGAAAATGTGGCATATTTAAGCCCCACAGGCAGGAATACACGCCATAACTGATTGTAGCTCACATCTGCAGTTAGAATGTCTGGTGTTGGAGAGGGAACACACTTCCGAGCACAACGCTGGGGCATCGAGGAGTCGAAATACATGGTTTAGCTCCTTGTCCACCATCATGAGTCAAGACTCTTGCAGGGCCGGTTCCAAGGGACAGAGTACAAGGCAGAGGCTTGGAACCGGTTAGCTCATGACCTCACCAGTGCCATAGGTGTTCCTCCGACTGGTGATCAGGTCCGTCACCACCATGCAGACCTGAAGAGACTAGAGTAGGACCACCTGAACCAATGGATACAGGAAGCCCCTGGGATGCGGGATGCCCCACAACTGAGTATGTAGCCATGGAAAGTATTATGTAAGACTTGATAATGGAGTATGTATAATGGATAGGTATGTCTCAATATCCCTTCATTTACTTTAGAGCTGCAGGTGACCATGCTGCGAATCAGCAAGCCTATGCTGATAGGCTGCGCCACCAGGCAGGTTAGTGATTATTCTGCATGCATTGCAATATAAAATATGGGAGAGAGCATGAAAGAAAGTGTTGTAGTCCAATAATACAGCCATAAAATTGCCTGAATAAGTCCTCTGCATGTACTGTCAAATAAAATGTCAGAGAGGCAGAAAAAGAGTGTAGTAACCCATTAAGAAAGGTAACACATGTCTGGAATAATATCTCTGCAGGCACTGTCATATAAAATAAGTGAGTGAGCCTGAAAAAAGAGTGTTCTAACCTATTAATAAAGGTATAATATGTCTTGAATATGTCTGCCATATACACCGTTAAAGCAAATAAAGGAGTGAGTCTGTGGAAAAGTGTGGAATGTCATTAATAAAGGTCTAAAACCTGGAGTGTGTATGTGTCACAGAGTTTGAAATGTTGTTGTACCCTTGCATTATACAAACAGTACTGTTTGAAAAGGTGCTGGCAACCCAGAATTGTGCAGTCCCATATAAAGTGGGTGATGGAAGCGCTAGTAGCTGTGAAACAGATATACAGTCCACAACAGTCAGTTACTGGCTGGCATGAATAAGTAAATCTGGCACACGTGTAGCATGTTATTTTTCCCCAGAAAAGTGAGTGTGTGTCAAGAAATGCAGGGTTCTGTACAAATCAAAGTGAAAATGTCATGTGAAAGCATCCCAGATATGTAGATAAAGAAATATAAATGCAATCAAGAAATATGTAGCAGTAACGTCTGCATCCTGGACAGTTAGTATGTCAGATATAAGTCAGGCATATATTGAACTAGCCAAACCCATTACACAACCTAATGTATGGTGGCAAGTGTAATAATACATGTAGGGGATATACACTTGCAGTCACTAGGAATGTACTGTAGACGAAAAGGTAATTATAAGATGTTAACTGAGGTTTTCTTCTACACCCTACTGTATGTGCATAAACCATAAAATTCCACAGCTCAATGGGTATGTGTAATCTTAAATATTTGTTGGGGCATATGTCCTATTGTTCTATAAATATTTGCATTCATGTTGATGCATGTGCCCTGTTTAAACACCACAATCGTGGTGGCCTGTTGCTGCCAAACATCCCTGCATGCTGTTGGAATATACACTGTGGTTCAATATATGCATGTGTTACGCTTGCTGTTCAACTGTTGTAACCTTGGTGTGTTGGGTTAATGGGAATATTACTGCATGCTGTTACAACTAATCTGGAATGCTGTTTTGCTTATGTTGTAATTAAACACACCTAATCACAGACTGTATGGAAGGCCGGTCCCAGCAGACCCACCTGTCCCTCATCAGCTGGCGAGTGCACCTGGCACCAGCAGGTTCGATGCCCAGCCCCGGCTCCCCTTCTTCGTTGGTCCTGTGCCACCTTCGGGTGGAAGCGCTGCAGGGGATATGGGCTCATCCCCCCATACAAGCATGGGTGGAGAAGGGCCACCTGTCACCCTTCGAAGGGTCCGGGTTGTGGTGCATAGGGAGATCCAGCATTCAGTTGCTGTTCCCCTATGCCAGCTTGAGGTGAGAGTGGTGCATCTCACGGGTGAGCCTGCCTGTCCTACACAGCCCCCAGCACAGCCACCCTCGGGGCTGTAAAGGTTCAGTGGTGACTGCCCATGGATGGGGATCTCAGTTCCACTGTTACCATCTGTGGGCTCATGGTCTTGCAATTTCCAAACATCCGACCCCGTCAATTGTGTTCAACCACCCCATGTATCTTACACCGCCCCTGTATGCATCTTGTCTGTCTTGTCTGTTTACCTTCACAACCTACCTCCCTGGACATACCTACTTCCTCTACTTCACTTCCCACTCTCACCTGAAAAAAAAAAAGGCAATCTGTACCCACAAAAAATTATGCTCCATACATAGCTGCCCATTTCGCACACATGTCCATTGGACATGTAAGCTGATAAATAGAATTGGCAGTACAACATACTTTGTTGTCCTCACCCCTCTCCCAGGGGTGGAAGGTTTCAAATTTCACTCCAAATTCATTGCATATGCACAGCTGTTGCTGTTAAAGAAATGGACAGCTATGGACCTTTCCTACACCCATCCTGCACATCCCAAGCTTGTTTACCTACTGTCTGTCCCTCTTTGTGCCCCCATTTTCACCATTTTCCTATCTCCCCATTTTCTTTTCTTTAAAAGAAATTAGCACAGCGGTTAGGGAGTAAGCACTTTTAAGCGGTAGTAAGCAGGTTTTAGCGAGTGTGCGCATGTGTGCACTTAGCTAAGTGTTGCGCAAACCCACACAAACCTGCTTACAACTGCTTAAAAGTGCCTTAGTCACTCTATGGCAGGGCCCTTGTTCTGCTGATCAGCAAAAGAAAAAGCCTCTGCCAGTCTCGAACCCCAGACCATTGACACAATAGACAACATGAATTACCACTAAGCCACAGCAGATTTACAAATGACTTGCTTCTCACATAAATATATCATGCATTACAATTAACGTAAATGGAAAATAGGAATTGTATAACACAAATCCTGTTCTGTGGGTCTTTACCAGCAGTTGTTGTGGAATTGCATTACATGAATATGAAAGGAGAACCAGCCATCCAAGCAGGGAATAATGTTACAGTAGCACCTTACAAACACCACACAGTATCAGACTAGGATAAATACTGGCAAAGGTGAATAGGGCAGAGGCCAGACTCCCCAACTGTAACTGATTTACAGGCATGTCCCTGATTTGCAAATCATTGTTAGCTGTGCCCCACTGAATCACTCCAAAAAGTACTAACGTTACATATGCTCTGATTCCCAAGATAGTCTCAACTGCAATATGTCAGTAATTTATTGCAGGTGTATCTCACTTATATGTACCTTTCACTGAGGCTGTTCAAATATATACCTGAGTGTATGTGAGGCCTGGCAGAGGCAGGAACACACAGGCATATCAGCATTACTGCTCTTATACACTCTGCAAATAGTTTTGGAAGGAGTTTCACAAGCATGCCCTTATGTAGGAGTACAACACAGAAATATCACAGGATGTAGCCATGTACTGCTAGTAAATAAATGTGACAATGCCAATGTGCCACTGCTGAAAAGACTGGTGTGGTGCACAGACAAAATATACTAGGCTAACCTCTAGCTACCATCTGGATATGTCCACAGGTGTGAGCTACACAGACAGACCACTTGCTTTGATAGACTAACAGGTACAAAGCAACCCTGTATGTTCAGCAAAATAAACCTCACATGATGATAAAAAATGCTCTTTGCAGTTCTGCACCCCTACCCAAAGGTACAACACACCTGTGTATTCAGGAAAAAAACAAGGTGTAGGTAGGCATACTCAGTACTGAAATGTGTCCAGTTGTGTTGATCAGCCTCTGCTAATGTCAACAAAAACAAACCACAAACTGTGCAGAACTGAGTAACGTAATAATTACAATATAGCAGTTCACAAACACTGCATGTGCTACAGGAATACAGTGCAATAACCACATTTGTATGGCAGTTAATTGTGTAAGTGAGAAAAAAGTACATACTCCCATGTATCCTGTGTTAGTATTTGGAGGGGTGAGTACATGTCTACACTGAGATGTGTGTACTGGAAGCAGCAACATTCAGGTTTGAGTACAACATGCATATAACTGGCTACAACCCTAGCATCAGATAAGAGACATATACCAACCTTCAGACTGACACAATGGTGTCCAGAGCAAACAAGCATGGGCCCCACCTTGGAAAGCTGAAAGGGCTATGCCTACCTAACCTAGCATTTTGTAGCAGTGGGCTGAAATCACAGTGAGTAATGCAATTACCAAACAGCAGGCCGCATGCAATTACTGAATGGTGGGCAGCAATTGGTGCAGAGGCTGTCGCATGCACAAGATACCTAGAAAAGCAGCCTGTACCTGCAGTCCACACGTGCAATTATATCATTGCAGGTGCTGTGAGCTAGAGAGTGTGAGAGAGAGAGACACGGACACAGACAGACTGAGACAGAGACAGAACAGAGTGAGAAACTGAGACAGAAAGTTAAATAGAGGGCGAAAACCCAAAACAAACCACCAATAAAAAAAAAAAAACTACAAAACCGTAACACACGGAGCAGGGAAATACAAAGGTAAGGTATGTAACTCACATGTATGTGTTGGCATGTAGTAGATATTCCTGAAGAGTACTCTACACATTGCAAATCATCCATGTGTGGCAGCAGTATGTATCTCTCTGTATCTGCACATGTGCATAGGGCAAGGGACATACTACAACCGTTAGTGAAGGGTGGACAGTTATCTGTCAGTGAAGGTTGATATGTGCATATATCCATGTAGGTCGTAGTGTGTGGGCTAGAAAACAGCATGCAGTGCTCAGGAGCTGCCTTAGGTCAACTGGTGCCCTAGGCAAAAGGGCTCCATGGCGCCCCCTGCCACACTTCCTGGTGCCCCCATCCTTGTCTTACTACACCACATAAATAGTGGAAAAGCACCCCTGCTAGAGTGGCGCCCTAGGCGGCCTCCCAGTTGGCCTATGCCTAAGGCCAGCTATGGTAGTGTTGGTATATGTTCATATCTTTTTCAGCCAGATGGCCCACCAATGCAACCCAGCGTACACAGCAGATGAGGAAGAGGTGATACTGCAAAGCCTATTGCAGCAGTACACAATGCTGTTCTCCAGAAGCAGCCAGCACCAGCAGGAGCAGACTGCACTGTGGCAGGAACTTCTTCGTCGGGTAAATGACATAGGCATGCATAACTGGACATCACTGCAGTGATTTAATTAGACAAGTCCGCCTGCGTGCGTCTGATATCCAAAGACAGCAGCATGCCACAGGTGGTGGTGTGGCCATTCATCCCCCCTCACCAGAGTGGAGGAGCTGCTCCAAAGTATGGTGGCTCCTGGACAATAGCTACATCACCCTCTGACATGTGTTGTGATGGAGGCCGGAGCCACACAGCACATCCACCTGGAGCAAGCAGGTAACATGCCATATCTGTAGACTACAGTTAACTGTATTGTTAGATTATGTCTACGTGAGATGTGTACTGTGTGTTTAGCAGTTCCGCTGCCTAGTGTTGTGCAATATGGATAGTATGAATAATATCTCTACACCTGTGATTGTTGACTGCTGTTGTACTGCAGTTTAGCATACCCACTGTAGCAATGCCACAGTTGTGGCCACTGAAGAACTCTCTCATATTCTCGTAGGTCCCTTTAGTGTGACGGCAGGGCAGCTGATCCATGCTGGTGAGTGTGTTATACCTGCAATGTTGGTAATGAAATATGCATGTCATAGATGAGGTGTAGTCCATGTACACGTAACACACCTATGCATAATGCATGCCGTGCATGTTTGCTGTGAGACGTTGCACAGCTCAGTAATGTCAGTAGCTGCCTCAATGACATGCAATACATAGAACATAACTCACAGTTGTAGCAACCCCATACTGCACATTGATAGGCATAGTTGCAACACCTGTACACAATATAACACATTTATCACATGCAGTACACAAAGTCATGCTACATATGGCGTAACTACACTCCCGCTGTAAGGTCACACTTCAGTGTCCCACATGTCAACCACACACACATGATGTACTTCAGGGGTAGAGGCCTATCATGGGGCTGTGCAACACTCTTCAACACATAACACAGTCATGTTAGGCAATGCTCCTTATTGAGCACCTCATAAACCCATGTACAAAGTGGCTGTGTAATAGTGAACGTAGCCACGGGACTGCAGTTCAGGTACAGCATGCTAGGCAGTGGTCTGTCACACAGTAGTAGCTGTGAGTGACCACAAGATGCATGATGATGATGATGGCACATGGTACTATACCCCATCTGGTTACAGTGACCACAGTACTACACATAGTGGTCTTTGATGTGCACCTCATTGTTCTGTGTGTGGAAACATACGCACCTATACATACTATGCATAGCATGTTGTGTGTGTGCTTACATATGCCAGTATACACATTTTGCACAGCAGTCGCCATCCATACAAAGAGTCACATATATGTCCTGGAATGCTATTGGGTGTATAGATCACATGACATACATTGGGTATGTGTGGTGTTTAATGTTGCAGTCGTGTAGCATGCCATGTCATGGCTGGCACTGACATATCTGCAATATGTCCCACACTCACCATAACCACTGTACAATGTCCATGTCGAGCATTGGGATTCCTTCACATCTACATGCACCACTCATCCCATGTCTATACATTATATGCATTTGCTACACCTGTGCCCACTATTATGTGTTATGGACACAGACACTGTCATCAGACATGGCAATCTATGTGTCACACAGATAACACATGCAGCCATGGTATGTATACCATTGAGTGATAGTGCACATGACATTGCAGAGCAGATAATACTTGCACAGCAATGTTGTGTCCATGCACACATTGTGTTACAGGGTGTAGCCAATCACTGAACAACTACACACATGCATCAAAGCCATGTATAATGTCATTAGATAGGGCTGTCTACACTTGCACTGCATGGTGTTGAGCAACACATAGTCTGCATGCTGACATATGTGTGGTGACTGTTTGCCTTGTGATACTGTCACCCACCATCACCCACTATTGTGTATGTGCTGGATTGCTGGTGTGTGTGTGTATGTGCTGTGGTGAGCAGTGTATTTCTGTGCATGTGTGCATGTGTGCATGTGTGCATGTGTTTATGTGTGCATGTGTTCATGTGTGCATGTGTGCTAACATCATGTACAGATTGTAAAGTGCGTTTCCTGTCTTTCTTCCACAGGTGCTGAGTTAGGGGTGGCTGAATGCAGCAGGGAACCTGATGTCACCGCCACTAATAGTGGAGATGATGAGACATGTATTGTTGCACAGGAAGGTCTGACAGGGTCTGTCATTGGCCCACCAATCGACAGTACACAGCAGTCAACCCCATCTATGTGCACACTCATACTGCCAATACATCCCTCATCACCAATGGCCTAAGCTGAGGGACAGCATACAGTTGGAATGACCAGGAGAGTCTGGTACCTATGGCATGTGCATCCCCTCACAGCAGCCATAGCCAGATTACTGGAATGGTACCACATAGGCGGATGTCCAGGGGTTCTCGGGGGAGCACCACTGGTTGTATTGCCCCTGGCAGACGTGCCCCCAGAGGTATTACAACCTCCAGTATGTTCTGGGCTGTAATGCAGGCACAGGCACATATGGAATGGTACACCCGACAGGGACTAAGGGCGCAGAGGGACCATTACACTGCTATCAATGACAGCATCCGTGACCTTGCCGGTGCCATCCGGAATTACGCCGAGGTCAATGATAGCTGTTGGAGGGAGACATTAGATGTCCTCCACAATGTGTTAGCCATGAGCCAAAACCATGTGGGATGGATGAGACGTCGACACGGATGCATGCCAGCAACAGCATCAGCTGGCAGTCGTCGTGGATGGACCATGGATCACAGCCACTCCCATAGGGGCAGTACCAGCCCCAGCAATGCAGGGGCTGGCCTGTCCATTGACCATCCTACTAGACCATGTGCATGTGGCACTGGCCAGTCCCAGCAGGGACATGGGTCCAGTCATCATACCTCTGCCTCTGATGATAGCCCCCAGTCAGGGTTGGTACCTGATACTGCCCGTAACACCCCTGCTAGGCACAGCTTCTGTGTCCATGGCCAGAGACAGTGATCTGTACGGCCTAGCAGGTACAGTCTGTGGCTGTCCCACAACCACCCGTATATGGCAGCCACATGGTGGAGTTGTGTGCATGCAGACACACACACATTTACCATACAGCTAGGGCTCACACATACACACACATATTACATCAACATTGGCCCATTCAGTACTGTTGTTCCTCACACACACACACACACACACACACACACACACACACACACACACACACACACACACACACACAGACATGCCGATTGAATGGGTCAATGTCAGGCTCTGGCAAACCTACAGCACACCTTGTGCATATGATGACACCTGTGCCACCTCCTGTCATCTGTAACATTGATGCAGAAACAGACTAACATGATTCTGATGCACAGGGTGACATTATAGCATTGTAGAAATAGTAGCAAGTTGCCAAGAGGAAAGTGTAATGATATCCTTATAGGTATATCTGAGCAGGCATTATGCGTCACAGCTGTGATAGTCATTGTAGCATTGTTTACACCAGTGTTAGGTCTGAGTATGTATTGTCCACCCATGTGCCACTTGGCTGAAGTGTACAGTGTTGCCAGCATGTGTTAGTGAGTGGACAGTACGTGTGTGATGTGTCCATTGCTAATTAGCGCGTGTACATCTGTGAACATGGTGTGTGCGCACTGTCTGCATGTACGTGCATAGTGGACACGTGGGATGTGTGACATACCCTGTTCTACACATTGTTAGCATCTCATGGTATCTTTCGATGGCCAGTATGCATTCTACGACAGATATGTACTAAAATGGGTACACATGTGTGTATGACATGGGATGGCACTATGCTGTGGGTGATACTGTTGATATCTGTCAATGATCTGCAATCTGGTAGTATACACCACCTCAACAGCATGACTATAACCAATCATTAGATGATGTCCTGACAAATGACTCACAGTTGTAGGGAACTCAGTAACAGTTGGATCCTTCCAGTACTATATTATAACAGTAACCAGTGGTATTGACCGCCACACATTCCTGGGACCACACCTATGTGGCATATAGCCCTCTTAGGTACATGTCAACACACTAGGGATATGTTCATCTACATCTGTAAATGCATGCATTGGCCTACACTGCATTCCCTGGATGGGACGTATATCCTACACAAGGGTATCATACAGACAGATACCTGTTGTCCAATACATGCTGTATAGCAGTAAGCCATCTATGGCATAGTCATCCACATTTACTATACATACTATCCTGACAGTACCACATAGGTGGTAGCCCTGAACATGTATGTTGGGTACCATTGTGTACAGACAGACATGTGTTATGTCATCTGTCCTTTGGTATCCACATATCCATAGGTATTGTGGGGTCCCTCGGTGTTTCACATAACACATTAGGGGCCTGCATGCATATCCACGGGGCTGTTGTACACCTATAATGACTGTCCATTATTGCCAGTCATTGTTGTGTATGAACATGTCTGACATATAGTGAAGCAACCAGGCAAAGGGGGCTTCCGACTAACACCAACAACACCAACAATGCAGTAATCCTTAACGCAATTTTTATTCTTTAAAAACAGACAAAAGCGTTTTCGCTACTGACCCATAGCTTCATCAGAGGTGAATGCAAACAATTAGTACAATGAATAGGCAAGCCTTTTAACAAGCATAAACTCTGATTGTAGGAAGTGACGAAATTTAAAATATTTACACCTTCCTCTAAGCAGCTTTTGACACAAGAAAGATCCGCAGAAATGCATGTCTCCATTAGTTACATTCATTAAAAAATAACATCAATGAACAATAATTAAAAATCAATAAATATATAATTATATAATTATAACCGACAATGAATTACTTATGATCTTTCTTGTGTCAAAAGCTGCTTAGAGGAAGGTGTAAATATTTTAAATTTCGTCACTTCCTACAATCAGAGTTTATGCTTGTTAAAAGGCTTGCCTATTCATTGTACTAATTGTTTGCATTCACCTCTGATGAAGCTACGGGTCAGTAGCGAAAACGCTTTTGTCTGTTTTTAAAGAATAAAAATTGCGTTAAGGATTACTGCATTGTTGGTGTTGTTGGTGTTAGTTGGAAGCCCCCTTTGCCTGGTTGCTTCACTAGTTTGCTTCGTTTCTTCCGTTGGTTATGTCTGACATATACCCTGGCAATTACCCTCACTCACAGTACTCTATAGTGCATTATATGGGTGTGTGTGGCAGAGATGTCCTTGGCCACGGATCACTACATTGGCCGGGCTTGATGCATACATACATATGTGACCTATGATCTGAGAAGCAGCGGCACAATCTGTCGAAGGTTACAAATGTATTCATGTAGTATGCGTGCTTCACACCTATGTACTAATTGAGGTCACATGTACACAACTTTATTTGACATGCAGATACCCAATGTGTGCAATGCATATACTGTTTGAAACATATGTCTTACCATAGTAAAAGCAAAACCCACAGTTTATTGATCACCTGTGGCACACATATCACTGTTTGCAGGACTCAAACTCCTACCTAACTATGTTATGATATTAGAGAGATACGTATTAACATGATGCGCTATATGCAATACTGGGGGGTTTTTGTTTTCCTTGAACATTTGTAGGATGCTGACATCATCAAACTTTTCAAAGAGGGATGTACCTCTCTTAATGTGTTTTCCCAGTCTCCAAAAGGCTACTCTTCTCAAAAGAAATCACACACCTACACTTGGTGTTTGCAGGATTCAACCCCCTACCTAACTGTGTTATGATGCCAGAAAAACACACATTAACACAGCGCGCTATATGCATTATTGGGGGGTTGCTGTTCTCCTTGAATATTTGTAGGATGCTGACAATCATCAGAATTTCCAAACAGGGATGTACCTCTTTTAATGTGTTTTCCCAGTCTCCAAAAAGGCTACTCCTCTCAAAAGAAATCACACACTCCCCCCACACACACACTTGGCATTTGCAAGTCTCAAACCCCTACCTAACTAAGTTATCGTACTAGAAAGATACGCATTAACACGGCACACTATATGTTTTAGTGGGTGGTTTTGGTTCTCCTTGAATATTTGTAAGATGGTGACATCATCAGACTTTCCAAAGAGGGATGTACCTCTTTTAATGTGTTTTCCCAGTCTCCAAAAAGGCTACTCCTCTCAAAGTAAATCACACACATATATACACCCCCCAAACACATACACTTGGCGTTTGTAGGACTCAACCTCCTACCTAATTATGTTATGATATTAGAGACATACGCATTAACATGGTGCGCTACGTGCATCACTGGGTGGCTTCTGTTCTCCTAGAATATTTGTAGGATGCTGACATCATCAGACTTTCCAAAGAGGGATGTACCTCTCTTAATGTGTTTTCCCATTCTCCAAAAAGGCTTCTCTTCTCAAAGAAAACCATACACCTACACACACCCCCTCAAAGGAAATCACACACCTACACTTGGCATTTGCAGGACTCAAACCCCTAACTAACTATGTTACGTTGTTTGAAAAATACGTGTTAATATAACGCTATATCCATTACTGGGTGGCTGCTGTTCTCCTTGAATATTTGTAGGATGGTGACATCATCAGACTTTCCAAAGAGGGATGTACCTCTTTTAATGCATTTTCCCAGTCTCCAAAAATGCAACTCCTCTCAAAGGAAAGCACACACACTTGGTGTTTGCAGGACTCAAACCCCTACTTAATTATGTTATGATATTAGACAGATCCACATTAACACGGCACTCCATTTGCATTACTGGGTGGTTGCTGTTCTCCTTGAATATTTGCAGGATGCTGACATCATCAGACTTGCCAAATAAGGATGTACCTCTTTTAATGTGTTTTCCCAGTCTCCAAAAAGGCTACACTTTTTAAAGGAAATCACACACATAGCGTGTGAAAGACTCAAACCCCTACTAAACTATGTTATGACATTAGAGAAATACGCATTAACACGGCGTGCTATCTGCATTTGTGGGTGGTTTCTATTCTCCTTGAATATTTGTAGGATGCTGACATCATCAGACTTTCCGAAGAGGGATGTACCTCTTTTAATGTGTTTTCCCAGTCTCCAAAAAAGGCTACTCCTTTCAAAGGAAATCATACACATCCCCCCTCATACACACTGCATTTGCGGGACTCAAATCCCTATATAATTATGTTATGATATTAAATAGATACGCATTAATACAGCGCACTATATGCATTACTGGTGGAGGGTTATTCTCCTTGAATATTGGTAGGATGCTGACATCATCAGACTTTCCAAAGAGGGATGTACCTCTTTTAATGTGTTTTCCCAGTCTCCAAAAAGGCTACTACTCTTAAAGGAAATCAGACACATACACATACACACCCCCCTGCACACTTGGTGTTTGCAGGATTCAAACCCCTACCTTTGTTATGGTATTAGAGAAACACGCATTACCATGGTGCACTATATGCACTACTGGGTGGTTTCTGTTCTCCTTGAATATTTGTAGGATGCTGACATCATCAGACTTTCCAAAGAGGGATGTACCTCTTTTAATGTGTTTTCCCAGTCAGCAAAAAGGCTACTCCTCTCGAAGGAAATTACACACATACACTCAGCGTTTGCAGGACTCAAACACCTATCTAACGATAGCAGAAAGATACACATTAACATGGCGCGCTATATGCATTACTGGATGGTTTTTCTTCTCCTTGAATATTTGTAGGATGCTGACATCATCAGACTTTCCAAAGAGGTATGCACCTCTTTTAATTTGTTTCCCCGTCTCCAAAAAGGCTACTCCTTTCAAAGAAAATCACACACATACACCACCCCCACTTGGCGTTTGTAGGACTTAAACTCCTACTTAACTATGTCATGATGCTAGAAAGATATGCATTAACACGGCGTGCTGTATGCATTACTGGATAGTTGCTGTTCTCCTTGAATATTTGTAGGATGCTGACATTATCAGACTTTCCAAAGAGGTATGTACCTCTTTTAATGTGTTTTCCCAGTCTCGAAAGAGTCTACTCCTCTCAAAGGAAATTGCACACCTACACCCCCCCCCCACTTGGTATTTGCAGGACTCAAACCTCTACTTAAGTATGTTAGGATACTAGAGAGATGCACATTGACATGGTGTGCTATATGTATTATAGGGCTGCTTCTGTTCTCCTTGAATATTTGTAAGATGCTGACATCATCAGACTTTCCAAAGAGGGATGTACTTCTTGTAATGTGTTTTCTCAGCTTCTCCTCTCAAAGGAAATCACACACATACTTGGCATTTGCAGGACTCAAACCCCTATTTAACTATGTTATGATACTAGAGAGATACACATTAATACTGCACGCTATATGCATTATTGGGTGGTTTTTATTCTCCTTGAATATTTGTAGGATGCTGACATCATCAGACTTTCCAAAGAGGGATGTACCTCTTTTAATGTGTTTTCCCAGTCTCCAAAAAGGCTACTCCTCTCAAACTAAATCACACACAAACACACCATTGGTGTTTGCAGGACTCAAACCCCTACCTCATTATGTTATGACACTAGAGAGATACACATTAACACAGCACACTATATGCATTATTGGGGTGGGGGGGATTGTTCTCTTTGAATATTTGTAGGATGCTGACATCATCAGACTTTCAAAAGAGGAATGTACCTCTTTTAATGTGTTTTCCCAGTCTCCAAAAAGGCTACGCCTCTCAAAGGAAATCACACACATATACACACCCCTCCCACACACACACACTGGGTGTTTGCAGGACTCAAACCCCTACCTAACTATGTTATGATACGAGAGAGATAGGTATTAACACGGCGCTATATATGCATTACGGGGTGGTTTGTGTTCTCCTTGAATATTTGTAGGATGTTGTCATCATCAGACTTTCCAAAGAGGGATGGACCTCTTTTAATGTGTTTTCCCAGTCTCCATAAAGGCTACTCCTCTCAAAAGTAATCACACACACCATCACTTGGCATTTACAGGATTCAAACCCCTACCTAACTATGTCATGATGCTAGAAAGATAAGCATTAACACGGTGCGCTATACGCATTACTTGATGGTTATTGTTCTCCCTGAGTATTTGTAGGATGCTGACATCATCAGACTTTCCAAAGAGGGATGTACCTCTTTTAATGTGTTTTCCCAGTCTCCAAAAAGGCTACTCTTCTCAAATAAAATCATATACACTTTGCAGGACTCAAACCCCTACATAACTGTTATGATGCTAGAGAAATATGCATTAACACAGCACACTACATGCTTTATTGGCTAGCTTTTGTTCTCCTGGTTTATTTGTAGGATGATGACATCATCAGACTGGACATGGTAATGTGTGTACACATTTTTATGCAATCCCAGGAATGATCCATGTAGGTCGGCAGGTATCAACAACTTGTACAGGACCCCGTGAGTCTCACCTTGTGTGATCTATCTGTGGACACATTGACATCCCTTCATATGTCAACACATATCTATGCACAGATTGTTGATTTTGTGGATACAACATGTGTCTGTGATGTTGATGAAGAGCTGTTCAAAGTCTATGTGGAACATGTGTAGCTCTGTTCCATGATGTATGTCCTGGGTGGCTGTCTTGCAGACAGTGTAGCATGTTTGGGAACCATGATCTGTACATGAACATACCACAGTAGGTAGGGTTTTGTGTTTGTCAGTTTCCAATAGCTCTGTTTATGACTTCTGCCATGATGCACTCCATGGCCTTGCAGATCAGACTTTATAGGCTTACTAGACTATACTTCCCATGGTATGTTGTGCACCCACACATGTGGGGAGTGCCATATGTTGCTGTAACACATTCGACGGTTCCAGGTCCTCTGGAGTGGGTGAGGCTCAACAGACTGTTCAGGTGCAGGGTCTGTTTGTTCTGTAGTGCATGCATGACACATATTGGGAAACAATGTAATCCAGTTGCTGCCATGCTTTTGGTTTTGGGGGGAGCTGTTCAGCCATTCTACACCCGATATCTCCTGGTATTTTGTCAGGGACTATCGTCAGTGGGAGGTGGGTATGTATACATGGGCCTGTCTGACAGGATGTCGGCAATGTCAGTAAGGTACAGTTGTCCCTGACTCAGCACATATATGCATGTACATTACTATTTATTACATAGCTGAAGGACATGTCGTGATTCTCAGTCTGGACTCCTCCTCAGCTACTCTTTACAAAACACTGACAAACCTGAGCACTAATCCAGGTTATACTCTTTTACACACTTAACCCCCTACTGATCCTTTGTGATCAGGCTACAGAGTATGTCATCATAATACACTGGCATGTCCAGGGGTCGGTTTCATGTGTACTCTCCAGTCCAGCTAGTGAATATTGTGGTTATGACACAATTGCACATCTGCCTCATGTACACAGACAACCCTCTCTTCCTCACATCACACTCACATATATGTGGGAGATGTAATAATATTGACATACAGGACGCTGAGCTCTGTCGACCCATGACTGGCATAGTCTATCAGGTGGTGAGGGTGACCAGACACACCACATATCAGTCTCAAATACACCGATAGTGACAGCAAACAAACCACATTATCACACATACACATATTCAGAGGGTCTACATACACTCTGCCTAAGCAGCAGAGACCTCCAATGCAGACACACATACAACTGCTAACCCACTACAATGCCCACATGTCACACACTTCACAATGTCAGTGTGCCACACAGTCACTGCCCTTTGGGCTAAACAACACACCTGATACACTTGTTATAGGTGACACAATGTCAAACACACTGTGGTCCCACTCACCAGGCCAAACAAGGCAATACTCACTTTGAGCTGTCCCTCAGGTGCCAGGATCCGCCACATAACACATGCACTCAGGTCACTCCAAAGCAAGTCCAGGACTGGGTCCATCATTGTCCATGCTGGTGTGAACAACCTCAGATGTTCCTCCCTGGACCACATGACATGAAACATAGAGGAACTATGTGATCATGTAGCCCAGCCCAGTATTACCCTGACCTTGTCTAGCATCTTACACTCACCAAGTATGATGTCACAGTATACCAACAAACTGATCACGTTTAACAGTTGGCTAACATATTGGTGTTATTCAAAGGGGATACAGTGCCTGTCACCTTGGGGTGACATGCTTGACATGCCACGTAGCTTCCCTATGGACAGCTTGCACCTGTCACCTTTGGAATTTTGAATACTGGCTAGGGCACTTGCTGCCACCATACTGCCTTATTTAAGTGGGGCTCAAAAGACAGAACCACCTCCATAGACATTACAGAGTACACAACACTGAGGGTAATGCTGCTCAACACCAAATGTATTACCCTCAAATTGCGCCCACTCAGGAATCTCCGCAGTATGGAGGATAGCAATATCTGTGCACTAACAGACGCATGGTTCAGGCTCCCATTTGCACACCAGCACTACCAGGTTGTATTTCGTACCATGCTTTCTGTCCACATAACTAGGAATGGCCAACACAAATAGAGGGAGTATCCATATACATCACAGATACACATACCTCCGGGTTGGTAGTACTGCACAATGCATCACGGACCATACATATGCATCTAACATTGTGCAAATCTGCCTTTTGGTTTGTTGCCTGCTACAGACCGCACTCCCCAACTTAGCAACCTCACTCAGCTTTCCTGAATACATTGGACAGTATGAAGGTCTCCCCAAACACCATTATATTGGGTGACGTCAAATACCCACACATTGACTATGGATAGTACTCAGGCCCCAACACCCTCGCCCAACAGTTGCTACTATTTCTAAACTCATATGCTATGGCACAACCGGTCACCACACCCACAAGAGGGGACAACATATTGGACATGATCATCACCAACATCGGGAATCTATGTTCCACACCTGTGATATACCCCTCATTGGTAAGGGCAGAACATACCTTATCTCACTGGACAGCCATATTCCATCCCCACACCCATCCTGAGTAATCTTGGTGAACTTCCCAAAAGCAAACGTCACACTCCTCCAAACCATGGTGGTATCCTTCAGAGACCCTAGGTCAGTGGTAAGTATGGCTAAGACTGGTGAATCCTTTACATACACATTCTATGGACACCTCGTGGACCACATGGATCAGTACATCCAAAATAACAGCTGGACTCACTCCGCCAATGACAGTGGATCTGTCTGTTAGACCCCAGCCATTAATACGCTTTACAACAAATGGAGGAAGCTACTACATGACAGAGCACAATCCCAGACAGGGAAGGCATCTGTGATCTGTACTAGCAGACTGCTATAATCACTTGGGTATTTATTTCAGGCACGCTTCTAAGGGACAATTAAACCAGACACATCGGACACTCACAAGGCCTTCTTCAGTTAATTCAGGTACATGGCGGGACACTCACTGATATGCTGTGTGTTACTGCATACTGACTAAACATACCCTGAACCCACTGACATTGCCATCATCCTGGCAAACAGGTTCAGTGCAGATGTGTACCCCCATCCGCCCTAAGGTGGTACTGTCCATATCAACAGAGTGCAACCTCCCAGACATCACGAGTAAACAGGTGAGTGCTGCCCTCCCCACAGCGGACAACACAGCATCAATGGGACCAGACTGTGTCCCGGCCTGTGTCATACACAGCTTTCATGACAGACGTAACACTCATATTACATCACTGTTCGATATAAGAGTTACTGAAGGATATGTATCCACTGAATGGCATACAGCGATAGTGGTCCCGCTCCACTGAATACTGCCACAACAGACCGCAGACAATATCGGCCTAAAAGGCTAACTAGCCTGTTCTGCAAAGCTATGGAGTGTATTGTAATGGGACTCATGCACACAGACACTGGGTCCTACACATTACAGCATTGTTGTGGGCAGATCTTGCCTGTTGGACCTGTTCATATTCTTCCAACAGTTACCAGGTCCATCAGTGTAGGGACGGTTGTCCACACAGCCTGCCTGGACCTTGCACAACCCTTCAACACAATACCCCACTTGGCCATTATGCATAGGCTCACCAGCATCAATATTGACACATATCTGACACGATGGATTGCTACCTGGATCAGGGATAGCACCCACATACTCAGTGTTGCAGGTGCCATGTCTGACTATACACCAGTTACACATGGCATCCCACAAGGCACAGTCCTGGGACCTCTCTTGTTCAGTATATATTTGTGTGATGTACAGGCTATCACAGGAGGGATATGGCTGCCCATGTTCACAGATGAATGCAAACTGGTGTCATAATCAATTCTCCTGCTGGCACATTCATACTCATACAGGGTCTCACAGAGATAGGTTGACTGGTGCCTGAGCCATGGCCCACGGCTACATGCCATTAGTTGCATAGTCGTCCCCTTTGAGGATGACAAGATGCCCACACATTACCACATAGGTTGTAATCCATTACATACAGTAGTAGTTGTTATGGGTTTGGGGACATGACCTGTACTCTCGCCTTTGACAATCCTTTTTCCATAGTGGTTAGACAGTATGTCTACATAGCCCACCATATCCCACATGGTTTCACATGTTGATCACATGTGGTCATTGTGCCCCTATACTCTTCACAACCATGCTTGGTTACTATGCCACATTTGGGATGTACCTTACCTGACACCTGCAGCAACTGTAATGACCGCAAATGTTACTCATCGAGCAGATATAGGGACTCACACAGATGCCCTGCACAGTTCCAATACAGTAACTCCAGCTCTACTCAGTCACTTACCACCTACACGGATGTGATGTGTGCCTGTAGTTGAAGGCAATATCTGACCCAGACTTACTGGACATGCTCCTCCTCAGGATATCCGACTCCCTTGGTGCTACACTCTCCAGGGACATATACCTCAGCACTGATGTTAAAAGGACATGCTGGGGGGACAGATTATTATCAGAAAGCCTCCTCTCACTCCGGAGTGTAGTCCCAGTTTTGCATAGGCAGAGCTACCCACTGACCACCTACAGGTGACATCTTGACAAGTGGATGGGTGATCGCATGTTTACCCATGGGATATCTTCTGGGTCCCTGCTAGATAGAGGCACAATACACTGAACGTAAATGGGCTATCTTGTGTGACCTACTATTCACAGGCACAGTGTTCTGATTTGACTAGGTTGCAGAAGCCAAACACACTCTGGCTATGCTTGTACATGCCCTAGGGCAGATAGCCTAATATCAACCTCTGAACCTATGATAATTTTCATGCTGCACAATGTTTATTGCTGATACTGTTTGCAGGTTTTTATCATCTTTGCTTTCACACTTTATATGAACCACTTAGGTATCTGCGGAACGTATTTGCTTATGGCAGGGTTCCACTATATTATATACATGTCTGTTGTGATATAAATGTGTGCACAGGGCAGATTGCTGGGTAGTGAGAGGTTCCTGGGTTAACACATGTAACTGCCTGCTATGTGTGGCCCAATGCCATACTCCAACATGGCCTAAGTGTGTGAGCATGCCCAGTTCAGACTGTCAGTGTTCTGTTGCCTGACATTTGTCTCATGTATTTAAGTGTGTGAGCATGCCCAGTGTGACCTTTCAGTACGTTGTTGTCTGAGGTCCACTACATTTGTTGATGTATGTCTACATGTCCAATATTAACATTTGTACTGTGTGTGTTGAAAGTCAGGTTCTATTCTTACTGCAGGACTCACCTTTGTGTCATAACTTGACAGGGATTATGCTGTGCCTGCAGGGTTTCCGTGGAATACTTTGCATAGACATATCAACATTTCTTCATACAGGCTAACCACTGCACTACTGTCATGGTTTAGTGGTTCAGTACTATGATTGTAATGTACAGTATTCTGGGTTTGAGGTCCATTGCCGCTTATATTTTCATACTGAGCAGACCAGACTGCTTAGGAGCCAGTAGAGCAAATATGAGCATGTTGGCTTTTGTTCATCTATGCCCTACCTAGGCCCAGCTTGTCCAACATTGCTCAATATTAACCATCATTGCTGGACATTGGCCAATATTACTCTACATTGACCACATTTGTAGTAGTTGGTGTGTGCAATTTTGTTTACATTGACTTCATGATGGTAAATGCTGTTTAGTACTGCTATGTTGCTTAACACATGCAGGGCTGCCTATGTCGGATGCACAATACTACACTGCCTATACATGTTTGAAAACAGGTAGTGTCAACGTAGGCATCCCTTTTACTATATGTGCCCGTCAGAGAGAGGTATCATTTCCAGAGTTCCTACTGAGCCAGTGTATGTGCTATGCGTTGCCTCTTTGACAAGGCCAAAGCATACTGGGCATGCCTCCTTCTGCCTACTGGGGTAGGCTCAGGTTGTTCCTCTTCCGAGTCACACTCTGCCTGTGATGGCCTTGGCAATGGTGGGGGGCTGTTTGGCCCAGGCCTATGCTGGTCCTGCTGCAGCTGTTTTCACAGGATCACATTATGTAGCATAGCACATACCATGACAATTTGGGTACATGTAGTTGGTGAATACTGCAAGGCTCCACCAGATGTGTCCAGGCACCGGAACCATGACTTGAGCAGCCCAAACACATGCTCGATTACATTTCGGGTTTGTGCGTGTGCATCATTTTGGCATTCCTGTTTAGGTATGTGTGCATTTCTGATGGGTGTCATCAGCCATGGCTCCAGTGCATAGCCAGCATCCCCCACTTTGTGTCCATGTGGGATGTCCCCATTGGCAAATGTCTGGTACAGCTGCATCAGATGCCAGATATGGGAATCATGGTAGCTTCCAGGGCAGCCAGCACACACATTCAGTATTATGCCCTGGGCATCACACATGACCTAGCAGTTGATGGAGGGGAAGCCCTTGCGGTTAAAGTAGACCCTACCCCACTTACTGGCTGGTGCTTTGATGCATATGTGCATGCAGTCTAGTGCACTCACTACCTCAGGGTATTTTGCTATTTGCTGGAAGAGACGCATATTGCTGGCCAATACCTCACGGGAATTGGGGAAGTATACATGATCACCGACGTGTGCTGACATGGCATCCAGGAACTGGTGCAGTACCCTGGATGCTGATGCCTGTGATATCCCCATCATATCACCAGTTGGTCTCTGGAAGGTACCTGTTGCTAATATTCTTTGGCCAACACATACCTTAGTTTCCACTGGGATGGGTTCCCCTCTGTTGGTTCTGTGTGTGAGGCGTGGCCTGCACAGCTCAACAATTTGCTGCAAGAGGTCCCTGTCCACTCTATAGCACTCCACTATCTCCAGCTCATGTAGCCCCTGGTAGGTTACCCTGGGCCTGTACACTCTTCTCTGTCTCCTCACTGTGGGTTGCCCAGCAGCATTTGTATTATCACCACCCTCAGCATGTTGCGTAAGTCGCCTTATAACAGCAATGGCAGCCCCTAACATTTTTTGTCTCAGTACAGCTTTTTCAGTTTTCACTTCTATTAGCTTACTGCAGTGTTGCAGTGTCTCTTGAGAGAAACATAATGGACTGTTGTTTGCAGAGTTTTAAGTGCTGGGCTGGGCTAGTGTTCTGCCTGGGTAATTGCCTGATTCGAATTGTTTACACCTGCTAGCTCTGCTAGTACTCCCTGGTAACTTCCCTATTATTTGGTGTGCTTTCTGTTTCCTTTCTGTTTCCTGGGGGGGAGCGCCATGTACACAAGTGCAAACACGCGCACAGCAGCTCACACATGCGCACACATGTTTACATGGACTAAAACTTGCTTATTCTTGTTAAAACGTGCACACCCGCGCAAACGCACTTACAACTGTTTACACAGCTTTACATATGCTTACTCAAGCTTACACGTGCACACACACGCTAACACGCGCGCACACTGTCTTACTCAGGTTTACTGGTGCGCACACACGCGCATGCATGCTCAGCAAGAAACTTTGGTGTTATCCACGGCATACACCTTCCATTTCTTGACTTTACCTAGCCTACCTGTTGACACACCTCTTTCAATAATATGTAACTGTCAGCTGACACATGACACTTTGCTCCAATGAGTTTCACTCCTTTCATACATACGCCCCTCGTGATGTCACCTATCTTCTACTTTGTTACTCCCCTTATCCTACTCCTACACTCCACTGACTGTGCTAATTTCCTATGTAAACTTGCGATTCACTATCCTAACTCTCATTTGCATAGGATTGCCTACTAATGCTTGGTTACATCTCTTAGACTGAGCTTACCCTCTTAGCAACCTCTACTCGGTGGCCATGTTGTCTTCAGCCTGCCATTCACTTGCATTGTAAATTCATTTTAGCTATAACATCCACTTTGTGGTTTTTAATTATTAATTTTCTGGTTTTTAGGGTGCAGCGCGTTTGCACGGTTCTGCGCTATGGTTAAACCCCGGAGATCGGGATGAAAAAAAAAAATATTTTATTTCTATTTTGCATCACTTCCCATTGCCAATGGCCATATTTTTGGCCATTGGCATACTTCCATCCTGTAAATGCATGCTTTTTTAGCAGCTGTCACGGCTCCGTTTTGCTATTTGCAGAACCATACTCAGTTATCAACTGAGTACATTTTTGCAAATAACACTACTCCTACTTGGACAGGTTCGGGTTTCCTGGATCACAAATTTACCTCTTTTGCATAGCTTTCACCTGCAAATGAGGTAATTTGCATATCCAAGCCCTGTCCGTGTAGGACTAGTTTGGAGAGCTCAGTTACACGCCCTTATCGGCTGTTCCTGGATCGCTTGGCAGACATGTTGGCTGCATGGAGTCTTACTCTACTCTTAGACTCCGTGCACACCTTTGTGATTCCGGCCCTTCATCTAAACAATCTTCTTGCTTTAAGGGCAGGTGTCAATGGAACCTGACCATTCAAGCCTTTCCCCTTGTAAGATTGCATCCTAAGGATCCATGTTGACTCCACCCTTTCAGTGTAATTACGAATGTCTCCCATCCTTAGGGACTCATATATCTTATCTATAACTCGAAACTTAAATATATGATGTTCGCCTTCTGACACGACGTGCTTGGCCAATGCGTTATTCTCATACTTAACTCAAATATAATAGGTATGTTCCCTTATTCTATCCTTGAACCTATGATTACACTTCCCTACATAAAACGAGCAACATTTGCAAGTAGTTTGGGGACATTTCAGTTGAGTTTCCAGGAATGTGTAGTCCAATGTGAGTAATTGAGTCCACTTTTCCTCATAAACATATGTCACAATTCATTAAACTAAACAGAGTCTAACATCTGTCTAATAATCATTATAAAGACAAAGAATAGTAATTTCCTAGCTCTTCAGACTTTCTGATATCGCAAAATGTTGGCGGTAAGCTATTTTAACTGGAAGACTAAAACATTTCAGTACTTCCTTGTGAATATATATTTTTACTTTTACTGTAGTGTCAAGAACTGTCTTGAAATCTATGCATTACTTCACTTCTTTCAAGTCATTCATTTTGCACTTCAGATTATATTTTGTCAAAATGTTAATAGCATTTCAAGGGCACACAATATTTAAACTGATATTTTAAATGAATTGCTATCAGTTACCAAGTGAGTTTGTACAGAGTGTGAGGTAAGTGCAAAGATATGTTGCAAAAAGTAATATGTATATTTTCATATGCTCTAGAGACTGACAATTTCAAGTAACATATAAAATGTAACTTTTACAGTGTAGACAGCTGGTGACATCAGCATGTTAAAGTGAGTAATACTTTTTAATCAAGTAGCTACATTTCAGTGCACACGTAGCTTGGGAACATTTCAGTTGTGTTTCCAGGTATATGTAATCCTATGAGGATAAATCATAAAATATTTACAAATAATCCTATTATGTATTTATTTTACCTTGTTTATGTTGTTTTTCATTTTAGTAACTAAACAGCATTACTTTTTCCTATTATTTGCTATCTGTGAGGCTAAATGCACTTCATAGATTCAGTGTCCTTAAAAACTGCAGCAATTATTTACTGTTGCTATTGCAACACGAATAGAATGTGAAGAAAGCTTCACTTCTCTTAACCAACAGTACATTTTTCCCTCCTTTTTTATGTATTTGTTAATACTAAAAGGAAATAATTCAAAGGACAGATGTACATGAATGGAACATTTCAGAGTTAATCACAAACATGTCCCAGATCCCAATAAGCATAACAGTGACTATCATTAATCTAATAAATATTGTAATAACAATTAATTAAGTTCACTATTCCAATTAGTCTACCTTAAAACTAGATTATTTTAGACAAAAGCCGGAAGAAGAAGATTTATCTATGTATAGGTAGTGAGTTATTAAATATATACAGACTATATTAGTATAGTAAATAGGAGATAATTTAGAAAGGGAGACGTGATGCAGTTAAAATAAATAATGAGAAAAGAGAGAAGAGAGAAAGAAAAGAGAAAATACACATATACTATGTATGTTGATTTACAGTATAAATATTTTATGTGCTATATAACCCTCCTTCTGTGAAAGTAAAGTACCGTTTTACATACCTGAGGTAATGTGAAAACTTTCATGTGTCATCTGTTTTCAAAAAAATATAAAGATTCCAGTAGTTAGTTACCTTTGTTTTAAAATTCCAAGCAGTAAAATTGGTCCTTTAAAGTAATCTTAAAACAATTCATATCATAAGTAGATGCTTTGAGAGATTTGGCTGTAACAGTATCAGTCTTTTGCTTCTTCTTTTTGACATATGTCCAGACATTTGTTTCTTTTGTTCTCTTGAGAGAAGGTGACATCCAATCCATATCTTCTGGTAAAGTAATCACATTATTAGTTTTAATACATGAAGAGGCTTCCTCTAAGTCAATAAAAGTCCTCATCTCATTGGCATACACTATTTTTATCTTAGCTAGATATGCAAGTTGTGCCTTGATGTTATTTTGTTTTAGAAACTTTATCATTGGCCACACTTTTTTCCTTTGTTCCATTATTCTAGATGAATAGTCGTTATCAAATCTTATCAGGCTCTGTTTATATTTTAGAGGTGCCTTCCTCCAAGCAGATCTTAAAATCAGTTCATTGTCCAAGTATGAAAGAAATGTGATAATTATTGACCTAGGAGGAGAGTTTGAGTTAGTGGCAGGTTTCCAAAGAGCTCTGTGTGCCCTTTCAATGCCAAAGGAAAATCCTTCTTTTAAATTTAAAAAATCAAGGATCCAGCTTGAAAAAAGGAAATAATATCCTCACCTTCTGTGTTTTCAGGTAATCCGAAAATCCTGATGTTATTTCTCCTCTCCCTATTTTCCAAGTCATCTACTTTATTAACCAATTAAGTGTTTTGTTTAAGAAGCAGTTCTTTCTGTGTTTCCACTTCCTTAAGTCTGCTTTCTAAGTCATTTAGAGATACCTCGATTCCTGTTATTCTTGTCTAGTGTTGTTGTAGCATTTCCTTGAGGGTGTCAGCCTGTTTTTGACTGCTTGTTTTAAGATTGTCCAGGTTTTCTTTAAAATCATCCATCTTCAAAGACAATTCCTGCAGGGTAGATATCATCTGTTGTAGTTCCTTCTTTAAGGCAGCATCCTGGTGAGAATTCTTTGAGTTGCTCATTTTAGCAAGTGAATATATCTCCAAGCTTTTTGACAGGAAATTATTTGTAAAACTTCACCAAAGCTTCTAATTATGTAAATTAGTCATTTATCTATAAGATTTTATACTTTGAAGAAAAAAAAAAGAATATTTTTCCTGTCTTATTTAACTAATTATACGGAGCTCTAAAATACTGCTGCTTTCAGTTAGCCATTCAGGCTCTGCCCCCCCCCCCCGTGAAATCATTTTTGTTAACTCTGTACAGTGCTGGCATTGCTTTTGAGATTTCTAACAGAGTCATAGAAGGCATTGTGGTTATATTTTGCCTGGGTGGCTACATTTACCTCATATCTGGCATTGAGTGATTTTATCATGGTCCAGAGTTCATTGATTAGTTTAATAAGGACATTTTTGGGATCTTGACAGTTAGATTTATTTTTGTGTGCAGGGAGTTTATTCTTTGACAGGCTGTAGGAGCCAAGGCCGCTTCAACTGCTTTATCACAGCTTGAAAGAAAAATGGGTCTACTCAGAGATCTTCCTAACTTCCAAGATTCTCATTGTGCTGCACAGTGTTAGATCACAGTATCTCTTATTTCCATCACTTCTAGCCATAATATCAGCTTTTCATACATTTATAGAAAGCTCAAGACCACAGTCTGGAATGCCAGACTTTAGAGTTTTTATCCTTCATGTTATTCCACAACTGAATTATAATACTAAACCCATTGCTGTATTAACTTTTTAAATTACCCTGAGTAATATCTAAAAGCTGTTTCAGATGGCATCTAGTGTTCCCCTCAGGTTTGTTTGGGAGTCTTTAGGTACAGTGGCCCCACCCAGAATGGTCCTACCCATAGCCTTACAGATAAGACTGGTCAGGCTTATGTATCTATAATTATCCAAGTCCATTGAAGCCTCAGCTTTGTGCAGGGGAATAACTATCTCTCTTCCATTCATGGGACATGAAGCCTGTTTTGGGTCTAATATAGTTTAGTTTAATATCAGCACCTCTAAACTCCCAACTACCTCTGATTTTGTCCCTGCTCTGTTCACTATAAACTATAGTCTATTATACTCAGTTAATCATGCCAGACATTATGAGTTTCATATTTCTTATAGCTAAGAAAGCGCATAAGCACACACATCGTCTTCAGTGAGCATGGAGGGCTAAATCTTAAGATGTTTAATGAGCTGCTTCCTGTGCCATGAGTACATGGTTTGAAGATTTCCCCCATTTTATTTGAATTTAAAACCATCCCTGTTTTGTAGTAGTAGTACAGCATGGTAGCCATTTGAAATGTCAGGACCTGCTAGAGTGAGTCCTGAAATATGGAGACTGAAATGGCTGAAATAATGGACTTACATATAGTAGGTGCAAGATGCCATTTCTTGGAATATTTCCTGTTCTCTGAGGTATGGCAATCTGAGAATTGGTACATATAAGTTCAGGGGTGTGGGGGTGGCATGAGGTTTGTCTCTCCTGCAAAAAGAAGTTTAAAGGCGAAAAGCAATTTTTGAGATTCACTCTTGTCCTGTTTTTCAGAATTTTCAGTCTTTTTTTTTTTGGGGGGGGGCTTGTTGGCACTCAGCATTTTCAGTGCTGTTGCTGACATTTCAATAGCTAGCCATGCAGAAGCCTAAAGCTCTGCTAATAAGTTGCCTTTCTGTGCTGAGGGTACAGGGTTCAAACCATTTTTACTGTTTTTCTCTTACCTTTTGAAGTCGATAATGGTAACTTTGAGAGTTTGTTCCTGGTGTCTAATGATAGCACAGAGGGCTAAAACTCTGGATTGTAAACTTGTTGCTTTGTGTGCTAATGGTACATGCTTTGAATATTTCTCCCTGTTGTAACTTTATCGTACTATTTGTGAAGTATCTCCAGTATCTAGTGATCTCCACGCACCACTTACATCTTTTATTCTGAAAAACTATTGTTCTATTAACTTTTAAAAGTGAATCTAGAACAGAAGTTAAAGAATATCCATGATGTCTTGTTTCTCCCTACACTGTTTTTTTTGCCACAAAACTGTTATTCTTTTAATGTTTTAAATGAGATTAAAACAGTATTAAAGAATCTACAAGGTGTTTACTGCCCCTCCAACTATAAGTCCTCTGTCCTAAAAATCTGTTGTATTAACTTTTTAAGTGACTTCAGGGAAATATTTAAACATTCCTGCTAGCCAGTGTCCACCCCATCCATGCATCTTTCATACTGTAAAACATTTGTTTTACTAATTTTTTTAAGTGAGTAAGTCACTCACCTCTCAATATTGAAGGATTTGCTCATTAGTCTAAGGGAGTTTAAATGGGACTAGTTCAACTTTTTTCTTCTTTTTTAATCTATAGCAAGCTGATTGTTACATTTTACCACATATGAAGCAGTGATGTGCAGAACTGCCTTTCTGTACTGACATTACAGAAAAAAGAATGTAGCACCAGAACTTTATGAACACACCCCATAACACCTTACATCTAAGGTGACTGCCTCCTTTTCTCCATAATTGCTGTGCTTCTGTCTATGCCCCACCTGCAGTGACCTCTTTTTTAATAAGAGAGACACTAAGTTTGAAGAAGATGATGATGGGAGACAGTGTGCAAGGAAATGTCCTTATCAGCAACCTGGCTGGGACATTTTTCTGTAACCAGGAGTATGGCCATGCTCTCAAAAGGTACAGGAGACTGGTCATAGCAGACGTCTGGAGAATGACTTAGGCCAAGGTAGTCTCCTTCTTACAAGAGTTATAAATTCAGGTATTTTCAATAACCAGGAAGTAAGAGTTGAAAGTTAAACGGTGCTCTAGAAGAAATTGTTCTCCAACATTATTAGTGATATGCAATACTTTCTTTGGGAGAATAGGGTGAAAGCACATTATTTGATAATTTTCAAAGTGGGAAGAGTTCAGTATGAAATTTAGTATGCTAAATTCAGAAGATCTGAAGGTTGAATAGCTTAGAATTACTGTTAAGTGCTGGGTATGTAAGAAGAGAACAACAGATAACATTTAGGTCTAGAAAATGACAGATACATTCAGGTCTCAAAAATAAGGATGAAAGACAAACAATGATTTCAGGTGTGGTAAATTGCTTAAACATATGAATGAACAAAATGGGGATATTATGAGATGAAGACACCTAGATAGTTTCAATATTTGTAGGAGCAACAGGGCATATACAAAAGACTTTTCAAGTGTACCAGCTCATGCTACTAATACACATTATTATATTCAAATGCAGAAAGATGTTATTCTACAACTACTGGAGACAAAATCTCTAATCCAGAACAATGGGATCCTTTATTGAAATCTATGAGAAGCTGATGTTCGTGCTGAATATTTGGAACTAGCATGTAAGATTGAAGCATTGATAGTATAAGGCACTGATATAAATTTATATAACATGGAAAGTAGGTTCAAGTAACTGCTTCACAAGTGAAAGGGTATATTACAATTCCAATGCTCTGGAGCTGCCCAAAGGTAACCAGGTACATTGGAGAAAAGAATTTTAATAGGCTAGTTCATGGGAAATGAGAAATTGTTTTGGGGACACTGGGGAATACTCTGTGGGGTAAAAGAAATAGGAAATGTTGCATCTTCACATATTTAAAAAATGGGCAAAAGGTCTTATAGCAGAATGGTTAACATGAGATATTGAATGAAGTACAAATTTGTTGAAGAATATTGTCGGGATCATTAAAGTCATAGAGATTAATTTAGACCAGAATACAAAACCAAATAAGAAATTCAGAAATGTTCAAAGTGCATATGTCAGTACATAAAGAGTAGAGGTTCACTGTATATAACTGCTTCTGACTGAGATATTAGTGCCAGTGCTTTGGTCATTGCATTTGTGAACAATTTTCTTCTTTGAATTATATTTGTATAATTTGCATCTCAATTGATTTTTTTTCTGTAAAAGTTAATAAAAAGACTTTTAAAAGCCTTTACAAAATGAATACGATTGCTACTGCTGTGAATGTGTTGCCTTGAACTGCCAGCATAAGCATAATTTCCACATGATCACAGTTGTATTGCTCATTTTCAATCACTGATTGGCCAACACACATCAAAGATGTAACATTTGGCTGAACAGTTTGGTGTAAAGATTTGCTTCCATGCTAATAGACACAATTGGCACAATTGGAGATCATGCACAAATGGGTTCTTATTCTTGTGGATGTTGCAAAGTATTTGGTAGAGTATGGAATTTGGATGGAGTTACTATTAATGGTAGAAAGTATAGGGCCATGAGTATTTTTATGCCAATCTTGTGGGGTTGTATACATCATTGGTTGCGGGTGTACACCCACAATGTGGTATATTGGACAAACTAAGAGATTGGCCAAGAGTCACATTATGGAACATTTGGGTGATATTAAACATGGCAGAGTTGAAAATCCTGTGGTAAATCATTTTCACATTGTTCATGCTGGTTCGGATGCTAGTTTATTTTTTTTTGGCTAAACCTCTCAACAAACAGGGAGAGGAATTTTTGTTTAGTTTATTAAAATTAGAAACAAAACTGATTATCAATTTTGGTACGTTATACCCTAAGGGTTTGAATAAAGAGTTGAATACTAGTTTTTATTAATATATAAGTTTAAGTTAAATATATTCAAATATATATTCTCACATGTTGGGTGGTACATGTAATTGTGTCCATGAAGGGTTAAAGTTTTTGTTTATATAACTGCAGAGACATGATTTTTTTGGTCAGAATGTTATATATTTTTTCACACATTTCTGGGTGTTAAAAACATATATAATCTATTATGTATTTATCATGTGTGGGTTGTATGTAGTTCTGTTTATGAAGGGTTAATTATGCAGTTTTTAGTCAATTGCTTGATGGCATTTGAAATTGAATAATGATGCAATAATTAGCCTTTCATTTGTTTAAATTGGCATATATAAGATGCTTGATATGGAGTAAAAATAATTCCCTTCAATGCTTTTGAGCTAAGGTGCCAGAAAGCACCATTAAACGCCTCGGATACTATTTGTGTGACTGCTACATTTCTTTTTTCAGCCTAGTGGTCCCAGCCTTTGTGGTTTCTCAGTTTTTTAGTTATTTTGGTTTCTACAGTGTATTTTTGTTATTCAGGCCTGAGCTGTACCAGCTGGCTTAATCATGGTTGGAAATCTGTCTGAGTCCGCTTCCATCTCTGGTTCTACGTCGTTGGTTGAATTTTGGAAGGAAAGAGATACAAGGGCAGCATCTGGTGTTCTTTGGGCCCTGGGAGAATTGGATCTACATTAGGTGGGCTTTATGAATTTGGAGTGGCTTCTTAATAAAGAGGTAACCTTCTCCTGGATTTATTAAACTTCCGTGCAGGACTAATCTTGTCCTGCATGGAAGTGGTAGTTTAAGAGGAGGACGGCAGCTTGCCATACATATTAATGAAGGCATGCTGCTTGAACTCCTAATGCTACACAGAGTGTGGATGAGTGCAGGGGGTGTGTCTGAGAGCAGAGCTCTCAGAATAAACATGTCCCTGCAAAGTAGAACAGAAGAAAGTGTAAATAAATGAGCGAGACTGCTCATAGGTGTCTGCATATCCCCACCAACAGTCCCCTTGTGTTCAACAGCAACAGTACATATAAATAAAATGAAGTGACCCTTTTATTTATTTTTCTTTAAAACCCCGAGTACAGCTAACCGTAGGTGGGGGGTGTGCCCATCGCCTAGCTATGGTTAAAGCAGCTGAAAAGGCTGAAGAGGATAACAAGGAATATATATGCAAATGAAGGAACACAGCAATAGTGTAGTAGTTAGGGCATCCGACTAATGAACAGGCATTCCCGGTTAAGTCCCACTGCAGCACTTATCATTTTCCATGTAAAATCTGTATGTGAACATAATTTTACATCTTTTTGCTGTATAACCTGCATAATAATATTTAAATGTGAAGTGGAGTACTGCATGAAATGTACATGTGAAGTGTCAGTGTCATAATGAATAAGGGACTAGTAAGCAGGTTTAAGCACAAATAAGAAGTAGTAAGCACATATAAGCACTAGTCAGCATATTTAAGTGTATTTGCATGGGGGTAAGCATTGCCTACACAGTTAAGCAAAGTAGAAGCTAACTGAGTGTAAGAAACTGTAGCCAGAATTTAGTAGTGCTTACCGTCGCACAAACCTGCACAAACCCACACAAACCGGCTTACAACTGCTTTAAAGTGCCTTAATCACTCTGGATCCAATGGCTCATGTTCTGCCCAGCAAGAAAATAAACTGCCTCTGCAAGGATAAAATGCAGGACCCTGTACACTATAGTCACAGTAGTTAACCACTAAGCCATCATAACAATAGATATGCATGAGGTATCAGCAAACTAATCCTCACCACAGGAAATCCAAACCAAACATGTGAGCTCAATTTATGTATAGTGTGATGTTGGATAACCTGCCACAGAACATAAATATGTGAACTGGAGTACTGCAGTAAGCATAGATTTGAGGTGCTATGGTAATAAAGTATTGAAGTTCCTAGGACCCCATACAGTGTATGTACACATGAATCATGTATACGAGACACATATATAACCTGTAATGAAGAAATAATCATTGCCAAATGGCAAATATAGTGATAATCAACTATGAAGCAATGCTAACTGCAGCACAGCTCATGTTAGTAAGTGTATGCAATGTGTAGTGGTATACCTCTTTAAACAGTGCCAACCTTATGTAAGCAGGTGTGCCCATAGCTTAGCCTTTTCAAAACTGGCCAATCATGGCACAGTGCAGGAAAATGGCTGTATTTAAACCCTACAGGTGGGAATACGTTTCATAACTGGTTGTAGTTTCCCACTGCAGGCAGAATGGCTGGTGTGGGTGAAGGCACTTGATTCAGAGTGCAGCGCTGGGGCATCCAGGAGTCAAAATTCATGGTATGGTTCTTGGTAAAACACCATGATCAGAGACTACTGCAGAGCCAGTACCAGGGCTCACAGTACAAAACGGAGGCCTGGGACAGTCTTGCCTATGACATCACCACTGCCACAGGTATCCCCCTGGACTGGTGAGCAGGTCAGGCACCACCATGCTGACCTGAAGCGGTGGAGGGGGGATGTCCAGGAACAGTGGATCCAGGAGTGTCGGCAGTTGGCCAATGCCCCAGTACTGAGTAAGTACACATTCTACTAAGTAGTAAGAAATTGCCTAGCTTTTGTATACTATGGATAGCTTTGGCTGAATATCAATGCATTTCTCTGACAGCTACAGATGAGTGGGCTGCAAACCAGCAAGCACATGATGGTAGTCTGCAAAGGCTGTGTCACGAGGCAGGTTAGTAATCAGTCTGCATGCACTGTCATAACAAAGATTATAAGAGCCCTACAGTGTTGTACCAGTAGAAATAAATGTGTTAATAGCCTGTGAATAAAGGTATAACCTCTGGAGTGCTTCTGTTTACTCTTCTCTCATATGTTTGCGATCTGTTCCATACTATAAATAGTACTGTTGTATCTTAAGCAGTGTCACCCACATGCTGGTACGTACATAAAATGGGTCTGAAGTTCTGCATAACAATGTTGGAAGCCAGGTCAGTTATATCATACAAGTTATGGAGACTTAGAAAACATTCAAAAGCTGTACATCAATTCCTTGATAGCACAGTGTACTGTGATGTTAGCAATAATTTTTTGTCATACACAGCAGGGGTTTGACTCCTGTGAGTGCTACTAAGTTGTATGCATAATCATACCCCACAACCGTACAGACTGTGATACAATGCTCAGATAGAACTCTGTATGCATAATTACACCCAACAACTGTACAGAATGTGCTCGAATGTTCAAATTGTAAGTTGTATGCATATTTATACCCAACAACTGTTCCAATCTGTCCAGTACGTCCAGATAAATGGCCCATATCATCAGCTTGGTACCCTGTTCCCCTAAAAATTCAGTATGATGATCCAAGAAATGTAGGCAGCTGTAAATGACATATAACTGATAGTCAAACGTGTACATAGTCAGAGAATGTATATGAAAACAAACCTGTCATTCTAGCACCTCACCCAATGTGTATGACAGCAATTCTCAACATATGTTGCATTAACACCTGCAGCCTGACATGCCTGTATTTAAAACACATGCCACGTATATAATAATCTATAAACACACCAGTGTACAATATAAGGCCATTGTGTAGTATAATAATACATGTAAGGGAAAGATCACTGCAGTGACTAAGAATGTTATGAAAACTACAAGGATATATTAGTTGTTAATTGAATCCTCTCTCTTAACCCTACCATATGTACATAATAACCCAATGACACTCCTCAACTGGTATGTGTACACTCCAAACATTTTTGGGAGATATGTCCTAATGGTTAATAAATATTCACATTTGTTACTATGCATGTGCCATGTTAAAATACACCCATATTGGTGGCCGGTTGCCATCAATTAAACCATTTTCATGCTCCTGTAATGGCCACTGTTGTTCCATATATGCATGTGTTCTGCTTGCTCTGCAACTGTGTTAAATCTGGTATGTCGGGTTAATGGGAATACCTATGCATGTTGTTATAACTAATCCTGAATGCTGTTGACTGTTACTAACCCATATCTGCCATACATCTGCGACAACACTGCTCGTATGGGAAGGCTCGTCCCAGTGGGACCCACCTGTCCCACCTCAGCTGGCCATGGCACCGGGCTTCAGCACATCTGGGGCCCAGCCTGGGATCTTCTCCTCTGTGGGCCCTGCACCACCTTCGGGAGGAACCACTGCAGGGGATGGGGCTCGCCTCCCCCCTTGGAGTGGGCGCAGAGGGGAACCTGTCACCCATCAACAGGTCAGGCCCTGGTACATAGGAGCTCGATCTGCAGTATCAAGAGCATCTTCTCCAGCTTGAGCACTGAGTGGCGCTATGAGAGGGTGAGCCTGCCCCTCCTACACAGCCCACAGCACTGCCACCTTCAGGGCCGTGAAGGTGCAGTGGCAACTGCCCTTGGGTTAGGACCTCAGTCCTACTGTTTCCAGTTGGGGACTCATGGGCTTGCGACTTCCAAACACCCCTCCCTGTCTAAGGTGTTTACCCCCCCACATGTGTCATATACTGGCACTGTATGTGTCTTGTGTGCCTTGTCTGTTAACCTACCCAACCTCCCTCACCAAATATACCTACTACCCCTCCCCATCACCTGAAAAAAAAAAGGGCAATCTGTTCCATCAAAAAAATCTCGCCCCATACATAGCTGTGCATTTTGCACACGTGTCGACTGGACACATGTAATCTTGTCTAATTGGCATCACAATGAATATAAGTTGTCCTCATCCCTCTCCCAGGGGTTTGAGGGTCCAAAAGTAACTGCAAATATTACGTTAGTTGTTGTGTTAAAATTTTGAACACTTTTAAAATAAAATAAACAATCTAAACAATTTTAAAAACCAGCATCGATTAATAGCTTTTTTAAAAAACTTTTAAAAGACAAGCATCAAGTAATGAATTTCAAATAATGAATTTTTAAAATCAGCATCAAGTAATGACTTTTAACAAGTCGCTAACCTGGTAACAATATGCCAATAAGTCCTACATTATTTCTATTAAAATTTGTTCCATTATGCCTATCCTAAAACTTCGCAGCCTAACAAGGTAATTTTTTCCTTTTTCTTTTAGTCTATTACTTCTTTCCTAGTCCTTTTTTCTTTTTCTTACATATATTTTTCTTTTTGATCCACTCTTTCCTTTATTTTTATTCCTACTTCTCTTTCCTATTATTCCTTCCCCTTTTTCCACCCCATTTCTCCCTTTCCCTTCCTTCCTTTCCTCCCCCCTTCCGCTCCCCCCCCCCTACGTTTTTATAATTTCGTGGCAAGTTGGGGTAGTGTACATTTGATATACTAATTGGTATACATATTTGTTATATAAATGTACAATATACTTTTTCAACATAAATATATATATATTTTTGTTATAATCTGTCAAATTTCATTAGTTATAAATTGTATATATTTTGATTGTTATAGCAACATGGTAATTATCTATTACACAATTTTAAACAGATATTGTGTCTGTATAAGCATATGATTTATTAGTTTTCATATATTATAGTATGGCTCTAAGATATCTGATATGTACCTCTATTTCACTGGTACATCAATTTTAATAGAAATAATGTAGGACTTATTGGCATATTGTTACCAGGTTAGCGACTTGTTAAAAGTCATTACTTGATGCTGATTTTAAAAATTCATTATTTGAAATTCATTACTTGATGCTTGTCTTTTAAAAGTTTTTTAAAAAAGCTATTAATTGATGCTGGTTTTTAAAATTGTTTAGATTGTTTATTTTATTTTAAAAGTGTTCAAAATTTTAACACAACAACTAACGTAATATCAGCTGATCAGCAGGAAGTTACTTAAAGGATGTAGTTAATTAATTAATTAATTCATCCTCTGATGAAGTTCGTACACAGTGCGTACGAAAAGCTATCTGAGTGCTTAAGGAATAAAGAGAGTTTTTTTACAGACTACAGTTGCCTTTGTGTTCCAGTAACAGCTTTTTGTGTTTCAAACGTTTAACTGCAAATATAGTGTATATGCACAGCTGTTGCTGTAGATGAAATGGGCAGATATGTAACTTTCCTATACCCTTCCTGCACATGCCTAGCTACTTTCTCTACTGTCTTTGCCTCTTTGTGCCCCATTTTTCACCACTTTCCTATCAACCCCTTTTTCTTTTTTTTTTAAAGGAATTAGCATGGGGGTAAGCGGCAGTAAGCATTGTTGAGCAGTGGTAAGTGGGTTTGTGTGGGTTTGCAGGAGGGTAAGCTATGCCTATACAGGTTGAGGAATCTGAAGCCAACTGGCTGTAAGAAAACATAAGCTGAGGTTGGTAGTGCTTACCATCGCACAAACCTTCGCAAATCCACTTACAACTGCTCAAAAGTGCCATAATCACACTGTATCCAATGGCCCTTGTTCTGCCTAGTAACAAAATAAGCAGCCTCTGCTAGGGTCAAACCTAGAACCCTGCACACCATAGCCAAAGTGATTTACCAGTAAGCCATCTCAGATATATGTAGCATTGATGTATTCACAAGTATATCATCCAGCCCAGTCATTCGACAGAACAGAGAATTTATTCCAACATGTAGATGTATGTGTGTGAGTAAATATATTAATATCTAAACTGTTACGCCATATTGATATCTATATACATATGTATATATATATATATATATATATATATATATATATATATATATATATATATATATATATTTCTATATATACATAGACACATATAAATATGCAAATGCCTACATCTATAGATATATATGTCCACATCTACATGTCTAAATATATACAGCAGGTTATATACTTATCTCAGCAGATATTTTTATATATATATATATATATATATATATATATATATATATATATATATATACATATATACATATATAAGTATATACGGATATACATCTGTAGATAATGGGGAAATAACAAAACATATATGTCCTCATGCAACGTTAATGGGGTTGAGAGGCCCCACACAATATACGTCTGGTATACCCCCCAGCCAAGCATGACCCCTCTCTAATACAGTACCAAGTGTCTCAGAACCCATAATCAGGACCAGACATGACATGGCCATCCCTAGGATACATATACACAGACACATATATGCAGATACAGGTGTAGATATACACACACACACACACACACACACACATATATATATATATATATATATATATATATATATATATATATATATATATATATATATATATATATATATATATATATTATATATATATATATATATATATATATATATATATGTAACTACACATACACACAGAGATTTGTACAGTAATATACATATGTAGCACATGCATACAATATGGAGCATCCAGTATTCCTACAGTCACCACCTTACCAACTGGAAACTGTACGAACCACCCATACGAATGACATTCATAGCCTGCATCATATACCCACAGAGATTTCAAAGGATATAACACCACACACAGGTGTGCATAAATGAATGTGAAAGCTTTATTTGTGTACTGTGACAGTTGTTTATGCCATGTCATATAGCTGTTTAGACACTGACATCCATATGAGCAGTGTAATTCAGCTGTGAAACAGTTATACTAAGACAGTAGTCTGGAAAGGTTGACATATGTTGCTGTCCAGACAGAGGCCTCCAAGTAGTACATTAGTAATAACAGACTGGGCCACAGAATACCAGATAATCAATAGTATGTAATGCAGATGTATAGGTCAGCAGCCTCTATCTACACTCTGTACACAATCCCTAGGGGGGTCAGAACCCAGTTGACACAATGGGATGTATCTGTTACATAACAAGGCATACCTGACACCATCACAATCACACTGACAAACAGAACATACCATATGGCAGGAGGCAGTAGGCCTGCATTTAACCAAGGTGGATTGTATGGTAAAGTACATCCAGATACCATAAGGCAGCTTATCCCAGATGCCCACGCATGTTGTAACAGTCTAGATTAGTCATGGTGCACCCCACCTACACTCACTAATACTGGGCCATATACCACTGTGACATACACTGGCCTCTGGAGTGCATTAGGGCACACATGTATTGTGTAGGTGAAACCCACACATATATGGCCCCAACCCCCCAGTATGTGTGGGGGACACAACAGCGGTGGTGTGATGGCAGGAATGACAGCATGACATACACACAGCCCACTACATAACAACCCCTGACAGCATGTCATATGTGCAAAGCCTGGTATGTAGGTGGAGGACAGAGGCTGGAACACAGGCACATATGTGTAAAACTGTTGTCATACATTAAGCAAGATATGTATATGTGTACATATATATATATATATATATATATATATATATATATATATATATATATATATATGGATATATATATATATATATATATATATATATATATATATATATATATATATATATATATATATATATATATATATATATATATATATATATATATATATATATATATATGTTCACCATATGTCCAGCACATGGAGTGGAGCCCTAACTCATCCCCAATAGTCCCAACCTCTCAGTATATTTGTAGACTATTGCTACTGTAATAGGGTCTGTCTTCACAGAAATGGTGTGTGTGGGAGGCCACATCTGCTGTTAACATGTGTGCCATTGGCTACTTACAGATATCCTATGGTCATCATAGTACAGTACCACTGCTAGCACAGTAATGGCCCTGTGGACTACAGCTGCGATATGGCCAATATATGTGGACAGTCTGACACACTTGGGTCAGTCCAGAGGTATACACAGAACCCCTTCATGCAAGACATGTGGACCAGGCCTGTCAATGTGGATTTTCCCAGCCATGTAAATGGGTATAACAAGTACATACTGGTACACATTTGCCCCCATAGGTTATGCATTGATACACCCCTGTCTGTTCTGACACATAATAACCGCTGGTACAGAGGTGCCATGGCCACATACTATCAACTAGCTACTGACATACATCTGAACAGCATCCTACTGCTTTGTCTGACATACATGACTGTCATGGTGGCCAGGCAGCAGTACATTTGGCAAGTATCTGGACATGAAATCTCACTGGATAAGTACAGTAAGCTGCTAGGCATGTAACAAAGCACAGTGCAGGCTACAGGCAGACTGAATCTACATTGGGCTAAATCTCCTATGTGGGAATACACATGTACCTGCATAGATAGCAGGCTCTAAAGGCATGTCGCATTACAGAATACTTACACAATAAGCCTACATATATTGGGCTGCTACACACTGTGGCACTATGGCTGTCTGTGGTTTGGAACATGTGTGTGTTCGCCCCTACAAACATGTAACCTGATAGGGTGACATACAGTGGAGCACATGTAACATCAGATAGAACAGGACCAAGAACAATGACATCTACCACAGTCTACACAGGCCAAGGTACATATGCACTATACACACACTGTCAACCATTACCAGACTTACACATACCTCAGTACTGTACACACAACCACAGAATGCCCAGGCTATGTCCTCAAATATAACCCCTACTATACACAACATGTGTAGCAGTCTGATATCTCACTGGCTTATCAGATATGCTGTCACTGAATATGGTGCACAGAACATATGCACCCCCTACTGCATGACATATGTACAAAGGTTGGCAGGGTTGTGGCTGGAGGCACAAACACAGGCCCAGTATTGACATGTTGCTGTGATGACCTCATACATTTCCTGTCATAACAGGGTTTGATACCCTCATACATTTCCTGTCATAACAGGGTTTGATACAACATATGTCCTATGAGGGATATGACATCAGTAACTCTCACGGCTGTCACCATCTACCGACTGCAATCCTCACACTACCTTCTGCAGTTGAGAGATAGGTGCTCTGTGGGTAACACAAGTAACACAAGGCTCCACACACTGCCCAGTCTGCAGATGACCCTGCAGATGGGGATTCCTCATAAACATAGCACTGACATGACAAGTATTAAAACATGTAGGACAGCCATATCCACACACACCCTGTTAAACCAGTAGTACCACAACTGCAGTATAGTGGCACTTACAGTCTGTAGTCAGGACAGGCACATCCCCCTCAGGTGTGTTGGCCTGTTTCCACAGTGTATGTTGTCAGAGGTAAGTCCCCAATCCATCTGTGATGCTGTTTGCTAAACAACAGATTTAGTCCTGCTCACAGTGATTGATAAGGCCCAACACCAGAAAGATGTTCCTAGATATTGGAGTGTGCTTCCATGCAATCAGCTATGGGAATGGTACCACAGCTGTTCCACAGGCAATCAGCTAGAGGAGGGCTGTAATCTGTGCAGAGGCCATCAGCTGATCATGAGCATCACTGACAATACACATGCCACTGCCTAAGCAAAGCAGGTGTAAGTTTCCACATCCACCAGAGAGGGAGTGAGAAAAGCAGACACAGGCAAAGATAATAAAGAAACCAAACCACGACAAATGAATGAATCAACCAAATGAAACTGGAGAGCAGCAACAAAATTTATTCCGGTACCTTGGCTGAATGCCTTCAAAAGAATAAAACATTCAACTTCTTTGCTGCTTATATATTATGCATAACACCAATTAATTAATTAATTAATTAATTAATTAATTAATTGCACAATTCAAATAAAGTTAAAGAAACATTCTGAATAAAAACATTGAATATAAATCCCAATGCAAAATACATTCAGTATAAACATGAAAAAACACCCAAGGTGCATCGCAAATCACAATATAATTTAATACCATATAATCAAAGTGTAAGATTTATTTCTAAATCATGCCCCTAGGTTTTAAAGTGCTGAACTTCAAAATGAATCTACTTTCAAGATTTAAAAGATTCTGTAAGTAGTTACCAGTAATGCCAGATGCAGGTTTGGCTAAAGCACAGAAAAATAAGGAGTCCATAGCACCATTATGAACTGTGTTAAAATGTTCAGAAATTGGACTATCAATTCTAGCATTTCTAACATCACCTATGTGTTCCAAAATACGTATTTTTAATTGGCGTTTTGTTTGGCCAATACAATATTTAATTGGAACACAATCACAGCCAATAATATACACTACCCCACAAGATTTACAGTTAAAGTAATTCTGGGCAATGTATTTTACCCCATTTATAGTACTGCCCGATAAGTTCTTAACATTCTTGCAAATTTTGCATTTGCCACATCTGAACATGCCATGAGGCAAAGTAACCATCCCCGAACCTACAGTATCACTAAAGAGTAAAAAGTGAGCCTGTCTGTGTCACACACCTCCCTATCCTGGGTTTTGAACCTGTGACTGTACTGATATCACATCTGTTATCCCTGCACAGTGGATATTGTGATTTATGCTAGGGGCACCATATAAGAATATTGATATACACACTCAACATTGGGTCCAGTTGTTACACACTCACAACCACCTCCACACAAGACATGACTGACATACATCAGCACCTTAAGACACACACACACACACGCCTGTTATATCTGGGATTAGAATTCCTACTTAACTAGCTATTACACTACAGCACTATGCTATTACAGAATGCACCACAGAAATTACTGGAATACTTTTTCCCCAAAGGTTTATTTCACAGTGAGTGACATCAGCAGGACTGCTAAAGTAGAGTGAATGAAATGTAGGGAGTGTGACTAGCCAAACATGCATTGCTGTCTACACAGGCATAGGAACAAACACAAAAGCAACCACAACTCCCATGTGTGAGAATAAAACCACTACCAAAGTTCCATATCGCACTACAGCATTATGCTGTTATAGCACAAACCACAGAGACTGGTGAAGTACTCTTTCCCCAAAGGTGTACTTCACAGTGATTGACATTAGCAGGATTGGAAAAGGAGGGCATTTGAATTATAATGAGTGTGACTAACCTAAATTGTCCTAATTAGTCTGCATGCATTAACTGCTGTTCTGTCCAGAACAAAAATAACCTGCCTTTGCAGGTCATGAACCTTGGTCCCTGTACACTACAGTCACAGTAATTAACCAGTGAGCCATCACAACAGTACATGGGACTGCGGTTCCACCAACGTCATCCCACCATAGGCTAATCAAACTGAACATGGGAAAGGAATGTATATACAGTTGTCCATAAAGCGTAAAAGACCTCTCCAAGGCCAACTCCATGCTACTCAAGGCAGAAGTGACAATGTTTGTAACACCCATGGAGACAGGAGCTGACTGTTTAACTGATGAATCCTGCACTAAGGCACTGTATGAGCACACCCACTTGTGCATGATTCCTGACATCCCACATATAACCACGGGGCTCACCTCCGAAATAATCAAGCCAGTCTGGTGGTCTCCTGCCATTAACAGAGTATACAACAGATGGTAGACACTGTTGAAGGAAAAGGGACAATCCCAGGATGCAAACAACTACCTTACCAGCCCCAGTAAGACATTGAGATCCCTCATGGAATCCTCCAAAGCTGATTATGTAACTAAAATCACCACAGATTCCACAGACAACCACACAGCATTCTATAGTTATATCCGAATTCTAACTGGCAATGCTTGTAAGTGCTCTGAGCTGCAACAGAATGGCATTACATAGTCTGCTCCCACAGAATGTGCCAATATCCTGGCAGATTTATTTAGTGCCAAATTCACCCCCTCAAACCCCCATGTCAATACGTAAAGGGTTGCATTGCCCAGTAATCATGGACACACAGGCAGGAAACGCACTACCCACAACTAAGAATACAGCATCCATGGAACCAGATGACATCCTGGCTGTGTACTACATGAACTACAAATGGAATGGCAACTCACCTAACTGTCATGTGTACTCATAGCCTCACATCAGGCCTGGTGCCCACTAAGTGGCGCACATCTGCAATTATCCCACACCACAAGGGGGAGATCCACCTGTGATCCCTGGAACTATCATGATGAGCCTGATCTGCATGGCCATGGAATGCATTATCAGGGATGCTTTGAACACAGACATTGGCAACCCTCAAACACTGGACCCCACACAGATTGGGCTCATGGAGTGCCAGTCTTGTCTCCTGAAATGATTGACTGCTTTAACTCAGTCTGCATAGCTGTTGAAGAGGGTAAGGCAGTCCACAAAGCCTATGTGGACCTCACCATGCCCTTCAGCACCATCCCCCATTCTGGAAACATAGATTAACATACTAATCTGGTCATACATCCCTATGGCACTCGCTGGTTTGCCACATGGCTTACCGACAGAACCCAAACTGTAGGTGTAACTGACTCCAAATCCATCCCCAGAGAAGTGACAAGTGGAGTACCTCAGGGTTCAGTCCAGGGACTACTGTTGTTTGGCATCTACATCTCTGAAGTACAGGCCAAAAGTATGAGACTCTGGCTAAGAAAGGTAACAGATGACTGCAAAATGGGAGTCAATGAGCCTGACTGCAATGCAAGAAATGTTACTGATACCAGCCTGACATCATACAGGTGGGATGGAGTACTGTTAACATCTTGTGCCCTTGCTGTGTAAGGTCCTGGTTATGGAATCTGCAGCAATTGGTAGTGTATTGCAGGGCAGACATGTTTGGCTGTGGGGGGAATACCTAGTTGTGCATGGCGTATGTTGTTTGTTCCTGTCAACCCCATTAATAGAGCATGTGGACATATATGTTTCTGCTATGTTCCCACTTTATCTACAGATGTATGTCAATATATACCTATATATATATATATATATATATATATATATATATATATATATATATATATCTGCTTACATATATGTGTGTGTGTGTATATATATATATATATATATATATATATATATATATATATATATATATATGTGTGTGTGTGTGTGTGTGTGTATATATATATATATATATATATATATATATATACATATATCAATATGTTGTATCTGCTTAGACATTAATATATTTACACACACACATGCATCTACATGTTGGAATACATTCTCTGTACTGTTGTATGACTGGGCTGGGTGATATATTTGTGAATACAGCAGGGCTATGTCTATCTGAGTTGGCTTAGAGGTAAATCACTTGAGCTATAGTGGGCATGGTCCTGGGTTTGAGCCTAACAGAGGTTGTTTATTTTGTTGCTAGGCAGAACAAGGGCCGATGGATACAGAATGATTAAGGCACTTTAAAGCAGTTGTACACGGGTTTGTGTGGATTTGCTCAGAGGTAAGCACTGTTAAAGTCTGGTTACAGTTTCTTATACTCAGCTGCTGAATTGCTTAACCTGTGTAAGCATTGCTTAGCTCTGCGCATACCCAAGCAAACCTGCTTACAACTGCTTTAAAGTGCCTTAATCACAGTGTATTCAATGGGCCATGTTCTGCCCAGCAACAAAATAAATAACTCTTGCAGGATCAAACCAAGGGCTCTGCACACCATAGACAAAGTGATGTACACTTAAGCCATGATAGATACAAAGAGATGTGATGTTTGCAGAAACATATCATCCATTCCAGTCATGCAACAGTACAGAGAATGTATACCAACATCTAGATGTATGTGTGTGTACCTATATTAATATCTAAACAGATACAACATATCTAGATATGTAGATATACATATATACATATATATATATATATATATATATATGAATTTCTAAAACTATATGCATATATATCTATATATGCACATATATACATGCATATGCCTAAATCGACACATATATGTGTCTACACCTATATGTCTACATATACACAGCACGTTACATATGTGTATGCAGATATATATCTATGTAGGTGTATACGGACATAGTTATATATATATTAGCAGATGTATAAATCTATATAGGTATATATGGCCATACATTTGTAGATAGCAATGGCAGATTAACAAATACATATATCTCCACATGCACCATTAATGGGGTTGAGAGGCCCTACACACTATATGTCTTGTAAGAATAGGCATCCCCCCACAGCCAAACAAGTGGCTGGCCTTGATGTCACATGTATGGGTATGGCTTTGCACCCCAGCCTCTCAGCTAATGTACATCTGTTATTTCTGTATGGTTGACATTGTGATATATAGTAGGACATCCATAAAAGTAATAAGCAAAACCCCCTCCACATTGCCCACAGCTCTTACACACTCACACCCACCTCTACACAGGATACGAGTTACAAACACACACGCACACACATACACATACCTGTTATGTCTGGGAGTTGACCCCCTACCTAACTAGTTCATTACATTATAGCACTACGCAGTTATAGTACATGCCATGGACATTACTGAAGTACTTACATTGAATGACATCAGCAGGATTACCAAAGAAGGCCATTTCAACTGTACTGTGAGTGACTAGCCTAAAATGCATTGCTCTCTGCACAGAGAGTGAGACACACACAAGACATCCACAACTGACTTGTGGGTATAGAACCCCTGACCAAGGTCTATGTCACACTACACCATGGAGCTGTTATAAGACACACCACAGGGATTACTAGAGAAATCCTTCCCCAAAGGTGTATTTCACAATGAATGACATCAGCAGGATTGCCAAAGTAGGGCATTCAAAATGCACTGGGAATGTGTAGCCTATAATGCATTCCTCCATACACAGACATTGGAACACACATAAAACATCCAGAACTGCCATGCGTGAAGATGGAACCCTACCATGGTTCTAGATCCCACTAAAGCTGTACGCAGTTACAGGATGTGCTGCAGAGATTACTGAGCTACAACATTCCCAGAGGTGTATTTCTAGGTGGGTTACATCAGCAGCCTTGCCAAAGTTGAGTATATGAATTCTAAGGAGTGTGAGTACCCTAAAAAGCATTGTTCTCTACTCAGTGTAAGACAGACAGAGACACACGCACACACAGATTCACACACACAGTTGCCAAGTCTTGGGTTGGAACATCTACCTAACAACTTATCACACTACAGCAGTATGCAGTTACAGGACGCGCTATGGAGATTATTGGGTTATGACTTTCCCAGAGGTGTATTTCTAGGTGAGTGACATCAGCAGCCTTGCCAAAGTTGAGTATATGGGTTGTACGGAGTGTGAGTAGCCTAAAAAGCATTGCTCTCTACTCAGTCTCACACACACACACACACACACACACACACACACACACACACACACACACACACACACACACAAACACAGTTGCTAAGTCTGGGGTTATAACACCTAGCTAACTACTTTATCACACGACAGCTGTACACAGTTACAGGACGCACTACAGGGATTACTAGGCTATTATTTTCCCAGAGTTGTATTTCGAGGTGAGTGACATCAGCAGCCTTGCCAAAGGTGAGTATATGTATTATGCAGAGTGTGAGTAGCCTAAAAAGCATTTTTCTCTACACAGTCAGACACAGAGAGACATGCACACAAACACACACTCACGCAGTTGCCAAGTCTGGGATTAGAACTACTACCTAACCAGTTTATCACTACAGCAGTACACAGTTATGGGATATGCCATGGGGATTACTGAGCTACAAATCTCCCAGAGGTTTATTTCACATTGGATGACCTCAGCAAGCTTGTCATGATACTGCTGTGAGGAGGGCAGTGTGTGCATGGGCCATAACCCATTCATGTAGGGGTTGCCATGCCACATGGAGCCACACACGGGGTCATATGGCACAGGTACATGTATACAGCTACTAGGTGACTATTTCCTTGTACAGTCATGTTGCACAGCTGGCACGTGCACCATATAGTCTGTCATGCTGACATATACTGGTGGCTAGTATCTGCAGTGAGTGACACCTGCAGCTCATGTGTTTGAGGCCCTTTGGCTGTGTGCTGGGTGGGACAGGCCCAGATGACTCCTTGTCATGGTCACCCTCTTCCACACATCTATGTCCGTCTACCTTTGGCTTATTATAGTGTGTTGTCCTTACATATATGTCTGTATTCCCATCCACTGTGTGTGCAAGACAGGAGTGGTGCATACTGACATGTGTCTGCAATAAGAACTGCAACTGCCAGATATGTCTGGTCCACCGGTGTTTGCAGGCATAGCCTTCATGTGTTTAAGTGTGTGAGCATGCCCAGTATGACCTTTCACTGTGTTGTTGACTGACATTGCCTTCATTCGTCTAAGCGTGTGAGCATGCCCAGTATGGCCATCTATATTGCATGTGTGGATCAAGTCCAGGTAGTTTGTACTGCGGTGCTGACCTTTGTGTTGTACACTGACAGGTAGCATGCTATGTCTGCAGGGTATACATTGGTCATTTGGCATTGACTGGTGCTACATTTCTTCATAGCAGGGGGGGCACCTGACTGTTTCTACATTTCTACACAGGGGTGGGGGGGCACACCTGACTGTTACTATAAGTGTAAGTAGGATGGTGGGGCACACCTGACACATTTACTCATTTGCTATGACTGTACTGGTATGTTGGGTACACCATTTCAGTCTGTAGACTTACCTGTCGTGCTGGCTAGAGGCATACAAGTGTACTACAGATCTTAGCTTTCACTACCTACATATTATAGGTTCATAGGTTCATAGGTTCATACTAGGCTATCTGCCCTAGGGCATTTATAAGCCTAGCCAGAGTATGTTTGGCTTTCACCACCCATTTTAAATTAATTTTGCTATGCCCTTTTTCGAGGTTAGTATACTGTGCCTCTGTCTAACAGTGACACAGAAGTGATACCCGGGGTAAACCTATGATCTCCCATCCACTCATCAAGATTCCTCTTGAAGAGAGTCAATGAGGGACTCTGCCTAACCTGGACTGGGATTTTATTCCAGAGTGAAGGGAGCCTCTGGGTTATAAATCTGTCCCTCCAGCATGACCTATTTATTTCAGTGCTGAGGTTCAAGTCTCTCAAGCGTGTAGCTCGATGGGATTTGGATTTTTTGAGGTGCAGCATGTCCCTTAATTCCGGGTTGGACATGGCTTTATACGTCAGGCACAGGTCACCTCTGAGCAGGCGGTATGCCACTGAGTAGAGCTGGAGTTTCTTTAACCAGGCAGCATATGGCATCTGTTTGAGCCCTTTGATCCTCTTGGTGAGGTACTTTTGGGGTCTTTCCAGTTGCTGCAGGTATTTGGTAAGGTACATCCCAAAAGTTAGTTTCTGACTTCCTAGACTTCACAACATACATCCAACTGCCTGGCCTGCTGTAGTCTGTCTGTGTAGGCCTGGGGGAGGGGTTACCCATAGGGCTCATTCAGAGGCCATAGTACAGCATTTGTTTGTGTTTGTCTACACCTATCCTGCTGGCTGTGACTGTTGTTGTATATGTGCCCCCCCCCCCACAACTGGCATGTGTGAGTCATTTACCTTGTGGGTGTCCCAGTATTGAGGGTGGTGCTGCAGGGCTGCCTATGTCAGATGCATGTAGTACACTCCCTATACATGGTTGAGCACAGATAGTGTCATGTTTGGCATCCCTTTTACTGTAGTGCGAATCGAGAGAGGTGTCATTCCCTGGGTCCCTACTGTGTCAGTGCATGTACTATGTGTTGCCTCTTTGCCAAGGCCAGGACATACTGGGCATGCTTCTTTCTGCCTACTGGGGCAGGCTCAGATTGTTCCTCCTCTGAGTCACTCTGTGCCTGTGCAGGCCTTGGCACTAGTGGGGGGGGGATGTGTGGCCCTGCCTCATGCTGTTCCTACTGCAGCTGTTCCCGCAGGATCGTATTGTGTAGCATGACACATACAAGGATAATTTGGGTACATGTAGTTGGTGAGTACTGCAAGGCTCCACCAGATGTGTCCATCACCGGAACCGTGACTTGAGCATCCCAAACACATGCTCTATTATGATTCGTGTTTGTGCGTGTGCCTCATTATGGAGTTCATGTTCAGGTGTGAGTGCATTTCTGATGGGTGTCATCAGCCATGGCTCCAGTGCGTATCCAGCATCCCCCACTAGGTGACCATGTGGGATGTCCCCATTGGCAAATGTCTGGTACAGCTGCATCAGATGCCAGATGTGGGAATCGTAGTAGCTTCTGGGGCAGCCACCACACACATTCATTATTATGCCCTAGGCATCGCACACGACCTGGCAGTTGATGGAGGGGAAGCCCTTGTGGTTGATGTAGACCCTACCCCGCTTACCTGGTGGTGCTTTAATGTGTATGTGCATGCAGTCTATTGCACCCACTACCTCAGGGTATTCTGCTATTTGGTGGAAGAAACACATATTGCTGGCCAACGCCTCATGGGTGATGGGGAAATATACGTGCTCACCGATATGTGCTGGCATAGCATCCAGGAACTGGTGGAATACCCTGGATGCTGATGCCTGTGAAATCCCCATCATATCCCCAGTTGGCCTTTGGAAGGTACCTGCAGCTAGTATTCTTAGGCCTACACATACCTTGGTATCTACTGGGATGGGTTCCCCTCTGTTAGTTCTGTGTGTGAGGCATGGCTAGCACAGCTCAAAAATTTGCTGTAGGAGGTCCCTGTCCACCCTATAGCGCTCCACTATCTCCAGCTCATGTAACCCTTGGTAGTTTATCCTGGGTCTGTACACTCTTCTCCATCTCCTTACTGTGGGTTTCTCAGCAGCATTCACATCGTCACCACCCTCAGCCTCTTGCACATGCTGGTTTATGATAGCAAATACAGCCCCTAACATTTTTTCTCTTGCTTTCATTTTGTAAAATTTCTCCGTCTGCATCCACTGGTGGTGCAGAGGTTTTGGGAAAAACAAGGGGGACAGGTGTTTGTATAGATTATAGTGGTGTGCTGGGCTGGGCAGCTGCCTGTGCAATTGCCTGTTTCTGATACATTTCACCTACCAGCTAAGCTAGTTCTCCTTGATTACGTTCCTACTGCTGTTTTCCCTTCCCATTGCCTCATTGTTTAAGCCCGTGTGCGCGCCGTGCAGAGTGCTCAAATGTGCATAGAGCTACTATTTCCTGGTTTAACTTCCTTTTTCTGCCTGTAAGACCTGGTGCATGGTGCACACACCCGCTTACTCTTTCTAAAGAGTGCTAGGCAGTTTGGACACACCTCTAGCTTAGCTGTGCTAAGCTAGGAGCAGTCCCGAGCCACAGGTCTCCAATCCGCTTAAAGTATGTCTGACACCCCCCCCCCCATGATGCCACCTATATCCTAGTCTTGCACCCAGCTATTTATACTCTTACACTCTTGGGGCTTGCCTGACACCCTGGTAATATCTGGGATTCACTAACCTTTCCCTCATTTGCATAGGATTGCCTACTAATGCATAATTACCTGTCCCACACTGAGCCTCCCCCCTTAGCAACCACTACTCACTGGCCAAGTTGTCTTTGGCCTGCCATTGACTTGCATGGCAGAATACTAATTTTTGTTAGAATGCTCATTTTCAGTTTATTTTATTACCCCCCCATCCCATTTGCCCTATGATTAAACAGCTGAGATCGGTGAAAAAAAAAGTTGTTTTATTTTTTTTTTAAACAGTTTGCAATGCCAATGGCCTTCTACTTGGCAACTGGCATGCTTCCTCAATAATAAGCAGCCTTTATTTGGAGCTGTCATAGCTCCGTTTTGGAATTTGCAGAAATGTACTCGGTTACTAACCGAGTAGATTTCTGCAGATAGCACTAGTCTTGCACTCACTATTGCAAGCTTCCTGGATTGCAAAATCACCTCATTTGCATGGATTTCTTCTGCAAATTAGGTGATTTGCATACTAGGGCTTAGTCCATGCAGGATTAGTGCTGGAGCTCTCGTGCACGCCCCTGCAGGCTGTTCCTGGATCGCACGGCTGACATATTGCCTGCGTGGACTCCTGCACTCATCTTGCACTCAGTGCAAGCTTTTGAGAATTCGGGGGCTTCTTTTATGATACCAGACTTTTGCAGAAGTTTATAAGACTGGATTTAATTCCAGGGGTCTGAGAGTTGATCGGTAACCTTCCTTTGACTTTTCTGACAATGAGATCGATCTCCTTGAAGAATGGAATCTCTTTGGCATGTACTTTGGGATGGTTGAAAAGTTTGGTTAAAAGAAACATAAGGCAACAAGAAAAGGTGCAGGAGGAGATTTTGCAATTGCAGGAGAGGCTGGGCAAATCCATTCCTGCTACATGTTTTAGTAATAAAATCAAAGAAATTCAGAACCTCGTGAACAAAGTGGAAGAGGCTGTTATTAATCTCAAGAAAGGCAAGCTTGAGTGTGACATTAGGAACTACAAGAACAATACCATCTTTTCTTGGCAATGCAATCCAAGAAGAGGTAGGTGAAATAGCATTTGAAATGGGAGTAAACCTCATATCTCATGGGATTCCTCAGCTTCCTCTCTGGAGACGGCTTCCAGTGGCAAGAAGATTTCTTTCAAAGAGGTCATTCCAATAGGGGACAATTTACAAGAGCAATCTTCTGCATCACAACAAATGAAAGCTTGTGGTCAAAGATGGCAGGGAGCGAATACAAATGGTGGTGTTGGGGACAGAAGAAGAAGGAACTAGGTGTAATTCTAGTATTACAGCACACGACTGTTTTCTTAATTTAAATGTGAAAGTCCTTGTATCACCCAGGTATGTGTTGCAGCAGCACATTCAGGAAAGCGGGACTAATTTAAAAATCATTAATTTGTCTGACTTGATTGTAAATAATGACATTGAAGCTTTATTGCTGTAGGGAACAAAGTTTGTTCTAACATTTTTCCCCAGCTTGGCAGATATTATTCTTGAAATAAGCTGGTTTTGTAGGAAGTTGCAATTAAGGGTATTTTTTCAAAACCGTGCATGTAGTGAAAATATCCATGCTGGGGTTAATGATGTGAATGATAAACAAAAGCAAGTACCAGGAACCCAGCGTCGGTGAAAGCGTTTATTTGAACAGCAAGACAGTAAGGCAGCAGTAAACAATCCAATACGTAGTTCACTAAGTCAATCCACGTTTCGTCAGTAACTTCCTCAGCAAAAAAACAGTATGAAATTACACAGTAGCATTTAAATACATGCGCCTGGTTTAAATAAACCAATACAATCTAACATCCTTGCATACATTAACATCCCGGGAACCAGGAAGGGCTGAGACGTTCAGCTTCGAATGAAGGAACGTCAAGACCTTTGGTCAACGCCGATAATGCTAACAACGTGGAGCACATTTCTTTTGAAGAGAACGAACCTTCTTTCCTTAATGACTGTGTGGGTTTTCCTAATATTAGTTTTGACAACGCACAGACTGCGCGGGTTGTGGAAACAACACGGACTAGATCCACACAACCTGATTCTCGTCTCCCTACAAGTAACGCAGGTACTGAGAGATTGTTCAATGACATTTTTAAAGTTAAATTTAACTTTATGGACAAAAGGATAAATAAGCCTAGCGGCAGTTATTCGCAAAAGCTGGATGATTTACACTATTATTTAAATAAATACAAAATTTTGGAATTAGACAATGCTTACTTGAAGCACTGTCTAGAAATTCAAATAGTGCCTAAAGGATTAAGGGTCAGTAAATACCCAAACAACGTAAATGAAGGCACTGATTTTTACAAGACCCTGATCAAAGTGTTTGATGACTGTGGTTTTAATATAATGAGGGCTATTATTACTAACAATGAGTGTGAAATGGATAAATTGTATGCTATTATTGAGAGAGTTAACAAGGCTGTTGTAAATTATTTAATGTTCACTATAAATGAACAAAGGGACAAATACAAAAGATTGTTTAAGGACATAGAAGTAAAATGTACTGAAGTACAGAATAGGAAATACAACAAGATAGAGATGTACGTGAATACAATAGTAACACACATTACCCCAAGCCTAAACCATGGGGCAAAAGAAATTTTGACAATGAGTATATTGATATGGAGAACATTCAAGAGCAGGACAAAACTTTACTTAATGTTTTAGATAGAGACACAGAAGATTTTCCTACATTACGTAGGTCAGAAAGACTAAGACATAAAGAACCAGTGGTTTACAACTCAAAAAACTACAAGGAGAGGGGATGGCGACCCCCCATACCGAGACAGGAAAACTGGTAGTGACTGATGACATTGTTAAAGATGGTTGTAAATGGTCTTTTAACAATTTTAACATTTTTAACTACTCTAAAATTGCACTAACAAAAACATTTTTTGATTTATTTTGTAAAGGCTTTGGTTTTATACCACAAAAAAGGACGGACATTTTTAAACTTTTAGTAGATATTAAACTATTTACAAGAAAGAAAAATCTAGAGATCTTTTTTAAAGGTAAGCCTTGCAACACCCCTACTGACAATTTGTCAAGGAGAAGTACGTTTAATCCTCCCCTGCATCCACAGTTGAAAAATTTTGAGCTTGTGGTGGAAAATGAATTAAGAAGTTCACTTCGTAGGCACACTGTGCGTTCTAACTTGAACAAGGAAGAAGAAGAAATCCTTGAGAATTTGAGTAACAACTGTGACGTTAGAGTTATGAAACCTGACAAGGGTGGGGGGGTTGTACTGATGGACCACATTTTATAGGAGAGTAAGATGTTTGAGATACTGAATGACACAGACAAATATATAAGGACTTCCAAAAATGAAATTAACATTGCACACAACAAAATTAACTACCTATTGAATGATTTATTACTTGAAGGGTCTATAGATTTCAAAACCTACAAATACCTTTTAGTAGGAAAAACCTAAAATACCATCGGTTTTTGGCATTCCGAAAGTACATAAGAACATCAACGACCCCCCACTCAGGGTTATTGTTTCCTCTGAAGGTTCAATAACAGCACCATTGGCAAAATACATAGACGTGAAGATTAAAAAGTTGGTCAATGAAAACCCTATTATATTGAAAGATTCTTGGGATTTTTTGAGAAAAATTGACCATTCTATGCATAGTGACACAAAAGGTTTTGGGACCTGTGACGTGGTGGATTTGTTTACATCTATTCCACATGAACTAGGATTAATGTGGTTTGAGGAGATGTTGCTTACATGTAAAGACATTTCCCACAATGACTTTAGAACTATACTTGTTCTCATGGAAGTTGTTTTGAAGAACAACTTCCTATTTTTTGAAGGAGAATACTACAGATAGGTCAGGGGCGTGGCTATGGGAGCACATTGTGCACCCACCTACGCCAACATCATTATGGCATTTTTGGAAAACAAATTCATTTTAACTTCAGTGTACAGTAACAAATGGACACTGTACTGTAGATTCCTTGACGACTTATGTTTTTTGTGGAAAGGCACTAACGAAGAGTTTGATTTATTTGTGGATTACATTAATGAATCCACAAATTTTCTCAAATTTACCAAGACCTTTAATGAACATGAGGTTAACTATTTGGATGTCAACATTACGAAATTAGAGAGGAATTTCGCTTCTAGAGTACATAGGAAAAACACCTTCTCAAACACATACTTACACTATACTAGTTCTCACCCCTTACATCAAAAGAAAAGTGTTTTGAAAGGACAGATGGTTAGAATTTGTAGAATGACCTCTGACGACAGCGCTTTCATGGAAGAGGTTAGTACTCTTAGAACTATGTTCCTAGAAAGAGGGTACCCTGAGACAATGTTTGATGAGATACGTCAGGTAGTTTGTCAGGGCAGGACAGACAGATTTGCCCCGATTTTGGGTAAATCCATACAGGAGATCACTGTCCCCAGTGCCGATGTTACTACCAATAGTGAATTTTGTACAGGCATTTCCACTATTTACGACGGTCAGGCTGGTCTTGTCAGGAAAATTATTGACAAAGAGTGGAAAAACTTTGCTAAGGTCTCCGACTTAAGTAATATTTTTGATCAAGAAATTAAATACATTTATAAGAAGGGTAAAACCATTAAATGTCTTTTGGAAAGAGGTTCTAACAACAAGTTTTTTGAGAAAAACAAGAAAAAGAAACACGGAGTTTTTAAATGTGGGGCTTGTAATTACTGTAGGTATTTAAAAACAGGAGAATCAATCTATCTGAAAGCCAGGAATAAAACTTTGACAGTTAAATCTTTTGTGAACTGTAACACCAATGGTATTATTTACATTGCTTTATGTACAATATGTGATGCGTTCTACATTGGGAAAAGTGAGAGGAAGATTAAACAGAGGATTTATGAACACTTTTATGACATAAAAACTTCCCGAGAAACTAACTCACTTTTCAAACACACACAAACCTGTAAGGAAGCTACTTTTGAGTTCTTTGTACTGGAAGTGGTGCCCACTGACCCTAGAGGTGGAATGTGGGAAACGTTAGTTGAATACAGAGAACTATATTGGCAGATGGTACTAGAAGCTAACAAATATCCAGGCATTAATGACCTGATTTCCCTTAAACCAGTTTTGAAACTTAGGTCGGCCAAATTATAACACATTCCGGTTCGAACTGGGCAGTTGAATTTTATACATTTTATATAAATATTTTTTACATTTTTTAACATTAAACATTATTTTAACACATTGACTATGTTTTAACTTTCACATGTCTTTGTCCTATTAGGTTTAGTAGTTTTTTGTTTGTAATGCCAAATTTTATCACCAGATGATGTTATTGCATCTCTTCTTTAAACCTTTTAAGCCTTTCATGTATCAACAATATTTATTGAATTAGAGTGTACACCACCTTTATTGTTATATTTAGTGGGTCTATGACCAGTATTTTAGTTCCCTATTTAGTTTAACACAGACTTGATAATGATGATTTTACTTAATTTAACACATTTTATTTAGAGTGGTTTTGCAGTTGCTATTTGTGTGGGAAGTGACGTGAATAGTTTTAATTAATGTATGCAAGGATGTTAGATTGTATTGGTTTATTTAAACCAGGCGCATGTATTTAAATGCTACTGTGTAATTTCATACTGTTTTTTTGCTGAGGAAGTTACTGACGAAACGTGGATTGACTTAGTGAACTACGTATTGGATTGTTTACTGCTGCCTTACTGTCTTGCTGTTCAAATAAACGCTTTCACCGACGCTGGGTACCTGGTACTTGCTTTTGTTTATTAGTCGCTATTAGTACCTTCCATTTTCGTGTAATGATGTGAATGATGTTATGAATTCAAGTGTTTGTTCTGATGATTCTCTTCTTAATGTGTCATTATATGAAAATGAGGTGTGCAATATTATGGGTGAGTCACTTAAGGGGGAAGAAAGTGTTAATGGAAGCCAAGAGTGGGGCTTCTTTACCAGTTATGGTAAATTAGTTGAATCGCAGGTGCCGTATCATAGCAATTTTTTTCCACCTAAATTGTCAGCAGTGATTCATCAATTTGAAAATATCTTGTATAGACAAAATTAATTTGAATATAAGAAATTCAGGAAAAGATGTAGAAGCTACAATAAGAACAAAAATGAATGGCTAGCTTTAAACAAATTATGGGATGTTAATGATCATTATGTTTACACTCAGGCTGACAAAGGTGGCAATTTGGTGATTTTATCCAGATTTAAATATAATGCCATGGCTGAAGAATTGCTAATGGACACATCAGTTTATACTAGGGTTCTGGTGATGTTATTCATGCATTTAATGATGAGTTATTAGAACTTTTGGAAAATTACATGTGAAGAACCCCAGGGATGCAACTTTCTTCAATATCCCCAAGATTCATAAAAGTTTAAATAACCCACCAGGAAGGCCGATAGTATCAAGAAGGGGGTCATTTTTGCAGAATGTGGGCATTTTCTGGATCATCAGTTGAAGGTGTATTTGTCTAAAATTGTGTCTCACATTAGAAATGATAAGGATCTATGTGGTCTGGTGAGGGGAATGAAGTGAAATTCAGAGTTTTACTAGGCAAGTGTAGATGTTAAAGCTCTTTTTAATAGCATAAAACATATCTGGGGCTTGGAAGCAGTTGGTAAATTAATGGGGGAGGGGCTGCATACTGCTTATTTGTTGCAGTTGTTAGAATTTTCATTAACTCACAATTGTTTTAAGTTTAACAAGCAGTATTTTTTGCAAAAGGAGGGCACTGCGATGGGGGCTTCATACGCCCCTTCGAATGCTATCATTTTCAGGAATTATTCTGAGAATTTGTTTATATTACTGAATTTGTTGCACATCATAGGTTCATAGGTTCATAGGTAGGTACTAGGATATTGGCCCTAAGGCCTATATAAGCCTAGCCGAAAGATACCCTGGCTTTCACCACCCAGGAAAATGATTTTTCTGTGCCCCTGTCGAGCAGAGCCACAAAAGTGATCACTGGGGAGAATTTCCTATCTCCCATCCAATCAACAAGATTTTTCTTGAACGTTGCTAATGAGAAGTCTTGTTTGATGTAGATAGGTAGTTTGTTCCAGAGTATGGGAAGTCTCTGGGACAGGAATCTATCCCTCCAGCATGTTCTCTTTATTGTGGTGACAAGGTTTAGGTCCCTAGAACATGTAGATCAGAGGGATTGGGATTTCTTTAAGTGGAGTATGTCCAGCAGCTCTGGGTTTAACATAGCTTTGTATGTAAGGCAGAGATTGCCTCTAAGTAGGCGATCTGTGATGGAGTAAAGCTGGAGTTTTTTGAGACGGTCTGTGTAGGGCATCTGTTTGAGGCCAGTAATCCTCTTTGTGAGGTATTTCTGTGGCCTTTCCAGTTGTTGTAGTCTTGTAAGGTACATACCAAAAGGGGCGTTGTACTCTATAATTGGTCTAATGAGTGATGAGTAGAGGGGAACAATGACCTCTTTTTTCCTTGATGAGAAACATTTTGTGATGAGGTGTGCCACGTAGAAGGATTTCCTGACTACTGAAGTGATGTGATTATCAAAGGAGAGACTACTGTCCACCTGTGTCCCAAGGTCTCTTATCACAATAATCATGTTGTTATTTGCGAGAGATATATAGATGATCTGATTATTATTTGCAGGGGTAACATCACACAATTTCAGGATTTTATGGATAATTTGAATAGCAACAGGTTTGGTTTGCAATTCACTTACAAAACTGATATGGAGAGGATTCAATTTCTTGATTTGGAATTTTTTGTGAGAGATAATCAAGACGTGCCCTTTAGGCCCTTTAGCAAAGAGACTGCTGTCAATAATTGTTATCAGCTGACAGCATACATCCCCTCATTTGTTGGCTTCACTACCTTATGGTGAATACAATTGTATTTTCAACAATACTTGTGACAAGCACACTTTGATAGAGGAATTTCACAAAGTCAGACATAAGCTTTTGGAGAGAGGATATGTTCCAGCTGTTCTTGTAGGACTGAAAAAATATTTGGGAATTTGGCAACAATGGCAGATCCTTTTTCCAACAATATGCGGGACAGACCTAAGGTAGGATCAACCAGTGTAATTAGACCAAATAGTGAGGATAGAATATTCTTTGTTTCTAAATATTCTCCCTTGTCTAATGTTTTGAGAAAGATTGTTGAGATGCTTTGGCCTATGGTATGTGATGATCCTACTTTGACAAATTTGTTTTCTAAAAGAATGACATTCTAATATAGCAGATTTTTAAATTTAAATGAGTTATTAAATTAAAAGAAGGGTGGTGGAGATCATGCATAAATGGGTTGTTATTCTTGTGGATGTTGCAAAGTATGTGGTAGAGTACAGAATTTAGATGGGGTTAGTATTAATGGTAGAAAGTATAGGGACATGGGTATTTTTAATTCTCGATCTTGTGGGGTTGTATACATTATTGGTTGTGGGTGTACATCTACAATGTGGTATATTGGACAAACTAAGAGAATGGATAAGAGTCACATTATGGAACATTTGGTTGATATTAGATATGGCAAAGTTGAAAATCCTGTGGCAAATCATTTTCATGTGGTTCATGCTATTTCGGATGCCAGTTTATTTTTTAGTAATTTGGCCAAACCTCTCAAAAAACAGGGAGTGGAATTTTTGATTAGTTTATTAAAATTAGAAACAGTGCTGGCTATCAATTTTGGTAAATTATACCCTAAGGGTTTGACTCAAGAGATGAATACTAATTTTTATTAATATATAACTTTAAGTTATATATATATATATATATATATATATATTCAACAATATATTCTCACATGCTGGCTGGTACATGTAATTGTGCATATAAAAGGTTAACGTTTTTGTTTATATTACTGCAGAGACATGAATTTTTGGTCAGAATGTTATATATTTTTTTCACACATTTCTGGGTGTTAAAAACATATATAATCTGTTATGTATTTATCATGTGTGGGTTGTATGTAGTTCTGTTTATGAAGGGATAATTCTGCAGTTTTTAGTCAATTGCTTGATGGCATTTGAAATTGAATAATGATGAAATAATTAGCCTTTCAATTGTTTAAATTGGCATATATAAGATGCTTGACATGGTGTAAAAATCATTCCCTTGAAGGCTTTTGAGCCGAGATACCAGAAAGCACCAGTAAACGCCAGAAAGCACCATTAAATGCTTTGGATACTGTTTGTGTGACTGCTACATTTTTTTTTCAGCCTAGTGGTTCCAGCCTTTGTGTTTTCTCAGTTTTTATAGTTATTTTGTTTTTTACAGTTTATCTTTGTAATTATGAGGCTGAATTCATGTATCCATCCTTCAGTAGTAGGTAAAATTCTGTTCACTGGAGCCTTAAGTGTCCTGTCATTTGATAAGGCAGTCAGCCCATAATCATCAAAAATGTTGAAATTATTCCCAATAATTACAGGATAGCTATCTGTATTAATACACTTCAAATTATGGCACATGTTGCTTTGTCTCTACTGTGACATTTACAATATATTCCCACGTTATGATTATGACAGGGGTAATAAACCTTAATCCTGAACCAGTAGAAACACTCGTCTAGTAGATGTTGGTGATGACCCTCTCAGCTTGTACCATCCCAGTTCTCAAAAAAGTACCAGATATGTGGCTATGTAACTTTTATTTCCAATTTTTGTTAGCTGAACGGGTGTTGACGAAAGCTAGTGTTTACAAAATTCAGTGTATATATATATATATATATATATATATATATATATATATATAGATATATATATATATACATACACATAATCACACAAAAACATACTCGGAGGCTCTAAATAAAGATCTGCCTAAGCAGCAGAGACCTCCAAAGCAGACACCCAAGTCACCGCTACCCCAAAACAAAACACGTGCAACATATATCTCACAAAGCCAGTGTGCCGAACAGTCACAGCCCTTAAGACTAAACAACACACCTGATACACTTGTAATAGGTGACTCTATCGTCAGGCACACTGACGTCCCACTCACCAGGCTGAACAAGGAGAGGGTCACGGTGAGCAGCCTGTCGGGCTCTAGGATCCACCACATAACACAAGCACTCAGGTCACTCCAAGGCAAGTACAAATATGACTCAGTCATTGTCCATGCTGGTGTGAATGACCTGAGACGTACCTCCCTGGACTACATGAAAAGAGACATAAAGGAGCTCTCTGAGCATGTAGCCCAGGCCGGTATGACCCTGACCTTGAGTAGCATCTTACCCTCACCAAGAATAATGCCACAATATGAAGACAAGATGATCAATTTCAACAATTGGCTTAAGTACTGGTGTCATTCGAAGGGGATCCAATGTCTGTCAGCTTGGGATGATATGCTCGACAAGCCACGATGCTTCGCTAGGGACGGCTTGCACCTGTCACCCCTGGGCTTTCGGATATTGGCAAAGGCTCTTGATACCCCCATAGTGCCTTTTTTAGGCAAGGCTCAAAAGACAAACCCACCTCCATAGGTTTCACAAGGGATAAGAAACTAAGAGTAATGCTACTCAACGCCAGAAGTCTAAACCTCAAGATGCACGCACTCGAAACACTCCTTAGCATGGAGAACATCGATATCTGTGCAGTAACAGAAACCTGGTTCAGGGCTCCCGAGAGCACCCTAGCACTACCAGGTTATACCTCATACCATGCTTTTCGGCCCCAAAACTTGGACCGAACCACAAAAGGAGGGGGAGTATCGATATTCATCAAAGATACCCACACCTCCAGGTTGGTGGCAAAGCACGAAGCATCAGAGACTATCCATGTGCAACTAACAGTGGGTAAAACTGCCTTCCAGTTTATAACCTGCTACAGACCACCCTCCCAAACCCAGGAACCCCACTCGGCCTTTCTGAGAACACTGGAAAATATGAAGGTCTCCAAACACCATTATATTGGGCGACTTCAACTACCCAAACATAGACTGGGAGCATTACTCTAGCTCCAACACCCTAGCCCAAAGGTTCCTAGAATTTATAAACTCAAATGCTATGGAACAACTTGTTACCACTCCCACAAGAGGGGAAAACATACTGGACCTGATCATCACCAACATGGGGACTCTATGCTCCAGACCAGAAGTGTAACCCTCACTGGTAAGATCAGACCATAAACTAATCTCACTGGATATTCACATCCCGACCCCACCCCCTGCCCAGAAAACCACAGTGAAAAACTTCTCTAAAGCAAATTTCACACTCCTCAAAACCGAGGTGGAATCCTTCAAAGCCCCCGGGAGTGTGGAAAATATGTCCCAGACTGCAGAATCCTTTATAAACGCATTCTATGAACACCTTCAGGAATGCATGGATCATGCGATCCCAAATAAAACCAAGACCCAATCCTCCAAAGGCAGACGTCCTGTCTGGTGGACCCCAGCCATAAACAAACTATACAATAGTAGGAGGAAGCTACTAAATGATAGAGCAAAATCCCAAAAAGGGAAGGCATCACTGATCAGTATTAGCAAAAAACTATGGGCACTCATAAAATTGTCTAAGGCCAGCTTCGACAGAAAAATTGCACAGGACACTAAGGATAATCACAAGGCTTTCTTTAGTTATGTTAGGAACCTGGGTGGTAATTCCCAGATATGCTCAGAATTAGTCCAAAATGACAAAAAATACACTGAACCCACAGACATTGCCAACATCCTAGCTGACAGGTTCAGTGCAAACATCTCCCCCCCTCCCCACCAAAAAGACAAATATCTATCCCAGCAGAGTGCTGCCCCCCTGACATCTCAGATGCTCAGGTAAGAGCTGCCCTCTCCAAAGCAAAAAACACAGCATCAATGGGACCAGATGGTGTCCCGGGCTGCATCCTACATGAACTCCAAGAAGAGCTAAACCCAAACATAAAACTACTGTTCAATCTCAGCCTTACTACAGGATATGTGCCCAAAGAGTGGCGTACAGCAACAGTGGTCCCTCTCCATAAAGGTGGTGCCTCAATGGATCCTGGAAACTATCACCCCATAAGCCTGACTAGCTTGGTCTGTAAAGCTATGGAAAGGATCATCATGGACCTCATAAATAAAGATATTGGGGACCTACAGACACTGGATCCTACCCAGTTCGGCTTTGTTAAGGGCAGATCTTGCCTCTTAAACCTGGTTGATTTCTTTGAAACAGTCACCAAGGCCATTGACGAGGGGAAGGTGGTCCACACAGCCTACCTGGACCTCACAAAAGCCTTTGATACAATACCCCACTCTGGCATTATAGATAAGCTCACCAGCTTAAATATAAACCCCTATTTCACTAGATGGATTGCAAACTGGCTCAAGGACAGAACCCACATGGTTAGAATTGCTGGAGCCATGTCAGACTCCAAACCAGTTACAAGTGGTGTCCCACAAGGCTCAGTCCTGGGACCTCTCTTGCTCGGTATATATTTCTCGGAGGTACAGGCCAACATGGAAGGACTGTGGCTGACCAAGTTCGCAGATGACTGCAAACTGGGCGCCATAATCGACTCTCCAGCCGACACAAGCATCCTCCAAAAGGGCCTCATAGAAACAGACAACTGGTGCCAGAGCCATGGCCTCAAGCTAAATGCCAAAAAGTGTATAGTCATCCCCTTTGGCAAAAACAAAGTGCCCACAAATTACCACATAGGTGGTAATCCATTAAGTACAGAAGAAATAATTATGGACCTGGGGACCCAAGTTGATAGCAATCTCTCATTTGACAACCACGTGGCCAAAGTGGTTAGAAAAACATTTTATATAGCCCACCTAATCATGAAGGGATTCACATCTAGATCAGGGGAGGTCATCGTGCCACTTTACTCATTCCTCATCAGGCCCATAATTGAGTACAATGCCCCTTTTGGGATGTACCTTACCAGACACTTGCAGCAACTGGAAAGACCCCAAAAGTACCTCACCAAGAGGATCAAAGGGCTCCAACAGATGCCATATGCTGCCCGGTTAAAGAAACTCCAGCTCTACTCAGTGGCATACCGCCTGTTCAGAGGCGATCTGTGCCTGACGTATAAAGCCATGTTCAACCCGGAATTAATGGACATGCTGCACCTCAGAAAATCCAAATCCCATCGAGCTACGCGCTCGAGAGACTTGAACCTCAGCACTGAAATAAATAGGACATGCTGGAGGGACAGATTCATAACCCAGAGGCTCCCTTCACTCTGGAATAAAATCCCAGTCCGGGTTAGGCAGAGTCCCTCATTGACTCTCTTCAAGAGGAATCTTGATGAGTGGATGGGAGATCGTAGGTTTACCCCGGGTATCACTTCTGTGTCACTGTTAGACAGAGGCACAGTATACTAACCTCGGAAAAGGGCATAGCAAAATAAATTTAAAATGGGTAGTGAAAGCCAAACACATTCTGGCTAGGCTTATAAATGCCCTAGGGCAGATAGCCTAGTATGAACCTATGAATCTATGAACCTATATATGTGTGCGTGTATGTGTGTGTGTGTGTGTGTGTGTGTGTGTGTGTGTGTGTGTGTGTGTGTGTGTGTGTGTGTGTGTGTGTGTCTGTGTGTGTGTGTGTGTGTGTGTGTGTGTGTGTGTCTGTGTCTGTGTGTGTGTGTGTGTGTGTGTGTGTGTGTGTGTGTGTGTGTGTGTGTGTGTGTGTGTGTGTGTGTGTGTGTGTGTGTATACCTAAAATGACTGAAACAATATAAGAGAAAAGACTGAAAAATAATATGACTGATACTGAAAAAGACTGAAGCACAAAATACTGGCAAAACTGAACTTATACTAGGGAGGGGTTTATGCACTTTCCCACTGCTGTGTTACCTTGGACTTGGTATGTATAATTAGCAGTGGCTGTGAAGGGGGGGTGCTGGGGAGTTTGCCCCCTGCAAAACCATAGAAAATTTTATGTCGATGTTGTCAGATTTTTCAATGGTTTTATGTGTGGTTTGATTGTATCACATATTTCAATGATTTTCTAGGGGGACAAGCCTCCTGCACCTCCACACACTCTGTTAATTATATTTATTAGCTCCCATGTTGCACAGCAGTGTGTAAAGAGCATAAACCCTTCTCTATTATAAGTTCAATTTTGTCAGTATTTTCGTGTTTCAGTCTTTTCAGTGTCAGTCTTTTTCAGTTTCTGTTTTCCTCATCTTATTGTTGCCATTTGATTATGTCTTCTGTCAGTCTTTTTACTGTCAGTCACATGTTGTTTCAGTCAGTTTAGGTGCACATAGATACATACAGACACACATGTATAGACAACATAACCTAGTACAAAAAAAATGCACTTTTCCAGCTTTAAGGGTCGTACATAGTTTCCTTAAAGAAGAACAAATCAAAAAAAAGGGAAAACTACTTCTTCAGGAATGACTGCTCTAGATAGTGACATGGGAATTACAAAAATAGGCCATTACTCCAAATTCTTTTGTAAGATCCATATTAAAGATGACTTTGCATTATAAGAAAAAACAATGATTAAAGATGGAATTGCTTATTTTAACAATGATATTTAAGGTAAAGTCATAAATAGCAGTAACATCTAATACATTATTTTTCCATATAAAAAGCCAGGTAAATTACAACAAAGGCTTTACTCTAGGATGACTTCACCAGATCACATTAAATGACAGAGTGGGACAGTGGTACAATCACAGTTTACATTTTCATTGTGATTGGTGCTGTTACCTCCTTATCTAAGTACAAAGTCATAGGGCAGGATTCATGAAGGCTTAAATGGAGTCTAAGAGTAGAGTAAGACTCCAGCAAGCCAGCATGTCTGCCGAGCGATCCAGGAACAGCCGGCAGGGGCGTGCAAGAGACCTCCTAAAAATGACACTTGCACGGACAGGGTTAGTTTATGCAAATTACCTCATTTGCTGCTGAATGCTATGCAAATGAGGTAAATTTGTGATCCAGGAAACACTAACCTGTCCAAGTAAGAGTAGTGTTATTTGCAGAAATGTACTCGGTCGGCAACTGAGTACCATTCTGCAAATAGCAAAAAGGAGCCACGACAGCTCCAAATAAAGGATGCATCCAGGTGAGGAAGCATGCCAATGGCCAAATATACAGCCATTGGCATTTTTATCCATTGCAAAAAAAAAAAAAAATTTTTCCCCTCGATCTCTGATGTTTAAGGGTAGCGCAGCACCGTGCAAATGTGCGGCGCTCTAAAAGCCATAAAAAAAAATAAAAGCCACAAGTAGGTATTTTATTCAAAATATTCATCTGCCATGCAGATAAATGGCAGGCTGAAGACAACATGGCTACTGAGTAGTGGTTGCTAAGGGGAGAAGCTTAGTTTGAGAGATGTAACCAAGCATTAGTAGGCAATCCTATGCAAATGAGGATAAGGATAGTGAATCCCAAATTTCCCTGCTATGTGAACCATGTCCGTAGAGTGTAAGAGTAGGATTAGGGGAGTAACAGAGTAGAAGATAGGTAACATCATGAAGGGGTATGTATCAAAAAGACTCTAAGCTTATTGGAGCAGAGTGGCATGTGGTTGCTGTGAGTTACTCAGGACTGGAAGAGGCATGTCCACAGTTGTCTAAACTGAAACCCAGAAACTGAAGGTGTATGCCGTGGCTGTCACTGAAGTTTTTTGCAAAGCTGCTTACACTGTGTGTGTGTGCGCACCAGTAAACCCGTCTAAGCCTGTGTGCACATGTGTGCACCTGTGTAAGCCTGTGTAAGGCCGTCTAAGCCTGTATGCATGAATGTGCACCCGCATAAGCCTGTGTAAGCCTGTGTAAGCCTGTGTGCACGCGTGTGCACGTGTTTGCCCTTATTTGCACGGCGCTGCCCCCTGTGGAAACAATGGGAAAAGGAAGGAAGGGAAGTACTAGGAAGTTAACCAAGGAGAACTAGCAGAGCTGCCAGGTGAAATCAATCAGAATCAGCCAATTACACAGGCAGTACACTAGCCTAGCCCAGCCCAGCACTTAAAACTCTGCAAACAACATTCCCCCACGTTTTTCTCAGAAACACTGCAACACTGCAGTCTACAAAGAGAAGTGAAAACTTAAAAAGCCTAACTGAGACAGAAAAAATGTTAGGGGCTGCCATTGCTATTATAAGGCAACATGTGCAAGATGCTGAGGGTGGTGTCATTGCAAATGCAGATGTACAACCCACAGTGAGGAGACGGAGAAGAATGTACAGACCCATGGTAACCTGCCAGGGGCTACATGAACTGGAGATAGTGGAGTGCTATAGAGCGGACAGAGAGCTCCCGCAGCAAATTGTTGAGCTGTGCAGGCCACGCCTCACACACAGAACCAGCAGAGAGGAACCCATCCCAGTGGAAACCAAGGTATGTGTTGGCCTAAGAATACTAGCAACAGGTACCTTCCAGAGATCAACTGGTGATATGATGAGGATTTCAAAGGCATCAGCATCCAGGGTACTGCACCAGTTCCGGAATGCCATGTCAGCACATGTCGGTGATCATGTATATTTCCCCAATTCCCGTGAGGTATTGGCCAGCAACATGCATCTCTTCCATCAAATAGTGTAATACCCTGAGGTAGTGGGTGCAATTGACTGCATGCATTAACACATCAAAGCACCAGCTGGAGAGCAGGGTAGGACCTACATCAACCACAAGGGCTTCCACTCCATGAACTGCCAGGTTGTGTGTGATGCCCAGGGCATAATATTGAATGTGTGTGCTGGCTGCCCTGGAAGCTACCATGATTCTCATATCCGGCATCTGTCACAGCTGTACCAGACATTTGCCAGTGGGGACGTCCCTGACGGTCACCTAGTTGGGGATGCTGGATATGCACTGGAGCCATGGCTGATGACACCCATCAGAAATGCACACACACCTGAACAAGAACTCCATAATGAGGCACATGCACAAACATGAAATGCAATTGAGCATGTGTTTGGGATGCTCAAGTCATGGTTCCATTGCCTGGACACATCTGGTGGAGCCTTGCAGTACTCACCAACTACATGTACCCAAATTGTCATGGTATGTGCCATGCTACACAATATGATCCTGCAAAACCAGATGCAGCAGGAACAGCATGGGGCAGGGCCAAACAGCCCCCCACCATTGTCAAGGCCTGCGCAGGCACAGCATGACTCGGAAGAGGAACAACCTGAGCCTGCCCCAGTAGGCAGAAGGAGGCATGCCCAGTATGCCTTAGCCTTGGCAAAGAGGCAATACATAGCACATACACTGGCTCAGTAGGAACCCTGGAAATGATACCTCCCTCTGACTCACACATAAATAATAGGGATGCCTAACTTGACACGACCTGTTCCCAAACATGTATAGGGAGTGTAGAATGTGCATCCGACATAGGCAGTCCTGCAGCACCACCTGAGGCATGATTGCCATGTTCTAAGCAATATCAAGCAGTGCTAAGCAGCTTCTACCAATATCTAGTATATGTAAACAAAATTGCTCATGTCAACTATTGCAACGTCGGGCAACGTTGAGCAATGTTGGCCAAAGCTGACCAAAGTCAGTTAAACATGCTCATATCTGCATTACTGTTCCTTAAGCAGTCTGGTCTGCCCAGTATGAAAATAAAAAGCAATGACAGGGTTTGAACCCACGATACTGTGCACTATAGTTACAGTACTGAACCACTGAGCCATGATAGCATTTTAGTGGCAAAGATACAGCAGGACAATTGTACACTAATGCAAACACAAAGGAATGCATTATCATGCCCCTAAAGAGGCAAATGGGTAACCTCCTCCCCATGCCTATGCAGACAGAGAACATCAGGCTAGGCAGTGTGATGTGGGTTGTGTAGGCTATGAAGTCACAGTGTAATATACGTGACATTGGACGCTAACATCTGTAGTACAGTAGTATGGTGCAAGACACTATGATAGGCAACAGTACAAACTGAAATGGTGTCATGTACATAGCAGTGCAGGCATAGCAAATGTGTATAAGTGTCAGGTGAAACCCACATCCTATGTACACCCACAGTAACAACCAGGTGTGCCCCCGGGTAGAAATGTACAAAGAATAGCTGTCACTTCTGTATGTAGAAATGTTGATAAGTCTATGCAAAGTGTCACATGGAAGCCCTACAGGCACAGCATGATCACCTGTTGATCTATGACACAAAGGTGAGCCCTGCTGTAAAAATACAACTAGGTTTCCATACACATATAGTATAAATGTCTATACCGGGCATGCTCACACACTCCAACAAATGTAGTGGATTCCATTCAGCATCACACTGAAAGGTCATACTGGGCATGCTCACACACTTAGGCTAAATATGGATGTGATAATAAGGGATCTATGGACAAATGTGGATAGTCATCCCAACTTCCAGAAACACATCCACAAAGTGGTTTGAAAACCATGCTATGTGTACACACAAACTGTCAAGGTCTGTGCATGTAGGTGAAAGGAGGTTCCCACTACTCAGCAGTCATCAGACCTGTCAGCGAGTACCACAACACACTGGCGATGAATCTGACTAGGCAAGTTCAGCAACTAGAAAGACCAATGAAGTACCTTAACAAAAGGATTACTGGCCTCAAATAGTCGCCCCATGCAACAAGACTGAATGTAACCCAATCTGTACTCCGTTGCATACTGTCTGCTCAGGAGATCTCTGCCCAACAGACAGGTCCATGTCATGGTTACACTCAGATCTGTTCTGAGTTACAGCTCAATGGCAGTAAATGTACAGAGCCAACTGATATTGCCAACATCCTGGCAGATAGGATCACTGTTAACTTTACCCCCCTCTCACCCATGAAAGAGCACATCTCTATAACGGAAGACTGCAAAGTTGCTGTTATCACGGCCGCACAAGTAATAAACACTCTCCAAAGCCAGTATCACAGCAGCCATAGGACCAGATAACTTCCCAGGCTGCGTAGCATCTACCTCCCCGAAATAAACATTAACATGGCTGGTTTGTGGCTGTTGAAGTTTCCAGAGGACTGCAAACTAGTTTAGTTGTAAACACAAAAGATGTGGACAACCTACAAAAGGGCCTCACTGAGACAGATGGCTGCTGTCAAAGCCATGGGCTCTAGCTCAATGCCAAAATATGCATTGTCATCCCCTTAGTTAAAAACTCAGTAGCCAAGAACTACAACAGAGGCGGTAGTATACTTCACACTGAAAGTGTGACAAGAGACCCTGGGTCACAGGTGGACAGTGGATACAACTGTGATAATCACATTCCCACAGTAGTCAGAAAACCCTTTTATGTGGCACACCTCATCACAAAATGTGTCTCATGCAGAATAAAAGAGGACAATGTTCCCCTCTACTCATCACTCACTAGAACTATAATTGAGTACAACGCCACTGCTGCTATGTACCTCACAAGACAACTACAACAACTGGAAGGCCAGCAGCCATACCTCACAAAGAGCATTAGTGGCCTGAATTACATGCCATACACAGACCATCTCAAAATGCTCCTTCTGTACTCCCTTGCATATCGCCTACTCAGAGGTGTTCACTGCCTAACATACAAAGCTATGTCAAACACAGAGCTGTTGGATATGCTCCACGTAAAACACTCACAATCCCTCTGACCTGTGGACCTAAAACCACGAGTGAAATACAAAAGGAAGGGGTGTACCCATTTACCTTATGGATACCCACACCTTCAGGTTAGTGGCACAGCATGAGGCCTAGGAGACCATGCAAGTGCAACTAACATTGGCCAGAGTTGCCCATCACATTGTAGCCTGCTACAACTCATGTACTTTGTCTCAGGAACCTCACTCAGTATTCCAGAGAACAGTGGAAAGTATAAAGGTCCTATCAGACACCATTATATGAGGAGATTACAACTACCCAAACAGTAAGTGGTGGAATTAGTCGAGTACAACGTACTTCGCCGAATGTTTCCTAGAGTTTAAAAACCCTAACACCCTGGAACAGCTGGTCACCATACCCACTAGAGGTGACAACATGCTGGACATGATCATCACCAACATGGGGTACCAGTGTTCCACTACAGAGATAAACCCCTCGCTGGTAATATCAGATCATGAAGTTTTCACACTGGACATCCACATCCGGCACCCCCACCCAGTCAATGAAACCACTGTGAAGACATTTGCAAAAGCAAACTGCACACTTCCCAAGACCAAAGTGGAGCATTCCAAAGCACTCTTGCTATAGGATAATGGTATACAATCTGCAGAATCATTTACAAGCACATCCTATGATCATCTACAGGGATGCATGGAATGAGACATCACAAATAAAACCAAGATGCAGTCCTCCAAAAATAGGACAACAATCATGTGACTGTTGCCCATAAATAAGCTACACAACAGAAGGAGGAAACAAACACATGATAGAGCCAACTTCACTAAAGGAAAGGCAGCACTGATCATTATCAGGGGAAACAATGATCGCTCATAAAAAATCCAAGGACAGTTTCAAAAGACAAATAGCCAAGGAATGTAAGAATAACAACCACAAAGCCTTCAGTAGCTATACCAGACATGTAGGTGCCAACTTCCAAATATGCTGTCAGCTACTGATAATAGGAAAGGAAAACAACAAACCAACTTTCATTGCACACATCCAGGGGGACAAGTTCAGTGTACACTCCCCCCATCACCCCCAAAAGGACCTGTGTCCATCACAGAAGGATGCAGAGCCCCAGACATCATCGACATCCAGGTAAAGACAGCCCTCACCAAAGCTAAGAACACAGCATCAATGTGACTGGATGGTGTCCCAGGCTGCGTTCTACACTAGGCCCATGAGGAACTAGACCCTCACCTACATTCATTGTCCAGACACAAGCGTACCAAGGACATAGATGGAGGTGAAAGTAGTCCACACAGGCCACCCGGACCACACAAAGGACTTTCCACACCATTCCCCACTCTGTCACCATGGACAAGCATACCAGCTGGAACATTAACAGATATGTCACAGGATGGGTGGCCAGGTGGCTCACAGATCAAGCACACATGTTCAGAGTTGCTGGTGACATGTCCAACTCTAAGCCAGTCACAAATGGCATCTCACAGGTCTTGGTCCTGGGACCCCACCTGTTCATTAGATACTTCTCAGAGGTACAGGCAAGCATGGAAGGTGCATGGCTGAACAGTTCTGCCGATGAATGGTAACTGTGGTCCATAATTGACTGTACAGCTAACACAGACATCCTCCAGAAGTGTCTTACAGAGACAGATACCTGGTGTCAAAATAATGCCCTGAAGGTGAATGCCAAAGAATGCATAGTCATCCCATTTGGGTACAACAAAGTGCACACAAATTACCACATATGTGGTAATCCAGTATGTACGGAGAAAGTCATTATGGCCCTGGGGACACAGGTAGATAGTAAACTCCCCTTTGATGAACACATGGCCAAGGCGTTTAGACATTCCTTCAGTGTAGCCCACCTAATGTCACCTAATGTAACCCACTCTGTATAGTCCTATGATGTCACCATCCTACAAATAAACCTGTGGAAATGCTAGCTTGCAGCAATGTGTATAGCATGGCGTGTAAATGCGTATTTCTGTAGTATCATAAAGTCGTTAGGTGGTGGTTTGAAACCTGCACTCGACAAGGGTGTGATTTCCTTGGGAAGAAGCAACCTTTTAGGAGAGTAGTAAAACACCTTAAAAGTGTTAAACCAATCTTTGTCATGTCAGATGATTTAACCATCCTACAAACATACCTGTGGAAAACAGAACCCACAGTAATGTGTATAGCACATCATGTTAATATGTATTTCTTTAGTATCATGAAGTAGTTAGATCGTGGTTTGAATCCTGCACTTGACAACTGTGTGTGTGGTTGCCTTGGGAAAAAGCAACCTTTTAGGAGAGTAATCAGGCACCTTAAAAGTGGTAAACCATGCACGTAGCGCATTGTGTTAATGCGTACTCTTCTAGTATCATGAAGTAGTTAGGTAGGGATTTGAATCCTGCACTTGACAACTGTGTTTGTGTGTGGTCTCCTTGAGAAAGATCAACCTTTTAGGAGGGTAGTCAGATGCCTTAAAAGTGGTAAACCAGTTTTTGTCAAGTCTGATGATGTCACCATCCTACATATATATCTGTGGAAAAATGACCACCCACGAATGTGTGTAGTGCGTTGTGTGAATGCATGCTTCTCTATTATCGAGAAGTAGTTAGGTATAGGTTGAATCCTGCAACTGACAACTGTTTGTGTGTGGTCTCCTTGGGAAGGAGCAACCTTTTAGGAGAGTAGTCGGACACCTTAAAAGTGGTAAACTAATCTTTGTCAAGTCTGATGATGTCACCATCCTACAAATATACCTGTGGAAAAACGAACCCCCAATAATGTGTATCGTGCATCGTGTTAATATGTATTCCTCTAGTGTCATGGAGCAGTTAGATAGGGGTTTAAATCCTGCACTTGACAAGTGTATGTGGTCTCCTTGGGAAGGAGCAACCTTTTAAGAGAGTAGTAAAACACCTTAAAGGTGTTAAACCAATCTTTGTCAAGTCTGAAGATGTCACCATCCTACAAATATACCTGTGGAAAAAAGAGCCCCCAGTAATTTGTATAGCGCGTCATGTTAATGTGTGCTCCTCTAGTGTCATGAAGTAGTTAGGTATGAGCTTGAATCCTTCACTTGGTGAGTGTGTGTGACTGTGTTGGGGGTTTTGCTTTTACCACCGTATGACTTATCAGTAGGCATAGCACGTGAGGTAGCTGTGAGGCAAATAGATATACATACATGTTACCTCAACCATTGCATGTGTGTGAACTTTGCTTTGTCCAAGTACACAGTTGTCATCTTTGCCAAACTATGCTGCTGCTTCACAGACCTTAGGTCACATCTGTATGCTTGTGAAAAGGCCAGCCACTGCAGTGATGCCTGGCCTAGGTCATCCGTGTCACACACACTCATTACAGTTTCTATTGAATTGTGTAAGTGAGGGTTTATGGCCGAGGCATATGTCTGACCTGTTCAAACGCAGCAGAGTCTGTCAATGATGACTATGCATTATAGGTGTACAACAACCTGTGTGGACATGCATTCAGACCCCTTCTTGCTTATGTGATCCACTGAGGGATTTCAAAACACCTTAGGGAATGTGATTATCAAAGGTGAGATGATGTAACACTGGGTTGCATGTACACATCGGTATCAGTTCATCATGCTGGTGGCTACAACCTATGTGGTACTGTGGGGGATACTATGTTCTGTAAAGGTGGATGATTACGCCTAGTTTCAGCTATAGCTTTACAGCATGAGTTCGACAACAGGTATCTGTATGATACCTTTGTGGAGGATGTGTGTATCACCTGGAGAATGCAGTATAGGCCACAGTATGCATTAGCACACATGGACAGACATATCCCTACTGTGATTGCTTGTACCTAAGAGAGCCATATGCTGAACAGGAGTGGTCCCAGTAATGGGTGCAGCTGAATACCACTGGTTACTGGCATAGTATAGTACCTTGAAGGATCCAAATGTTGCTGTGTGTCCTACATCTGTGTGTCAGTTGTCAAGACATCATCTAACGATTGGTTATGATCAGGCTGTTGAAGTCATGTATACTACCAGAATGTAAAACAATGACAGATATTAACAGTATCACCCACAGCACAGTGTTAAACCATGTAATACACACATGTGTAGTCAGGTTCCAAAATGTGTGTAGTACAATGCATACTGGCCACCAATAGAAACTATGGAGTGTTACTGTGTAATACAGAGCATGTCACCCTGCCCATGTGTCCACTATGCACGTACATGCAGACAGTGCACCTCCTCCATTACCACAACTGTACACCTGCAAATATGTACTACACACATCCCACATATACTGTCCACTCACTAACACATGCTGCCAATACTGCACACATCAGCCAAGTGGCACGTGGGTGGAAAATATACAATTGGAACTAACACTGGTGTAAACTACACTACAATGACAATCATAGCTTTAATGCATCATGCCTGCTCAGATACACCTTCAGGCATATCATTACACTCTACTGCTGACTACATGCTAATATTGCTATACTGCTATAATGACACCCTGTGCATCAGCACCATGGTAGCCTGTTCCTGCATCAATGTTACAGATGACAGGAGGTGGCACAGGTTTCATCATATGCACAGGGTGTATTGCTGGTCTGCCAGAGGCCTACAGTGAGGCATCCAATTGACATGTATGTGTGTGTGTGTGTGGGGGGGGGATAATGGTATGGGCCAATGTTGATGTAATGAGTGTGGGTATGTGTTAGCCCTAGGTGTCTGGATTATGTGTGTGTTTGTCTGCATGCACACAGTTCCACCATGCGGCTGCCACATATGGGTACTTGTGGGACAGCCACAGACTGTACCTGCGAGGCTTTACAGATCACCATCTCTGGCAATGGATACCGTGCCTGTGCCTGGAAGGGGTGCTACTGACACTATCAGGTACCAAGCCATACTGGGTACTATCCCCAGAGGTAGATGGATGTACACTGGACCCAGGTCCCTGCTGGGACTTTCCAGAGCCACGTGCACGTGGTCTTCTAGGATGTTCTATGGACAGCCCACCCCCAACATTGCAGAGGCTGGTCCTGGCACTATGGGAGCAGCTGTTGCTCGAGGGACATCCGCATCGACTGCCAGCTGCTGATGTTGCTGGCATACGTCCAAGTCGATGACTCAACCATCCCACACTGTCCTGACACATGGACATGACATTGCGTAGGACATCTAGTGTCTCTCCCCAACATGTATCGGTGACCTCAGTGTAACTGCAGATGGCACCAGCTTGGTCACGGATACTGTCTATTATGGTGGTGTTATGTGCCCTCTGGGCCCTCAGTCCCTGCCTGGTGTACCATTCCATACATGCCTGTGTCTCCTTGAAAGCCTGGAACTTGCATGAGATAGTTAGACCTGTGGCATGTCTGCCAGTGGCATGATGGGCAGCAGTGCTCCGACAAGAACCCCTGGACATCTGCCTATGTGGTACCCTGCCAGACATCTGGGTATGGCTGCTGTGTCAGGATGCATGTGCCATGGATACCTCACAGTCCTGGCCAATGCTGGCTGTATGCTGTCCCTCTGCTAAGGTCATTGGTGACGGATGTATTGGCAGTATGACTGTGTGCATGGATGGGGTGGACACTTGTTTAGTGTCGATTGGTGACCCAATGATAGACCCTGGCAAACATGCCTGTGCCTCAACACACCTATCATCATTGTCATTATCATGCTCAGTGACATCAGTTTCCCTGCTGCATTGAACCAGCCCAGTATCAGCACCAGTAAGAGGGAGACAGGAAACACACTTTACAACTTGTACATGATGTCAGCACACATGCACACATGCACGCATGCACACATGCACACATGAACACATGCACACATGCACACATGCACACATGAACACATTCACACATACACACATGCACACATGAACACATGAACACATGAACACATGCACACATGAACACATGCACACATGCACACATGAACACATGCACACAAACACAGATGCACAAATGCACACACCTCACTAGTACACACACACACACACACACACACACACACACACACACACACACACACACACACACACACACACACACACCACCAGCAATCCCAAACATACTCAATAGCATGTGATCTTGGGTTTCAGTATCACAAGCCAAACATTTATAGCAAACGTGACAGTATGCAGGACGTGTGTTGCTCAGCAGCATGCAGTGTGAGTGTAGACAGCCATTGCTAATAACAGTATACATGGCCTTGATTCATGTGTGTTTTGTTCAGTGAATGGCCTCACCCTGGAACGCAATGTGTACATGGACACAACATTTCTGTGCAGGTATTAAAAGCCCTGGAATGTCCTGTGCACCATCAGTCACAGGCATACATACCATGGCTGGATGTGTATTAGTGTGTCACATAGATATCCATTACTGATTAGAGCATCTGTGTCTTTAGCAGATGATTGTGGACAGAGGTGTAGCACATGCATGCTATGTATACACACAGGATGAGTGGTGCATGTATACCTGATGGAATACCATTGCTCAACATAGCCATTGTACAGTGGTCATGGTGAGTGTAGGACATATTGTGCAAATGTCAGTGCCAGCCATGACATGGCATGCTACCACACAACTGCAGCATGAGACATCACACATACACAATGTGCGTCATTTGACCTATACATCCCATAGCATTACAAGACATATGTGTGTCACTTTCTACATATGGGGATTGCTATGCATATTGCATATGGATGCATATGTCTTGCACACGCACAACATTAGGGTGCATGGCAATTCATGATATGTGTATTACTGTGAGCACTGTAACTGGATGGGGTGTAGTACCATGAGCCATCATCATGCAGCATCATGTGATAACTCAAGGATACTAATGTGTACCAGACCGGCACATAGCATGCTGTACCTGAACTGCAGTACCATGGCTACATTCACCATTTCATGGCCAGTTGTTACATGGGTTTGTGGGGTGCCCAGTAGGGGGCATTGCCTAACATGAATGTGTTATGTGTTGAAGAGTGTTGCACAACCACATGTGAGGCATCTACCCCTCAGGTATATTAAGCATGCTGTGTGGATGAGGTTTGGGATACTGTAGTGTGACCTTACAGTGGGTGTCTGAATACGGCATGTGTAGCATGTTAACGTGTACTGTGTATGACAAAGGTGTGTAAGTTATGTGCATGTGTATTGACTCTGCCTATCCGATGTCCACTAATGTGTTGCCACAATTGTGTGGGATGCTCTGTGTATTGTATGTGTTTTAGGCAGCTACCCACATTACTAGGATGTGCATAGTCTCACAGCAAACATGTACAGTATGCATTATGCGTAGGTGTGTTACGTGTACATAGCCTATACCTCACTTATGACATGCACATTTAATTAGCAATATTAAAAGTATAACACACTCACCAGCATGGCTCTGCTGCCTTGCTGTCACACCAGAGGGACCTACAAGGATATCAGACACTTTGTCAGTGGCAACAACTGTGGCATTGCTACTGTGTGTTTGCAATCTTACAGTAGTACAACGGTGGACAGTCACAGGCCTACAGATTATATTCCTAATTATTAGTATTGCATAACACTAGGCACCACATCATCTAACTACATAGTACACATCTCACATAAGCATGCTCTACCAATAGAGGTAACAGTATTCTACAGCTATGCCATGTTACTTGCATGCTCCATATCAACTTGCTGGATGGCTCCGGCCTCCATGATGATACATGTTAATTGCTGTGGTTGTTGTTGGCCAGGAGCCTCCTGGCTCAGGAGCAGCTCCTCCACTCTGGTGAGGGGGGAATGGATGGCTACCCCCCCCCACCTGTGGCAAGCTGTTGTCTGCGGATATCAGATGCATGCTGCTGAATATGTCTAATTAAATCACTGCAGTGATGGTACCTGCTCATATGTCTGGTTATACATGCCTATGTCATTTACCCTACGGACAAAATCTTGCCACAGCGCAGTCCGCTCATTCTGGTCCTGGCTGGTTCTGGAGAACAGCAGCGTATAGTGCTGCACCAGGCTCACTGTGATGGCTTCCTCCTCAGATGTGCTATATGCCAGGTTACGATGGTGGGACATTACCCTGGAAGACAAATAAACAATATGCATGAGCAAGTCATGTGGCACACGTGACATTCTAAAGTACAGATATAAATTAACTGCCATATATAGCAACCTATTGGCTGTCAGAAGATACACACTTTCAATACCACATATCAGTTCTCAACACACAGATGCCTCACAGTGCCTGACGCACTCTATATATCAAACCATGTTTTTCACAGCAACAACATCATAACAGTATGTAAGTTATACAACAGTACATGGCACACTGTATGTGAGACAATGAACCACCTAGCACAGGAGGTATATATCATGCTAATGCATCATGAAATATGTAATCAATTGCAATGAATTTAAAGTCCACTGACAGTATTACCAGTATACCACACTAGTCGTTGATGGCGGACCCCTGCCTAACATATGTGCACATTCATTAATATAGCTAGCATACCGCTGTACTAGACTATACATGTTGCTAGATATGCAGTTAAATCCTGTAACACACATATGACCGAGGCCATGGTACAGGCATACCCACACACACAGCAGACATACATAACAGACACAAAGGTATGGCAACCCAGGTGACCTTTACCTGTGTACCTTACAGTACTGTGTGTCAGTAGTTACCAGACCTTATGCCTGAGGAATGTAATCTGTGAGGTCTACAGGGAACACACATAACAGTGGTTCCAATAAATGTGCAAGTACACCATACTGTGCTGTGTAGGCATACAGCTTCAGGTAGTACTACAGTTCATACAGGAGTTGGATTCACCAGCAGTAACGCCCAATAAGCATACATGTACTGCTTTAGCCTACAGTGGGACACTTCAGTCAACAACAAGGGACTACGTCAGGCCATATGGCATGCTGCTTTTTCTGCCTAACAATTGCATACACATCTTTTGCTGGGATCACAGCTAGGACACACAATACCATGACTGAAACAGTTTCCCACTAAGCTATCACACATATACCGAACTCTGACACATTCACCAACACATTCACCATCACACTCAGTCACCTCAAATATCGATTATTGCAACAAGTACATGTGGGTGTGTATCACTTCATAGGTAGGTAAGAGGCTATTGGCCCTAGGGCCTATAGAACTCTAGTCATACTCTACCCTGGCCTCTGACACACAGGTATTTAAATTTCACGTGGCCCAGTCAAGCAGAGACACTGAGGTGATTGTCTGAGTGTATTCACTATCTCCCATACAGTCTCCAGGATTATTTATGACAACTGGTAATTAGGAGTTTTGTTTGCTATGGATAGTTGGTTAGTTCCACAGTATGGGATGTCTCTGAGATAGGAATCTATCCCTCCAGCATGTGCTGTTTATTGTGGTCAAAGGGTTTGGGTCCCAAGAGTGTGTGGCTCATACAGAGTGTGATCTGTTTACATAGAGCATGTCAAACAGATATGGGTTTGACATAGCTTAGTATGTCAGTCAGAGGTCACCTCTGGGTAGGCAGTATGCAACACAGTGTAGTTGTGGGTCTGTGGGATGGTCTGCATAGGGCATCTGTTTGTCGCCAGTATCACTCTTTGTGAGGTATGTCTGTGTCCTTTCCACTTGCTGTAGATGTCTTGTGAGGTACATACCACATGGGGCATTGTACTCTATACTGAGTCTTATGTGTGTGGAATAGAGGGGAACACTGACCTAGTTTTCCCTGGATGACACACCTTTTGTGATGACATGTGCCACATAGTCGGATTACATGACTAGTGTGGCACTGTGACTATTGAAGGGGAGACTAATGTCCACCTGTGTCCCATGGTCTCTTATCACACCTTTGGTGTTGAGCAGACTACCACCTATGTGGTAGTTCATTGGTACTGAGTCTTTGCAAGGAGGGATGTCAATGCAGTGTCAACAGTGAGCTTGAGTCCATGGCTTTGTCACCAGGCATCTGTTGCAGTAATTATGACCCTCTCTCTCTCTATATATATATATATATATATATATATATATATATATATATATAAAATATATCTATATACACACATACATATGAACATCCATTGCTGTACATACAGATATACATATAGGCACATATACAGTCCACCTCTCATGGTGGGTATATCAAGTATGGGAAGGTTGTGATGTATACATTTATGTCATAACATTGCACAGTGTTGTGCAGAATGCATTTAAGGTGTTCTCAGCCCATGTAGCTTTAGTAGGCCTCACTGGCTGCAACACTGCAAACCTGATGAATCATACCCACAGCGTTTAACCACCACGTGTCATATACCAGCACTGTATGCTGTCTGGTCTGCCACACACTACAACCTACATAGAAATATGCACATAACAACCTTCAACAACGTATATATATATATATATATATATATATATATATATATATATATATATATATATATATAGATATATATATATATCCATCATTCACAAACAGTTGCAGTATGTCCCTTGCTCAATGCACATGTAGAGATGCTAATATTTCTGACACTGACAGATATCTTTGTATATGTGTGCCATACACACACAAGGACTACACTGTTTACTCTTCATAAACATCTACTACATTCCTGTAAATACATAGCTGTTGCATACCTTTCCTTTGTATGTGTTCATATATCCTGGCAAACTATTTTTCCCAATATACGTGTTGGTTTCAATACCTCCTTTACTGTTCAGGATTTTTTTTATAGATTTTTATTTCAGTATATATTGATTTTCAATAATTTTATTTTCAATATATTTAACTTTTCTAAATATTTTCTTTCAATATATATTTTTTTTCAATATATTTCTTTTTCAATATATATTTTTACTATATATTTTTCTTTTAAATCTTTTTTCAATATATTTTATTTCAATGTTTTTTAAATATAGTTTCTATTCAATACATTTTTCAATATAATTTCTTTTGTCAGTATACTGATTTCTTTTCAATATATTCCCTTTGTTATATTTCTTTACTTTACATCACATGTTCTTTTCTTTTTTTTTTTTGCTCTCTCCCTCTCTCTCTCCCTCTGTACCTGCAATGAAATGATTGCATGTGTGGACAGCAAGTACAGACTGCTTTTATAGGTATCTGGACATGTGCATGTGATGGCCTCTGTACCAATTGGTGGCCACCATTTGGCAACTGCATGCAGCCTGCTGTGTGGTATTTGCAGTACTCACTGTCATAGCAACCCAGTGCTATAAATTGCTAGGTCAGGTAGGCATAGCCCTTTCAGAATTCCAGAGTGGGGACCATGCTTGTTTGTTGTGGACACCAAACATATGTAGTTATTGAGATGTTTCCATTTGGCACATGAACTGTTTGGGAACAGCTATACTGTGGATATTAATGTACTCACTTCTGCACTGTTTGTGCTTTTTATTTTGTTTACATTATCACAGGATGCTCATGAAACTGGACAATTCCAGTACTGAGTATGCCTACCTACATCCTTGCTGTACCTTGAACACACTGGTATTTTGTATATTTTGTGTGGGAATTGTCCTGCTATGATACTGTGTGGGGGTTGTGAAGTGCTGCTGTAACAATATTTACTGCTAGAATGTCTGGTTCTATCACAGTCATGTAATGCAATTCCACAACAACTGCTGGTATTGTTCCACAGAACAGGTTTGTGTTATGGAATTCCTAACTTTCCTTTATATTCACACATTCTGATGCATGATATATATATTTCAGCAGCATCTTGCTGTATATCTACTGTGGCCTTGTGGTACTTCATGCAGTCTTGTGTGCCCGGGGTTCGAGACTGACAGTGGTGTTTTATTTTGTTGCTGAGCAGAACAAGGCCCCTCATATGCAGGGTGACTAAGGCACTTTTATGCAGTTGTAAGTGGATTTGTGTGGGTTTGCGCGACGCTTAGCAATACTTAGCTAAGCGCACACATGTACACACTCGCTTAAACCCGCTTACTACTGCTTACAAGCGCTTAATCCCGCTAACCCCGCGCTCATTTCTTTGAAAGAAAAGAAAATGGGGAGATAGGAAAGTGGTGAAAAAGGGGCACAAAGAGGGAAAGACAGTAGGGAAAACAGCTCGAGATGTACAGCATGGGTGTAGGGAAGGTCCGTAGCTGCCCCTTTCTTTAACAGCAACAGCTATGCATATACTAGTAATTTGGAGGGAATTTTGAAACCTTCCACCCCTGAGAGAGTGGAGAGGACAACAAAGTATGTTGTACTGCCAATTGAATTTCAGTGTCTGTGTCCAGCGGACATTTGTGTAAAATGGGCAGCTATGTATGGGGCATAATTTTTTTGTGGGAGCAGATTGCCCATTTTTTTTTTCAGGCGAGAGTGGAATGTGAGATAGGGGAAGTAGGTATGTTGTGGGAGGTAGGTTGGGGAGGTAAACAGACACATACAGGGGCGAAATATGACACATGGGGTGGGTGAACACAACTGATGAGGAAGGATGTTTGGAAATCGCAAGCCCATGAGCCCACAGATGGTAACAGTAGAACTGAGATCCCCACCTATGGGCAGTCACCACTGCACCTTCACAGCCCAGAGGGTGGCTGGGCTGGGGGCTGAGTAGGAGAGGCAGGCTCACCTGTGAGTCGCGCCACTCTTGCCTTGAGCTGGCGTAGGGGATCAGCGACTGAACGTTGGATCTCCCTACACACCAGAGCCCGGACCCTTCGGAGGGTGACATATGGCCATCCTCGGGCCACGCTTGCGTGGGGGGGACAAGCCCCATCCCCTGCAGTGCTTCCACCCAAAGGTGGCACAGGACCAACGGAGGAGGAGGTCCCGGGCTGGGCACCGGACCTGCTGGTGCCAGGTGCAATCGCCAGCTGAGGTGGGACAGGTGGGTCTGCTGCGACCAGCCTTCCCATACGTTCTGTGTTTAGGTGTATTTAATGACAACATAGCCAACAGCATTCCAAATTAGTTGTAACAGCATGCAGTAATATTCCCATTAACCCAACACACCAGAGTTCCAACAGTTGAATAGCAAGCATAACAAGTGCATATATTGAATGACAGTGGACATTCCAACAGCATGCAGGAATGATTGGTGGCAACAGGCCACCAAGATTATGGTGTTTGAACAGGGCACATGCATCAAACTTATGCAGATATTTATAAACCAATTGGACATATGTCCCAACAAATGTTTTGAGATTACACATACCCATTGAGGTGTGGAATTGTATTGTTTATGCGCATACAGTAAGGTGTAAAAAGATACCTCCATTAACAACTTATATGAACTTATAGTTTACACTACATTCCTACTGACTGCAGGTATATATCCACTACAAGTATTATTACACTGGGCAATGTCCAGTACGTTGTGGGATGTGTTTTGCTAGTTCATTATGTTCCTGACCTGTATCTAATATACAAACTGTCCAGAATGCAGATGTTACTGCTACGTATTTATATATTTTATTTATATTCATATGTCTACATATCTGGATGTGTTGTGTTCAGGTGACATTACCAGTAAAATTTTAACAGCCCCCTATATTTTTTGCAGCACACTAACATTTCCGGTGCACACAATTACAAGCTAATCATGTGCCAGATTTACCTATACATACCAGCCTTGAAACTACAGTTGAGAACTGTATATATGCTTAAGAGATACTGCCACTCCCTTCCTACTCTTTCTATGGGCCTACCCAAGTGGGGGTTGATAGCGCTTAATACAACACTACTATTTCTATACTGCAAGAGTACATCTACATTTCAAAGAAGGTGACACAGACACACTACAGGTGTTATACCTTTATTAATTAAATTACACACTTTTCTAGTGGCTCTCTCATTTATTTGTTATTACAGTGTATGCAGACATCTTATTCAGGATGCATTATACCTTCATTTATGGTTTACACCACTCTTTTTCTGGCTCTCTCAGTTATTGTATATAACACTACATGCAGAGAAATAATTCAGGACTTATTATACCTTTATTAATGGGTTACAACACTCTCACTTATTTTACATAACAGTTCATGCAGAGAGGTTATTCAACCCTTATTATACCTTTATTATTGGGCTGAGACACTTTTAGCCAGGCTCTCTCACTTATTTTACAAAACAGTACATGCAGACAAATTACTAACCTGCCTGGTGGTGCTCCCTTAGCAGCCTATCTGCATAGGTTTGCTGATTCACAGCACGGACACCTGCAGCTGTGAAGTAAATTAAGTGATATTGAGACATATACCTTTGCATACTAACTATTACACTAGCAATTTGTACATACTTCAGTCCATGGCTACCTACTCAGTAGTGGGGCATTTTGCATCCCACAGGCTTCCTGTATCCATTGGTTCAGTAGGCCCTGCTTGCATCTCTTCAGGTCTGCATGGTGATGTCTAACCTGCTCACCAGTCCGAGAGATGCCTGTGGTACTGGTGAGTTCATATGCGAGACAGTTCCAGGCCTCCGCTTTGTATTCCGTGCCCTGAAACTGGCCCTACAGGAGTCTAGCATCATGACGATGGACGAGGAGCCAAACCATCAGTTTTGACTCCTCAATGCCCCACCGTTGCGCTCAGAAGTGAGAGCGCTCTCTGACACCAGCCATTGCTGCCTGCAGATGGGAGCTGCAACCAGTTATGGTGAGTATTCCCACCTATGAAGCTTAAATATGCCTCATTTCCCACACTTATTTGTAATTGGCCAGATTTGAAAGTTTTCAACTGAGTGCTTACCTGCTTAGCACTGGGTAAACTTTGATTCATATGTATATGTGTGTTGGCAGTCCATGAACATCAAATGCTGTCATGGCTTAGTGGATTAGTGCTGTGATTATGGTGCACACTATCCCGCGTTCGAGACCTATCGTTGCTCTTTTATTTTACTACTGGCCTGACCAGTAGGGGGTGTGGCTGTGTTTAGCTAACTTTGCTCAGCTTTGCCCAATGTTGCTCGATGTTGCTCTACATTGCTCTACGTTGCCCAACATTGTGCTAGTTAGCGTGGTGCGCACCTCCGTGCATACATGTTTGGTTTGCGCTAGTTGGTGCGATGTGCAGCTCCGCGCAAAGCTATTGAGCTAGTTAAACCAGTGCTTAGCTATAGGCAATTATTCTTAAATGTGCTTAATACTGGTAAACGTTGCTTAGCAGTGTTTCACATTGCTTAAGATAGTTTACTTATGCATTCATTATTATGCATGACTGTTTCACATTCTTATATATATTTAAAATATCGTTCACCACTACATAGGCCATTTCTATGCATTTTAATATAATTTAAAAGGTATATGTCAGGAATTATTTTTATGCAGGGATTTCCTACAGGAAAAGGAGAGGGAAGTGGAGGGACTCGAACCGGGAATGCATCCTCTTTGTGAGAAGGCTCTAACACTACACTATTGCTATTTGGCTTAATTTGCATATAAGTGGTTTATTATCCTCTTTGATGTCTAAACTGCTAACAGTAGCTAAGCAATGGGCACTCCCGTGCACACACACGCAAATATGGGCAGCTATATCGGGAATAAAAAAAATTTACATTTTATTTAATTTGTACAGGGCATTTTAATGTGGGGGAGTGTAGTGTTGTGGGTATACACATTTGAGCGGACTCACTCATATCTCCTGACATTTGCAGAGTTAGGCACTTGCAGGGGCGTGGATGTTTGGACTGCTCGGCAGTCTGACACGCCCCCTGCACTCCTACATGCTCCGTGTTAGCCTGGGAGTTGAGTCAGTGTGCCCTAATGCATATGCATGACGCGCTGACGTCTAACTCTTAGACGGCAGTCTCCGAGTAGGACTTCGTTCGTCCTATACGGAGGATTACTGAATCCCCCCCACTGTATGTCTGACTGTTGATTAATGTACTAGGTATAATATCAAACAACAATGTAGACATTGGGTCCTGCATATTTATTACCTTAATATAGTATACACTCAGACAGATGTCAGTGAGACTATAGTCTATAAAATGCTGTGATGGGAGAGGAGAGGAGAATGCTGGTTAACAGAATTCAAAAAAAAAAAGTCTGTTGCTAAGGGCAGAAGTGCAATTAGGATTTAACAACTTTGTGTGAATCTAAGAAGTTTCAAAGATCCAGGAGACCAAAATACCTTCAGGGCTAGTATTAAGACATGCTAAAAGAAAAAAAAAAGTGTAAAGGACTGTGTGTGTGTGTATGTGTGTGTGTGTGTGTGTGTGTGTGTGTGTGTGTGTGTGTGTGTGTGTGTGTGTGTGTGTGTGTGTGTGTGTGAAGATTCCCAGGCTCAGAAAACAAAGGGTAGGCTTAATGTTAGCGATGGGTCACACATAAAGACAGAGTTATGCCAGACCAAAAATATGTAATATGTATATCCATCTACATAAGTAGATACATACACATATATATGTGTATACCTACACATATACATATATAGAGACATATGCACATATATCTACATAAGAAAAGGTGAATGTATATACAGTTGTGTTAAGTAGATACATGCTTTAAAGCTTCTGCTCACCGCACAGTTATTTTAAAACACTTTTGCCTGTCTCATATTTCAATAAGCTAGTGTACCAGTGTGTTAGTTCATATTACTGATCAGACATCAAAATATGAACAATTCATCTTGACATTAAATTAATCCTCAAATATGAAATATAAATAAAAGAGCTTCAATGGAAGTAACAGTAATAATTAGAAAAATCTAACTTAAATTTCACAAAAACAAATAAAATAAACAATTAAACATCTAGTGCAAAAGATAAACATGAAAATTAAACTGAGACATAGACGGAAAACACTATTGTTATAACAAAAAAAAAAAAATATATATATATATATATATATATATATATATATATGTATATTTATATATATTTTTTTTCTTTGTATTATTTTGTTTCCGCAACAGTTGCAGTGTTCCATTTAGTTTAATTCAAGTATGCTCTTAATGGAGCTTGTCCAGTTTGAGTCCAGGTTTCCAATAAACTTTAAGTCAAATCTGCCATTCAGTTTATTTTCTCCTCTAGCATTACATTTAAATTGCTTTGTAATGGGCCCAATCTGAGTCTCTCAATGACATGAAAAACAAACTTTTTATATTTTCTGAAGACCTGGGCATATCTAGTTAGTGGTTTGTTGAAGTCCTTAAGCCTGATGGCTGAGTTGTGTTTGGTCACTCTTAACTTTACAGGATTAATTGCTTTTTCCTGTGTAGAATGCTTTGCATTCTTTGCAGCTCATCTGGCATACCGCAAAGTTGCTATTCCAGTTTTATTTCTCAGTGCAGAAATATTTCTTCGTTTGGACACATAAAATAATTTTTTTGGCTTATAAATGCACAGTATCTGTAGCCCGAGGGGGGGGGGGTACAAGAAAAGGTTCCTACCAGTAGCTCAGTGGATGCATTCATTTCTTTTTTATTTTCTATCCAGCTTGTAATAATTCTACCTTTTCAAAAAAAATGAAGGATGTTTGAGGGTCCAGGGCCTGACTGATAGAGTTGTTCTCCTTAATAATGCTCACATTTTTGACCATTTTCCTTTTTATTACATGCGAATCCTTGGAATATTTTAGGATCGTATTTCTATTATCATTTTCATGTCCTTCATTTATATTTGGTCACAGGCCATCTGACTGTTTCCTTCTAGTGGTGTTCAGAAGAGCTAGATCATTATTTTGTTTGAGATATTTTATGGGTTCCGGTATGCTGGCCACCACTTTCTCTGCGTATCCTTTTCCACAAAATCTTGCTGCAGTTGATTTAGGCTGGTGAGAAATTGGTCCATCTCACCAGAGACTCTGGATATTTTCATTCCATGTGATTTGATGACATTTGTCTTAGTATTTTTGGGGTGCATACTGTTAGCATGTATAAGTTGGTTCACTCATGCAGGCTTTCTGTACGGGTTGCTCTTGATCTTCTGCTTGTTTCTGTCCTTATAGATGGTGATGTCCAGGAAATCTACCTTATCATAACTATAATGGTCAGTGAAGTATAAGAAGACTGTGGTGTTTTCAATTAAACGAAGAAGCTGTGTAGCTTGTCCATAGAGCTATTTTCATGTGATAAAGATATTAACAATAAACATACAGAAAAAAGAAAGTAGTCCAGGGTAAAGTGCCTTCAATAAGCAAACCACGAAATATAAAGAAAAACTCCAGAGGCAACACCACGACTATCGGAGCCAACCTTTATTAAATGAACGAAAGCTAACAATAAAATCAGGCTAGTAAGCTCTTTCACGTTATTATCAATGCTTCATCAGACTTCTAAGCACAAAAGAACTACTCTGAATTAAATACATACATGCACGGAGTTGATCTAAAATATTTGGACTTACTGGAGTCACTTGCCATACAGCCCAATACCTTATTCATAGATGATATTAATTGTCCTACATCCAACTGGGATACATACACGACCACAAACATGCTGGCTCAGAAATTCTTTTGTCAATGTAAATTCCTGAACAATTAGTTAGAACTCCCACAAGGGGCCAAAATGTTCTTGACATAGTACTCAGTAACGAGTGAGCATTGCCATGATGTCCTTCCTGGTATCACTGGATCATAAATCACTCTTGTTCAATGTAATTATAAGGCCAGATACCCCATCAAGCTCAAGAATACTTAAGAATATTTCCAAGACAATTACCTCCTACTAAATGATGGTATAAGAAGTTTCAATGTCACCTCGAACACAGATAACACAGACTCCTATGCAGAGATGTACACCATTGCCCTGTACAACCATTTAAACAGTTGTATAGTATCAGCTGCACCTGACCAGATTAAAACCAGGTCTGGCAGAAAAAACAAGCCACCATTGTGGACCCCTAGTATAAACAGACTACAAGAGAAAGAAACTAATGTCCAAGAACAAGAGGGAACTGAATCAGCAAAGGAAGAAATCCCTTTCTAGCTTAAACAAGCAAACTAGAGATCTTGTCTGGTCTTCCTAAGCTAACTACAGGGTACATCGTTTAATTCTTTTTACCTCCATTTACTGCTGGATTACTTTGAGCAAGTTACTTAAGCTTTCCAGGTAGATAACGGGTATTTCACAAATACACACACTCGCACACTCACAGACACACACACACACACACACACACACACACACACACACACACACACACACACACACACACACATACACGTGCACACTTATATGCACACATACACACACACTTCTAGGAGACAGTCCTGGCACCTATGCCCTAGCAGAGAAAGATGCTCTGTTCCATCAAAGCAGCCACATAATTCATACATTATCAGTGACTGCAGCTTTTCAAAACATCACTTTCATTAGTGGTGGAATTATGCCCATGATCATCGCCCTGTGTGGGCAGAATTATGTTCATGATCTTGTGTTTTCATTTTCTGCTCAATTATGCTGTACATTAGTATGCAGAAATCACATAAAACTGAATTGTTTTGTTGGCTGCTCATGGGCCCCAGGCAGCCACCCATTTTGCCTCATTGTAATCCACCATGATAAACTGTGCTATCTCTTGGAACTGCATACATACATCTGTAGCTATACATATATATGTGGTTATACTGATATTTCTTAATTAACTCATACATTAGCCTTCTAAACATTAACTGCAAAAGGTCAACAAAGTGACATTGACACACTAACATGCATGCACCGAGAAAGAACTTTGAGTATGAAACATTTAAACTAAAATAAAATTAAAAAGCATTGTTTTTTGCAGGGGGACAATAACCCCATATCTCCCACAACTCCTGCTAATTATGTATACTAACTCTGAAATCAAACAATATTGGGGAAAGGGTATATTCCCCAACCACGAGAATTATGCAGTCTCGCAGACCTGATAACCATCTGCATAGCTGACCAAATGATATCAACCAACCACACACTTAACATTCTGCAGACCACACACACACACACACACACACACACACACACACACACACACACACACACACACACATGCACACATATATGTATATTTTTCTGAGTGTGTGTGTGCGTTTCTGTGCAGATTATGGGTTGGCATAATGGTTCAGGTGATTCTGATTACCTCATAGGCACAAGGTATGGAGTTTGATTCTTTCCTTTGAAAAGGAAATTGGCTTGGTTTAAAATGGCACTTGCAGCTAGCCTAGTACTTATCTATGAACCAAAAATGTATATATTTCCTGGTGCCAAAGCCATGGCCTAAAACTCAGTGACAAAAAATGCATTATAATTCCCTTTGGGAAACATTCAACTCAAGTTAATTACTCCACCAATACAATGCTCCTAAGAGTTGACTCAGTAGTAAATGATCTGGGAACATTTGTAACAGCAATCTGCCTTTGACCAGCATGTAGCTAAGATAATAAGAAAATCATTCTATGTTGCCAGACTTATTGATAAGGATATAGCATTCATGTTCAAGGAAGTTATACTACATCTATGCTCAGCCTTTATCAGAACTTTGGTTGAATAGAAAGCCCCCTTTGGCATGTATCTAACTAAACATTTGGAACATCTGGGATGTCCACAAAGGTTTCTTACCAGGAGACTTCAGGGCATGAATACCTTGTCCTATATTGATCAAGTAAAAACTCTTTTTTTGATTCAGTCACTTACAGGCTGCTGAGAGGAGATTTTTGTCTGTTTTATCAGCTCTGATAGATCTGTTTCACATGCACAAAACAAACAACACCAGATATACTAGATCCAAGGATCTAAACTTTACTCATGACATAAACAGAACATGCTGGAGAGAATGACATGTGTCCAAAAGGAATCCCACACTATGGAATAGGCCCGCCATCCGTGTAAAGTAGAATTCATCCCTGACCCTATTTAAATGACACCTTGAAAATTGGATGTAAAGTCATCCATTTACACCCAGTCAGGCCTCCATGTCTTTTATGGACAGAGGCCATCAATTAGAAAAGTATTATCTTAACTAACAGCCCTACCTACAAAATCTACCTGTATTCTAACATCCCCCAAACCAATGATACTTGAGATTCCAGTGGTTTGGGGTACACTGTAAGGGCCCTAATGACCATTAGCCTAGTAGAAGCCTATGAATCTATGAACGTAAGGCTATATATAATTATATATATATATATATATATATATATATATATATATATATATATATATATATATATATACAATTATATATAGATACATGTATATCTCTATATAGCTATAGTTATCTGTATATATATATATATATATACATACACAGTACAAAGAGAAAGTATTTGCCCCTTCCTGATTTCTTATTTTTTTGCATGTTTGTCACACTTATATGTTTCAGATCATCAAACAAATGTAAATATTAGACAAAGATAACCCAAGTAAACACAAAATACAGTTTTTAAGTGATGATTTTATTTATTAAGGAAAAAAAACTATACAAACCTACATAGCCCTATGTGAAAAAGTAATTGCCCCTTAAACCTAATAACTGGTTGTGCCACACTTAGCAGCAACAGCTGCAATCAAGTATATGCGATAACTGGCAATGAGTCTTTCACATCGCTGTTGAGGAATTTTGGCTCACTCGTTTTTGTAGAATTTGTTTTAATTCAGCCATATTGAAGGGTTTCCGAGCATAACAGCCTTTTTAAGGTCATGCCACAGCATCTCAATTGGATTCAAGTCTGGACTTTGACTAGGCCACTCCAAAACCTTCATTTTGTTTTTTTAAGCCATTCAAAGGTGGACTTGCTGGTGTGTTTTGGATCATTGCCCTGCTGCAGAACTTATGTGCGCTTCAGCTTGAGGTCATGAACTGATGGCTGGACATTCTCCTTCAGGATTTTTTGGTAGAGAGTAGAATTCATGGTTCCAGCAATCACAGCAAGTCGTTCAGGCTCACAAGCAGCAAAGCAGCCCTAGACCGTCACACTACCACCACCATGTTTGACTGTTGGCATGATGTTCTTTTTCTGAAATGCTGTGTTACTTTTATGCTGGATGTAATGGGACGCACACCTTGGAAAAGTTCAGCTTTTGTTTCGTCAGTCCACAGAATATTTTCCCAAAAGTCTTCAGGATCATCAAGATGTTTTTTGGTAAAAGTGAGATGAGCCTTTATGTTCTTTTTGGTCAGCAGTGGTTTTTGCCTTGGAATTCTGCCATGCATGCCATTGTTGCCGAGACTCATTCTTATGGTTGAGTCATGAAAACTGACCTTAACTGAGGCAGATGAGGCCTGCAGTTCTTTAGATGTTGTTCTGGGTTCTTTTGTGGGGTCTATATTATAACATTGAAGTCTTACAACTTCAAATGTTATAATATCGAACCCAGTACAGCGAAACACCAGAAAACCAAACAGAATAGCGATTTTTTTCTCCAGGAAAACATTTGCTGTTCCGACAAACATACACACAACACAAGCACACCAAAATAAATAATCCACACATACATACACATACACACACACACACACACACACACACACACACACACACACACACACACACACACACACACACACACACACTTCACAAAACCCTACACTAAACCATACATACACCACTAGCTATCCACTTACCTTAACCCATCCCTATCCCTAATGTCTGTCACTATCGCACACTCACCTTACCCGCTCCCTAACTCTAACTCACCTACCCCACCCTAATCCTTACGTCCACTCTAACTCACCTACCCCACCCTAATCCTTACGTCCACACAATCACACACTTACCTGACCCATGCCCTAACCGTGCCCAATCGCACACTCACCTTAACCCGGTCTGTAACCTTCGCTCCACAGTCGAGGAAATAGCGAAGCTGCAGAAAAGGCCCACCGAATACTTTCCCTAGGAAAGTATGTGGTGTTCTGCAGCTTCGCTATTTCCAGCGTTCGCTCTACTGGGTTCGATATTATAACATTCGAAGTTGAAAGACTTCAATGTTATAATATAGACCCCTTTTGTGACCTCTTGGATGAGTTGTCGCTGCACTCTTGAGGTAATTTTTGTAGGCCGGCCACTCTTGGGAAGGTTCACCACTGTTCCATGTTTTCTCCATTTGTGGATAATGTCTCTCACTGTGGTTCCCTGGTGTCCCAAAGCTTTAGAAATGGCTTTGCAACCTTTTCCAGACTAATAGATGTAATTTACTTTGTTTCTCATCTGTTCTGGAATTTCTTTAGATCACAGCATGATATCTTCCTTTTTGGGATCTTTTGGCCTACTTCACTTTGTCTTACAGGTTCTATTTAAGTGATATCTTGATTCAGCAGGTCTGGCAGTAATCAGGACTGAGTGTGGCTAGTGAAATTGAACTCAGCTTTCCCAAAAATGTGATTCACCGAAGTTCTTCATGATTTAACAAGGGAGGCAATTACTTTTTCACACAGGGCCATTTAGGTTTGGATAGATTTTTATTCCTTAATAAATTAAATCATCACTTAAAAACTGCATTTTGTGTTTACTTGGGTTATCTTTGTCCAATATTTAAATTTGTTTGATGATCTGAAACATTTAAGTGTGACAAACATGCAAAAAAATAAGAAATCAGGATGGGGGCATATACTTTTTAATTGCACTGTACACATATATATATATATATATATATATATATATATATATATATATATATATATATATATATATAAATATATATAGTACTTACATATTATCACAACCACATTTTTGTGATAATACTGCTTGCTTCTCCGTGCACAGATTTAAACATTGGTGCTGCCATTATGTCAATAAGTGTGTTTTCCTTCACATTGAAAGGTTGTTTTAGGCAGGGGTATCATAGAAAATAGTGCAGATCATGTTTTTGTTGTACCTATGCTGTTTGCACTCACCTCTTCTTGATCGGTAATGTGCTGATAAGCCTTCGGAATGTACTCACATGTCAGCACTGATAACGGTACCAGTAAAGAATAAAAGGGTTAATGCTTGTCACCGCATTCCCTGCCATCACCCTTATTATAAACTGTATGCTGCAAAGTTTGACAACTTTTTTTTTTGGTCTTTTTTTTTTTGTTGTTGTAGCTGTCAAGAAGTAGTAGAAAAGTGGACAACTGTCAGCGTGTGAGTCTATTACATTTAGCGGCTCGCGGCTTGAGATATGGAATGTGTGTTACAAATAACTGCTGTGAAAAATGTATTTCCAGTGACATGATGTCGGGGAAACGGCATAGCTTGAAACAAGCAGTCATTCCTTAAATTTTATACTGTTTTTCCTACCTAAACAATGATTTTTAATAAAGTTAACATTGTCAGTATGATTCTGCATATACTTTATAGTTAAATTGACACACCAGGAAGCGAGTGGTATTACCAAGAAAATGTGGTTGCGATAATACGTAAGTAATATATATATATATATATATATATATATATATATATATATATATATATATATATATAGATATGGGTTCATGTCAAACCAACGACATGCTAAAATAACGAAAGTCACTACATCGAAACGAAACCATTGACAGTTCTAAACATCGACAGTACATTTATACGTAAGTACAGTGCTAACATGGGTCCTGCAAGGGGGAAGTAAAGGATATGATATGATACTGTACCCATACTACTTCCCCCTTGCAGGACCCATGTTAGCACTGTACTTACGTATAAATGTACTGTCGATGTTTTGAACTGTCGATGGTTTCGTTTCGATGTAGTGACTTTCGTTATTTTAGTATATATATATATATATATATATATATATATATACACATATATATATATATATATATATATATATATACATATACATATATTAAACTATAAATAAAGGCAATATACTATATGTACCAAACCAACCAAGTTCTATGCACGGGGGAGATGCACGGTCCATACCATATGCCACAAAACAACCAAGTAGACCAGCAAGAGCAGACGTGGAGGTAAATGATAATCCTTTATTGTATACAGACCGGTTTCGGCAAATGTTGCCTTCTTCAGTGTAGGACAAAAAAAATATACTATATGTCACATATATTTTAAGTATGGTAATAACTAGCTATAAGAAGTGCATACCATGCACACATCATCTTTTTAGAAGCATCTATTGAGAAAACCTCAAGGAGGCTGGATGCACATCTAAAGTATCTGTGCTGCCTGTTCAGCATCCTAGCAAATATAGAAATTGTAGGGCTTTCATGTATCCACTTTGATATCAAACCGTGTGATTCGTTTACATATAGAGGATGCCAAAGGTTAAACAGAACAGTGTATTCATCTCATTGTGCTTCCTATTATTTGAGTGATAAATTCAGTGGGTCTGCTAGAAATAGCAATATATGAAAATGAAGATTGAGTATCTTACTAACCCTCAGAGTTGTGACTAGGGTGGTTTGAAGGATCTGTCTGCCCCGGTCACAAGCTGATGAGGGCACAAGCATCGGGTGTTGATATTTTGTGAGCAGCTTTATGAATGAATGCCAGTAATGCATTTACACCTTTGCTGGAGGACTGAGACACTTATTATGATGTGATTATGAATGTATGGTAGTAACCATAGCAAGCTGCTTTATACAATTTTTCCGGGCAGCTTTCTATACTTTCATAATGGAATAGAAGCTTTTTTTCTTATTTTTCTATTTGTTCTTCATCTTAGAGAAGAGCCTTTTTCTTGTTCCTCAATTTTGACATCAAGGGTTGCCATTCCAGGCATCTGCACAGGTCAACAAATGAGTGAGTGACAGCACTGCCAGAGTTTTTCCCACTGAAGCACAATGAAGTAGGCAAACATTTTTTTCCTTTGTATTGAGGTACTGCAAGATGAAATGAAGTCTTAGGACAATTAATTCCTCAGCTACCTAACAACCTACCTACCTACCTACTTAATTAAGCAACTAACAAACTAACTAAATTGTGAGGCAAAATATTCAAGAAAGGTGGTAAGGTCTGTGACTGATATGCTTAGTTGAAAAGGAAACCTTTTTAATGTTGTACAATTAATGGCACTAAGTGCCACATGCTCCTATCATTAAAAAAAATGTGGATTTATTGCTTGGAATACATTGGCCTTTCAAAAATTTTGTGTACAGAAAAGACATCTCTGATACATTTCTGGCTGAAATTCAATACACGACAACTATTTGTCATGCACCTGATGAAAAATGCCAATGCCAGAACAGTTCTCTTGACCTGATTTGGCAAAAGCTCAAAATGTCTAACTACGAGTCAGCTGGAAAACACACAAAAAGCCCTGCAAACATTGCAGCTCAAAGGAGCTGCTAAGGTAAAACACGTTTCTAGTTTAGTCTATTACTCTTTTCCTGGCATTTACTGAAAAGTTCCAACATTCACATTTATTGTAGGAATTAAAGTTATTTATTCTACATTTGATTACTTCAGTATAAATTATTTTCTAAGAAGATGGATAAAGACTGTTTCTCTAAGAAGCAATCTGCTTCTTGCCATCAATTTCAGACAAATCTCTGAAAACAAAGTAACAAAAGACAGCCAAAAATACTAGAGAAATATTTATGTAGGAAATGGGAGACAGAAAAAAAAATAACACAGAAATAACCAGTACTGGCCTTCAGAATTAAAGAAAAAACTTGTAGTCTGCCCTAGCAGTTATTTCAGCAACTATTCGAAACTTTTTATTTATATTCTTAACATAAAAATGAGAGTCGTGCCCTTTAAGCAAATCAGACCAAAATCTAGCTGGGAATTTAAAAACTGTTAAGTCTGTGGGTGATTTGGAATATTACAGTTTGTATTCTCCTTGTGTTAAGGTGTGTGGCTCAGCTGTTTGTAATACTATATAGTTTTTATAACCCATTTATTTTCTTATACCCTGTTTATTAATTCCAGATCAGACTGAGCCTAACCTGATATGCTGTTGATTTAAGGAAGAAGAACACTCTTAAATGAGACTACTTAACACTCACACGCACACGTGCACACACACACGTGATTCATAGATATGGCATACACATTATCTGTACTGCTGCTTTCTGCTTGGAGGCATCCCACAGACCCTCTTAGTATGTGTAGGTACACAGGTGCACCTAGATAGCCATAGCTGCATATATAATATACATGCATGAAACTCAACATCTCCACATATCTCTGACTTATGGTTTTAATTTATTATAGGTAATGCAGAATACCCTTGAAGCCCAGATTGATGATGTGCGTAGAGAATCCACAAGGTAGAGTAGATACACATCGATTGATTTACAACACTTTCATCAAGAGCTGAGTCATTGAAAACAAATGAATGGAATGACTTTTGCTGAACTGTGAAGGTACCTTTTTTTGCAGGAAAGCAAAACCATTGCATGCTCTACCCAATGTGGAAGGATACTCTCAAACACCCCAAACTTATACTTACCTACTCTGAGGTCACATAACAGTGGACAAAAAGAAAACCTCACTATCAGTGAAATATATCTCATTCATTTTTCTAAAATCGCTCATTACTTATTGAAGCTGTTTTTGATTGCATTACAGACATCCAGCAAGTGCAAACAGTGGTATAACATTGCTATCACACAAACCAGAAATGTAGTATGGAGTGTGTTTTATCCATTTAAAATCCTGGTTCTACTACCTAGACACATTGGGGTCTGCCAGCTCTTTGTAGCATAATGTGTTGAATAACATAATCCTTCACAAGTGGACAGAACAGCCAGCATACCCAGAATCCTAATCCTCAGCAGTATAAGAACCCATTAAAACCAATACCACATCCATCAGTATTGACAGTGATGACAGCACACAATCAGCAGCAGACAACCCACTCCCCACATAGTGCTACTCAAAGTGTAGGGAAACACAGTCAAAGTGGCAGTGCTGTGTCACACAGAAAAAATGACACGTAATGCTATACAAAGGCAGCAGTTTTCGCTCAAGTCATACTGCGGGTTAAACATCTCTATATTCCCCACACAGAATGAAGGTTATATCAAGGCTCACAGTCATCATCATATGCACTGATTCTTAGGCACATAAATACCTGACTTTCCATACTACCAGCACATTGGGGATACGGGTCAACAAGGGCAGAGACAGATGTCATGACCTCCTCCACTAAGTGGGTGCAGTCGCCACTATGGGATCATGCTGTGGGCCACAGTGATGGGTAGCTTTGGTAGAATTACCATAGGACCACGCAATGGGGTTATTGCAATGGAAAGTTGTGGTATAAGCACTATGGAACCAAGCAAAGAAGCCATTTTGCTATGACACCAGTACAGTCTCAGATGCCCCTGGGACATGAATGTAATGGAACTGGTGGAACTGTATCTGTAGGTGATTCACACAAGAACTGCCTACCCCAAGTAGCCCTGCAATATGGTCAGCCTCAGCACTAGTCTGGGTATGTTATTACCTTATTGTGACAGGTGCAAACTGTGTTCCCTGTGGCAGTTATCCAATGCAACCATCATGGGTGAATACACACACACACACACACACACACACACACACACACACACACACACACACACACACACACACACACACACACACACACACACACACACACACACACACATACCTGCAGTCACAAGAAGAATTCACCAAGGTGGCACTTGCTGACATCCACATGAAGGTGGCCATGAATGTTATGTTTCCCATCACTGAACGTGCAAGGTCTATCAGAGCATCAGCCTTGGATTCTATGGTATCAAGGATGACCTGGGAGTGCTGGGTCACATACATCTGCAGGCTACGCTCAATTTCTATCATCTCAGTTTGGGAGTGGGTAGCTGTGTATGGTGCCTGTTTTATCACCTTGCACATCTGTTGATCTAGGGAAAGCTTCTTAAATGTCAGAAACAGGCTGCAACAGTGGTTGATACTTTGAAGTACTTTTAACCTGCAGCAGAGTGGCATCAGTGCATGAGGTGCAATGTGCAACTCTGCAGATACATGTTCACCACTAATGTTTGTGCTGTATCAGTAATGGTAGAATCTCTTTGTCTAAGATGGCCTTACACTATTCTGGGCAGCATGAAGGATGGGTTTGGGAGAAGCTACAGATTAATTCTGGCCACTAACTATAGGTCCACCCTGGAGTGCGAAAAACATTGCCAGTGTGTCTTGCTAGTGCCAATCATTTTGTGTGTTATCGCCATCATCAGACCATGGAAAAAAACTGACCAAAACCTATTTTTCTGTCAAGCATTTAGAGTGGTCACCATAGAATTATCTAGCTTTATAGCTACAGAATTCAGTTACTAGCTAAATACTGCTACTCTCTCTGCAATCTCTCATGCGCCATGGTTTCCTGTTGGCAAATATGGCACACCTGTCTGCACTGGTTGCCCCCTAAGTCTACATACCCAATATAGCTATAAGGGGCATAACCAGTAGTTTGTGGAACCTTCGTGGTATCAGATCCCAGTGGTTACGTACCCCACAGTGAAATGGAACTAAATTAGCTGGTCTCTATCCACTGACAGAGACCTGCTAGGCTAGTTCTCTTATTGCATGAGAGTTAACTAGTGTATGGCCACTACCAGTGAATCTGTCCATTCCTCTTGGTGTGATCTTTATCCCCTCACTGAATGTTGAACTTGAAAATGGCCAACCCCTTTCATATCCTTTTTGCTAATGTATTACATGTCTTTTTTAAGGCCCATCATATCATGCTATTTGCATGTGCTTGATGTTAATGGGGGTGCAGTCCCTCTCACCCTCACCATTGATGCCATGCATCACTGTCTGCTACACATGGCCTTGTGGATGTTGATGGGCACCCCTACTCTGGAATAGGTGTCAGCTAGGCTTCTATAGTGCTATAGTGCCTGTATCCATACATCATTCTCTGCACTTCTGAAATTGTCCAACATATTATTTGGAAGGCCATATGTTGGTATACAGAGATAGCAATGACACAGTGATAGAAGGCTAGCACATTAGGACATTTTAGGTTATTCAGGAAAGGTACACAATGAAAACCACACGTGTGCTACACACAGGGTCTCCCACTGTGTAGCACAGTACATAGAGTCAAGAGTGGACCTATGTGGGGATATGGGGATGTGGATGGTGTATGCGACTCAAGGGGATCCAGTCCACGCTTTACTCTATGAGAGAACAAGGGCATTGCTTACAGGATGCGTGTTGACATACATGCATATGAGTGGCATTGGGGCCACAGTATAATTGCAAGAGACGTTTGTGTGTGTGTGTGTGTGTGTGTGTGTGTGTGTGTGTGTGTGTGTGTGTGTGTGTGTATGCATATGCTACCCAAATTACACATGGAAATATGTTTGCATGAGCTCCATTTTTTCCTAAAGTTAAGTCTGCCTCATATTTTGTTCTTTCTCTTGCTGTATCTTTTCACCTATCCTTATTCTTGTGTTGTCTATTCTGAATACACTGGTTACATAGTCTTAGAATTCCCTAGTGCAAAAACTCATTTCTGTAAATTATACTTCTATGTAAAAACTGGGAAAGTTAAACATTCATTCAGTCATTCATCTCTTAGGTCTCTCATCTTGCTAATGCCCTTTTATTCACAGTTTACCAACCTCCCCTACAAATCCTTACACATCCCGACCAGGCCTTGGATATGCAAATTATCTCACTTGCAGCCAAAAGGCATGCAAATGAGGTAATTTTGCGATCCAGGAAGCACAAACCTGTCCGTGTAAGAGCCATGTTATCCGCAGAAATGTATTCAGTTGACAACTGAGTACCGTTCTGCAAATAACACAATGGAGCCTTGTCAGCTCCAAATAAAGGTTGCATATGTTCCAGGAAGCATGCCAATAGCCAAATATGTGGCCACTGGCAACATACCTCCATGCAAAATTAAAATAAAAATGTTTTTTCTTCAGCGATCGCCGATGTTTAAACGTAGCTCAGTGCCGCGCAAACAGGATGCGCTGAAAAAAAACCCAGAAAAATAAAAATTGAAAACCCATAAACGTGGGTTTTATGCAAACCATCAATTTAAAATGTAAGGGAATAGCAGACTGAAAACAACATGGCCACCGAGTAGGGGTTGTAAAGGGGGGAAGCTCAGTGTAAGACATGTAACTAAGCATTAGTAGGCAATCCTATGTAAATGAGTGTTAGGATAGTGAATCACACTTTTACATAGCAAATGAGCACATTCCCTGGAGTGTAGGGGTAGGATAAGGGGGAGTAACAGAGTAGGAGATAGGTGACAACACAGGGGGGTATGTATGAAAGAAATGAAGCTCATTGAAGCAGAGTGGCATGTGAAAGCTGTCAGTTAGACATCATGGAAAGAGGTGTGTCAACAGGTAGACATGGGAAAGCCAAGAAATGGAAGGTGTACACAGTGGATAACACCAAAGTTTCTTGCTGAGCATGCATGCATGTGTGTGTGTGCTGGGAAGCCTGAGTAAGATGGAGTGCGCACGTGTAAGCATGAGCGTGCGTGTTTATGCCGGAGTAAGCATGTAGAAGCCTGTTTAAAGACTTGTAAGTGCATTTGCACTAGTGTGCACGCAGTTTAACCTGAATAAGCAAGTTCTAGTCCATCTAAGCATGTGTGTGCGTGTGTTAGCTGCTGTGCACGTGTTTGGCCCTGTATGCATGTTGCTCCCCCCTGAGGAAACAGACAGGAAAAAGGAAGCACAACAAATTGTAGGAAGCTACCAGGGAATACTAGCAGAGCTAGCAGGTGAAAACAATCAGAATCAGGCAATTACACAGGCAGAACAGTAGCCCAGCCCAGCACTGAAAACTCTGCAAACAACAGTGCAGTATGTGTCTCTCAAGAGACACTGCAACACTGGAGTAAGCTACTAGAAGTGAAAACTGAAAAAGCTTCACACAGAGAAAAAATGCTAGGGGCTGCCATAGCTGTTATAAGGCAACATATGCAACATGCTGAGGGTGGTGACAATGCAAATGCTGCCAGACAACCTACAGTGAGGAGACGGAGAAGAGTGTACAGGCCCAGGGTCACCTACAAGGGGTTACATGAGCTGGAGATAGTGGAGCACTATAGAGTGGACAGAGACCTCCTGCAGCAAATTGTTGAGCTGTGCAGGCCACGCCTCACACACAGAACCAACAGAGGGGAATCCATCCCAGTGGAAACCAAGGTATGTGTTGGCCTAAGAATACTAGCAACAGGTACCTTTCAGAGACCAACTGGTGATATGATGGGGATAACACAGGCATCAGCATGCAGGGTACTGCACCAGTTCCTGGATGCCATGTCAGCACATGTCGGTGATCATGTATATTTCCCCAATTCCCGTGAGGTATTGGCCAGCAATATGCATCTCTTCCAGCAAATAGCGGAATACCCTGAGGTAGTGGGTGCAATAGACTGCACGCATATACGCATCAAAGCACCAGCCGGTGAGTGGGGTAGGGCCTACATTAACCGCAAGGGCTTCCCCTCCATCAACTGCCAGGTTGTGTGTGATGCCCAGGGCATAATAATGAATGTGTGTGCTGGCTGCCCTGGAAGCTACCATGATTCCCATATCTGGCATCTGACGCAGCTGTACCAGACATTTGCCAATCGGGACATCCCACATGGTCACCTTTTGGGGGATGCTGGCTATGCACTGGAGCCGTGGCTGATGACACCCATCAGAAATGCACAGACACCTGAACAGGAACGCCATAATGAGGCACACGCACAAACACGTAATGTAATAGAGCGTGTGTTTGGGCTGCTCAAGTCACGGTTCTGGTGCCTGGATACATCTGGTGGAGCCTTGCAGTACTCACCAACTACATGTACCCAAATTGTCATGGTATGTGCTATGCTACATAATATGATTTTGTGAAAACAGCTGCAGCAGGACCAGCATAGGCCCGGCCCAAACAGCCCCCCACCATTGCCAAGGCCATCACAGGCAGAGCGTGACTCGGAGGAGGAACAACCTGAGCCTGCCCCAGTAGGCATAAGGAGGCGTGCCCAGTATGCCTTGGCCTTGGCAAAGAGGCAATGCATAGCACATACACTGGCTCAGTAGGAACCCTGGAAATGATACCTCTCTCTGACTCACACATATAGTAAAAGGGATGCCTAAGTTGATACAACCTGCTTTCAAACATGTACAGGGAGTGTAGTATGTGCATCCAACATAGGCAGCCCTGCAGCACCACCTGAGGCATGATTGCCATGTGTTAAACAATGTAACACCATGTAGTATATGCAAACTTGATGACCCATGAGTAACATCCTACCCTCACCAAGCATGATGCCACAATATGAAGACAAGATGATCAATTACAACAATTGGCTTAAGTATTGTTGTTAGTCAAAGGGGATCCAATGCCTGTCAGCCTGGGATGACATGCTGAGCAAGACACGATGCTCCGCTAGGGATGGCTTGCACCTATCACCCCTGGCCTTTTGGATACCGGCAAAGGCTGTTGTCACCCCCTTAGTGCCTTGAATAGGTAAGGCTCAAAACACAAACCCACCTCCATAGGTATCACAAGGGATATGAAACTAGAAGTAATGCTACCCAATGCTAGAAGTCTAAACTGCAAGATGCATGCAGTCCAAACTCTCCTCAGCATGGAGAATGTTGATATCTGTGCAGTAACAGAAACCTGGTTCAAGGATCCCAAGAGCACCCTAGCACTACCAGGTTACACCTCATACCATGCTTTACAGCCCCAAAACATGGAACAAACTACAAAAGGAGGGTGGGTATCAATAATTGTCAAGGATACCTACACCCCCAGGTTGGTGCACAGCATGAAGCAGCACAGACTATCCACGTGCAAGTAACAGTGGCTAAAACTGCCTCCCAGTTCATAGTCTGCTACAGACCACCCTCCTAAATCCAGGAACCCCACTTGGCCTACTTGAGAACACATGAAAATATGAAGGTCTCTCCAAACAACATTATACTGGGCGACTGCAACTACCCAAACGTAGACTGGGAGCATTATTCTAGCTCCAACACCCTAGGCCAAAGGTTCCTAGACTTCATAAACCGAAATGCTATGGAACAACTTGTCACCACTCCCACTAGAGAGGTAAACATACTGGACCTGATAATCATCAACATGGGGACTCTATGGCCAAGACGAGAAGTGTATCCCTCACTGGTAAGATCAGACCATACAGTAATCTCACTGGATATTCACATCCTGACCCTAGTCCCTGGCCAGAAAACCACAGTGAAAAACATGTGTAAAGCAAATTATGCACTCCTCCAAACTGAGGTAGAATCCATTAAAGCCCTGTGGAAAATATGGGCCAGACTTCAGAACCCTTTATGAATGCATTCTATGAACACCTTTAGGAATACATGGACTATGCAATCCCAAATAAAACCAAGAGCCAATCCTCCAAAGGCAGGCATCCTGTCTGGTGGACCCCAGCCATTAACAAACCATGCAAGAGAAGGAGGAAGCTACTACATGATAGAGCAAAACCCAAAAAGGGAAGGCATCACTGATCAGTATTATGACAAAAAACTATGGCCACACATAAAATCCTCTAAGGCCAGCTACGAGATAAAAATTGTACAGGACACTAAGGATAATCACAAGGCTTTCTTTACTGATGGCAGGAACCTGGGTGGGAATTCCCAGATATGCTCAGAATGAGTCCAAAATGACAAACAATACACCAAACCCACATACATTGCCAACATCCGACCTGACAGGTTCAGTGCAAACTCCCCCCCCCCCCACCAAAATGCCAAATATCTATCCCAGCAGAGTTCTGGCCCCCAGACATCGCAGGGTAACTCTCAGGTAACAGCCAGCGTCCCTAAAGCAAAACACACAGCATCAATGGGACCAGATGGTGTCCCAGGCTGCATCCAACATGACGTCCAAGAAGAATTGAACACCAAAGAAAACCACTGCTCAGTCTCAGCCTTACCACAGGATATGTACCCAAACAGCAGTGTACAGTGGTCACTCCCCACAAAGGTGGTGCCTGAATGGATCATGCAAACTATCACCCCAGAATCCTGACTAGCATGGTCTGCAAAGCTATGGGAAGGATCATCATGGACCTCAGAAATAAAGATATTGGGGACCTACAGACACTGGACCCTACCCAGTGTGGCTTTCTTAAAGGCAGATCCTGTCCCTTAAACCTGGTTGAGTCATTTGAAACAGTTACCAAGGCCACTGATGAGGGGAAGGTGGTCCACACAGCCTACCTGGACCTTGCAAAAGCCTTCCATACAATACCCCACGTGGTCATTATAGATAAGCTCACCAGCTTAAATATAAACCCCTATGTCACTAGATGGGTTGCAAACTGGCTCAAGGACAGAACTGATATGGTCAGAAATGCTGGAGCCATGTCAGAGTCCAAACCAGCTACAACTGGCATCCCACAAGGCTCAGTCCTGGGACCCCCCTGTTTGGTATATAATTCTCGGAAGTACAGGCCAACATGGAAGGACTGTGTCCGAACAAGTTTGCAGATGACTACAAACTGGGTGCCATATCTGACTCTCCAGCTGACACAAGCATCCTACAAAAGGGCCTCATAGAAACAGACAACTGGTGACACAGCCATGTCATCAAGCTAAACACAGAAAGTGTATAGTCATCCCCTTTGGAAAAACAGTAAGTGCCCACCAATTACCACATAGGTGGTAACCCATTAAGTACAGAAGAAGTAATAAGAGACCTGGGGACACAAGTTGATAGAAATCTCGCATTTGACAACCATGTGGCTGTAGTGGTTATAACAACATTTCATATACCCACCTAATCATGAAGGTAATCACATCTAGATCAGGGGAGGTCATCGTGCCTCTTCAGTCATCCTTCATCAGGCTCACAATTGAGTACAATGCCCCTTGTGGGATGTACCTTAGCAGACACCTCCAGCAACTGGAAAGACCCCAAATCTGCCTGATTAAACAAACTGCAGCTCCACACAGTGGCATACTGCCTGCCAAGAGGCGATCTGTGCCTGATGTATAAAGCCATGTCCAACCTGGAATCAATGCACATGCTGCACCTTGTAAAATCTGAATCCCATTGAGCTATGCACATGAGAGACCTGAACCTCAGCACTGAAATAATTAGGACATGCTGTAGTGATTGATCCATAACCCAGAAGCTCCCTCCACTCTTGAGTAAATTCACAGTTCAGGTTAGCCAGAGAGTCCCTCATTGACTCTCTTCAAGAGGAATCCTGATGAGTGGATAGCAGATTGTAGGTTTACCCTGGGTATCACTTTTATGTCACAGTTAGACAGAGGCACAGTATACTAACCTTGAAAAATTACATGGCAAACTCCAGTTAAAATGTGTGTTGAAGGACAAACACACTCTGACTAGGATTAGAAATGCCGTAGGGCACATAGTCTAGTGTTTCTCAATGTCCACCCAAGTTGCGGAATACACTAGTAATGTTGGATAAGCCTGGTTTAAGTAGGCCATACCTGAACAAAATGCAACATGGTCATACCTTAGTCTGGTGTGCTCAGTTTGAATATTTAAAGCAGTGATGGGACTCAAACCCAGGATACTGTGCACCAGATGAAAGGACTGAACCACTACACTATGACAACATTACAGTGTTTGGTCAGTATGAAAGAATGTTGACAAGTGCATGCAAACTGTCCCATGGAAACCCTGCAGGCACAGCATAATCCCTGTTGGGTTCATACACAAAGCAGTTGGGCAGTAAGAACACAACATGACTTCCATCACACACACTATAAATGTCAAATATTGTTCAAGTTCACACACAACCACAAATGTAGTGGACCTCAGATCTCAACATATGGAAAGGTCACACTGAGCATGCTCACACACTTTGATAAATGAGACATATGTCAGGCAACAAACCACGGAAAGCCTGAACTGGGCATGCTCACACACTTAGGCCATGTCTCAGTATAGCAGTCGGACACACATATCTGGCATTTGTATGTGTTAAGCCAGGAACTCCCACAATACAGCAATCTGCCCAGTGCACACAGTTAAATGACAACAGAGACATAAGTAATATACTGGAACCCTGCCATGATCAAACATCTTCCACAGATACACAAGTTGTTCATAAAAACAGGGAAAGCTATGGCAATAAAGACCTGCAAACAGTTTATCAGCAACAAATATTGCGCATCCCAAACATAAACATATGAGTGCAGAGGTCGATACTAGGCTGTTTGCCCTAGGGAATACATAAGCCTAGCCAGAGTGTATTTGGTGCCTGCCTCCCCAGTACAGTAGCCTACTGTGCCTCTGTAAAGTAGGTCACAGAAGGCACCGTTTAAGGCTAGTTTGCTGTGCCTCCATCAAGCAGGGACACAGTGGAGATCCCAGGGGTTGAATTTGCAATGTCACATCCATGTGGCTGGAGTTTGCTGGAAGACGGTTGGTGAGGGGCTATCTCTAACATTAATTGGGATTCAATTACAGACTGAGGGGAGCCTTATCTGTAGTGTCTGGGCAATTTCACTGTCAAAACTTGCAAGTGATGATTTTGAGGGATTGAAATGTCCTGCCAATACTGTTCAGAGATGTCCTCCCTCTGTGGGATATTGCTCTGTTATGTATTAGCTCACTCCTTCTGTTGTACAGCTTATATAAGGCTGGTGTCAACCAGACAGGTCTCCTGTTGTGGAGGAGTCTTGGTTTTATTTGGGATAGCATGATCAATGAAAACCTGCAGGTGCTCATAGAATGCATTAGTAAAGGATTCTGCAGATTGGGCTGTATAATCCTCCAGCACAGGGCCTTTGAAGTATTCCACCCCAGTCTTCACAAGTGCAATGTCTGCTTTTGAGAAATACTTTGTTAGCAGTGATTTCCTTGCCTGGGGGTGGGGATGGGATATGGACGTCCAGGGAAAGTTGGTTATGGTCATATCATAACAATGGTGGTCTAACTCTGGTTTGGAACATACAACAAAATGGTAGTTGTATATGTATGGTGATGATCAGGTCCAATATGTATTCCCCCTTGTGGCTGTGGTGACTGGTTCTTCCATAGCACATGGATTCACAAATTGTAGTGGCTGTAGGGTGATGTTGTTGAGGCCCGAGTAGATCCCCCAGTCAGTATTCCTGTACTTGAAGTTAACCACTGTAATGGTGTATGTGAACACCTTCATATCCCACATTGTTCCCAGGGAAGCCAAGTGTGGTTCCTGGATATGGGAGGGGGTGGTCTGAACTACACACCAAACCAAAAGGCAGTTTTGCACAATGGTAGTTGTATATGTATGGCCTGTCATGCTTAGTGCAGTGGTAACAACCCAGAGGTGTGTGTATCTGTGATGTATATGGATACACTCCCTGGTTGTGTTGTGTGTTACAAGTCCTGTGTTCATGAAGCATGGTATAAAACATAACCAGGCAGTGCTGATGTGCATATGTGACCCTGAACTAGGCGTCTGTTAATGCATATATATTGTTATCCCCCATATTGAGGGATAGTAATAGATGTATATACCTCTTTGTAAAAACTGATGTCAGCACCCTATAAATACTGCAGGAGAAGAAAAGCCACCCAGTAATGCGATTAGTGCGCTGTGCTAATGCATCTCTCTCAAGTGTCATAACATAGTTAGGTAGGGGTTTGAATCCTGCAAATGCTCAGTGTGTGTTGGGGGGGCAGGGGATGTGCATGTGTTCAATTAGAAATGCCCCTTTTGGCAACTGGAATAACACACTACATGATGTACATTCCTCTTTGTACAGCGCCTCTCTCAAGTGTCATAACATAGTTAAGTAGGGGGTTGAATCCTGCAAATGCTCAGTGTGTGTGTGTGTGTTGGGGGGGCAGGGGGCATGCATGTGTGCAATTCTCTTTGAATGAAATATCCCTTTTGAAAACTGGAATAACACACTACATGATGTACATTCCTCTTTGTACAGCGCCTGTCTCAAGTGTCATAACATAGTTAGGTAGGGGTTTGAATCCTACAAATGCTCAGTGTGTGTGTGTGTGTGTGTGTGTGTGTGTGTGTGTGTGTGTGGGGGCAGGGGGTGTGCATGTGTGCATTTCTCTTTGAAAGAAATGTCCCGTTTGACAGCTGGAATAACACGCTACATGATGTACATTCCTCTTTGTAAAGACTGATGATGTCAGCTCCCTATAAGTACAGCAGGAGAAAAAAAAAAACACCCAGTAATGCAAATAGCACGCTGTGCTAATGTGTCTCTCTCAAGTGTCATAACATAGTTAGGTAGGAGTTTGAATCCTGCAAATGCTCAGTGTGTGTTTGTTGGGGGGCAGGGGGTATGCATGTGTGCAATTCCCTTTGAAAAAAATGTCCCCTTTGACAACTGGAATAACACACTATATGATTTACAGTCCTCTTTGTAAAGACTGATGATGTCAGCACCCTATAAGTACAGCAGGAGAAGCGAAACCACCTAGTAATGCGAATAGCGTGCTGTGCTAATACGTCGCTTTCAAGTGTCATAACATAGTTAGGTAGGGGTTTGAATCCTACAAAAGCCATGTGTGTGTTTGTCACACAGTTTGTCAATGTGTGGTGGGTTTTGCTTTTATTATTGTATGACATATAATTATAACAGTAATTGCAATGCACACATCAGGTATGTGTGTGCCACATACAGATATGTACCTGTGACCTGCAATAGTTCCTATGTGTGAATCCTGCCTCATATGAATACAGTTGTTACCTTTGCCAGCATGTGCTGCAGATTCCCAGACCGTACGCCATACATGTATGTTGATGACAATGCAGGCTACTGCAGTGATCTGTGTCCTAGGCCAACTGGGTGACACACAGTCATGAAAGCTGTGATATATTAATGTGGGTGAGGGTTCATGTCTGGAGTATATGTCACACATATTATAACACAGCAAAGTCTATGAGTAATGGACATCCAGTGTAGGTGTATGGCAACTGTTGCTGCTATGCATAAAGACACCTGCTTGCTTAGGTGATACACCAAGGGACTGCACAATACCTTTGGAAATGTGAATATCACAGGATAGACAAGAAAGCACTTGTCCATATGTACACACCATTACTCGTTCTACATGATGGGTGCTGCCACCTACATGGTACTATTGGAATACTATGTTAAGTACATGCTGATGACAAAGCTACAATTGTGTTACAGTAATAGAGCATGGCTTGGACAACAGGTATCTGTCTGTATGATACCCTTGTGGTGGTCATGTGTGTCATGTGCAGAATGCATTGTAGGCCACTGTATGCATTTCCAGTCTTGGATGAACATATCCCTAGTGTGTTGGCATGTACGTGAGACTGCTATATGGCAAACAGTATTCTTCCCAGGGATATGTGGGGCTCAGTAAGAATGGCTACATGGTATAGTGTAGTCCTGCAGGGATATCAGTGACACTGGGTTACCTACATCTGTGTATCAGTTGAGGATACATCATGTAATAGGTTAATAGGTTCACACTAGGCTATCTGCCCTAGGGCAGTTATAAGCCTAGCCAGACTGTGTTTGGCTTTCATCACCCATTTTAAATGAATTTTGCTATGGCCTTTTTCCAGGTTAGTATACTCTGCCTCTGTGTAACAGTGACACAGAAGTGAGACATTTGTGCTGAACCTGTCAGCAATGATGTTGGCAATGTATGTGGCTTACATGTATTCTTTGTCATTTAGGGCTACTGCTGCGCATATCTGGGAATTCCCACCCAGATTTCTAACATAACTAAAGAAAGCCTTGTTATTATCCTTAGTGTCTTGTGCAATTATTCTCTTGAAGCTGGCCTTAGACGATTTTATGAGTGCCCGTATTTTGTTCCAGATACTGATCAGAGACGCCTTCCCTTTGTGGGATATTGCTCGATCATGTAGTAGCTACCTCCTTCTACTGTTTTCTGTTATGTGGCTGGGGTCCACCAGAAAGGATGCCTGTCTTTGGAGGATTGGGTCTTGATTATATTTGGAATTGCATGATCTGTGCATTCCTGAAGGTGTTCATAGAATGCATTTATAAAGGATTCAGCAGTGTGGGCTGTATTTTCCACAGACCCAGGGGCTTTGAAGGATTCCTCCTCCTTCTCAGTTTTGAGGTGTGTGGAATATGCTTTAGACAACTTTTTCACTGTGGTTTTCTGGGCAGGGGCTGGTGTTGGTATGTGAATATACAGTAAGATTACTCTATGGTCTGACCTTACCAGTGAGGGATACACCTCTGGTCTGGAGCATAGAGTCCCCATGTTGGTGTTGATCAGGTGCAGTATGTTTCCACTCTTGTGGGAGTGGTAACAAGTTGTTCCATAGCATTTGAGTTTATGAATTGTAGGAACCTTTGGCCTAGGGTGTTGGAGCTACAGTAATGCTCCGAGTCTATGTGTGGGTAGATGACGTTGCCCAATATAATGTTGTTTGGAGAGACCTTTGTATATTCATGTGTTCTTAAGTAGGCCAGGTGGGGTTCCTGGGTTTAGGAGGGTGGTCTGTAGCAGGCTATGAACTGGAAGGCAGTTTTACCCACTGTTAGTTGCACATGGATAGTCTGTGATGCTTCATGCTGTGGCACCAACCTGGGGGTGTGGGTATCCCTGACAATTATTGATACTCACCCCCCTTTCATAGTTAGTTCCATGTTTTGGGGCTGTAAAGCATGGTATGAGTTGTAACCTGGTAGTGCTAGGGTGCTCTTGGGAGCCTTGAACCAGGTTTCTGTTATGGCACAGATATCAACATTCTCCATGCTGAGTAGAGTTTGGACTGCATGCATCTTGCGGTTTAGATGTCTGGCAGTGAGTAGCATTACTTCTAGTTTCTTATCCCTTGTGATACCTATGTAGGTGGGTTTGTGTTTTGAGCCTTACCACCAGAATGGAAACCATTGACATTGGTAAACCGTATGACCCACAGCATACTGTCAAACCATGTCATACAAACATGTGACCCCAGGTGAGACATATGTGTAGTACAACACAAAGTGGCCACCAATATGAACTACAATGTATGACTACTGTGTCACATGGTGCATGTCACCCTTGCCATGTGTGCACTACACATCTACATGCAGAGAATGCAACTCCACCTTGTTCACAAATGTACACCTGCAACTGTGTGCTGCAAACATCACACATGTACTGTCCAGTCCACAACACATGCAGGCACAGGTACACACAACTGCCATGTGGCACATATGCAGACATTACACTTTTGGAATTAACACTGGTGTATAAAAAACTGCAATGACAATCATAGTGTTAATGCATCAGGCATACTGGGATATACCCACAATGATATCATTACACTGTACTGTTAACAACATGATAATATTACTACAGTGCTATGTAGTCACCCTGTGCATCAGCACCATGCTATCCTGTTCCTGCATCAATGTTACAGATTACAGGAGGGGCACAGTTTCATCATATGCACAGGGTGTGTACTTGGTTTGCCAGGGTCTGCCATTGACACATCCAATTGACATGTATGTGTGTGTGTGTTAGTGAGGGACAACAGTACAACATGGGGCAATGTTGATGTGGTGTGTGTGTGTATGTGTTAGCCCTAGGTGTTAGCATTATGCATGTGTGTATGCATGCACACTGTTCCACCACATGGCTGTCATATACGGGTGTCTGTGGACAGCCACAGAGTGTACCTGCCAGGTCATATAGATCACTGTCTCTGGCCACGGACATGGTACCTATGCCTGGCAGGGGTGCTACGGACAGTATTAGGTACTAAGCCAGACTGGGTACTGTCATCAGAAGCAGTGGGTTGGACACATGTCCCTGCTGGGACTGTCCAGAGCCACGTGCACGTGGTCTTCTAGGATGGTCTGATGACAGCACAGACCCAGCATTGCTGGGGCTGGTACTGGCACTGTGGGAGCGGCTGGGGGTTTGTTGCTGTCCGCGACGACTGCCAGCTGCTGATGTTGCTGGCATACATCCACGTCGACGCCTCAACCATCGTGCATTGCCCTGGCTCATGGACATGAAGTTGTGGAACAGATCTAATGTGTCCCCCCAATGTCTATCAATGACCTTGCCGACAGTACGGATGGCAGCCACAACGTCATGCATAGTGTCATTCATAGCAGTGCGATGTGCTCTAAGCTCCCTCAGACCATGTCTGGTGTACCTTTCCATACGTGCCTGTGCCTGCATTACAGCCCGGAACATAGCTGAGGTTGAAAGACCTCTGTGGGCACGTCTGACAGGGGCAGTACAACCACAGATGCTCCCACGAGAACCCCTGGACATCTGCCTGTGTGGTACCATGTCAGGACTCTGGCCATGGCTGCTGGGAGGGGATGCATGGTCCACTGATACCACATTACCCTGGTCAATGCCCACTGTATGCTGTCCCTCAGCTAAGGACATTGGTGACAATGGATGTATCGGCAGGATGACTGTGCACATTGGTGGGGTTGACTGCTGTGTACTGTTGATTGGCTGACCAACAACAGACCCTGTCACACCTCCCTGTGCCATTACACATGTATCATCATTATCACTATCACCAGCAGTGGCTTCAGGTTCCCTGCTGCATGCCAACAGAGCAACACCAGAACCTGTGAGAGGAAGACAGGAAACACAGTTTACAATGTGTACTCAAGGTTACCACACATGCACACGGGCACACATGCACACATGCACACATGCACACGGGCACACATGCACACATGCGCACATGCACACATGCACAAGGGCACACAGGCACACATGCACATGGGCACACATGCACATGGGCACACATGCACACATGCACATGGGCACACATGCACACGGGCACACATGCACACGCACATGGGCACACATGCACACGGGCACACATACACACATGCACACGGGCACACATGCACACGGGCACACATGCACACATGCACACATGCATACTCCTCAGTACAGCAGATAGAAACACACACACACACACCTGCAATCCAACACATACACAATACTGTTTGAGGGTATTGTTAGTATTAATATTATTATTACTATTAATAGTATTGCTATTACACACTCACCAGCATGGATTGGCTGCATTGCTGTTACTCCAGAGGGACCTGCACAAATAAGAGAGTTATTGTCAGTGGCTACAACTGTGCCATTGATACTGTGAGTATGCTACAGTACAGTAGAACAACAGTTGGCTTTCACAGGTGTAGTGATGATATTCAGAATATCAATCTTGCACAAGAATAGGCAGGATAACAGCTACACGCACAGTACACATCTCACACATGCATAAACTACCAGTGCAAAGAACAGTCAACTACAGATATGGCATGTTACCTGCACACTCCATGTCCACATGCTGGGTGGCTCCGGCCTCCATCATGACACATGTCTGTGGATGTTGTTGTTGTTGGCCTGGAGCCACAACACTTAGGAGTAGCTCCTCCACTCTGGTGAGGGGGGGGTGGATAAGTACCCCACCACCTGTGGCAAGCTGTTTTCTGTGGATATCAGACGCATGCTGACGGACATTTCTAATTAAATCACTGCAGTGATGACGTACCTGCTCATATGTCTGATTATTCATGCCTATGTCATTTACCTGACAGACAAGGTCTTGCCAAAGTGCAGCCCTCTCCTGCTGGTTCTGGCTGGTCCTGGAAAACAGTGTATTGAAATCCCACACCAGGATCTGGTGTATCTCCTCATCCTCTGCAGCTGAATAACATGGGTTGCGGTGATGCACCATCGCCCTGGAAGGAAAAGATAAATATGTGAGCAAGTCATATGGCACGCATAATACTCTACTGTAGTGATATCACTGAACTGCCATATATAGCATCTGTCTGTCTATCAGGGGATACGCATGTACATTAACACATATCAGTGCTCAGCCTACAACTGTGTGACAGTGCCTGCCACACTCCATACAACAAACTAGTATACACCAGCACTCGGCACAGTGTTTGAGGTACACTGCACAACCTCACACTGGGGGTATGTATCAAGCTACTGGATGGAGAATATTGTCATCCCATGCAATGCATGCAATGCACATCTACAGTTTCACTGGTAATCCACTCTAGTCTTTGCTGCCATACCCCTACCTACACCGCAGTCGTACACAGGGAACTACTGCACAACATATGGCAATCTAGTATGTTAGTATCCTAATAACCGACACATTTTTCTCTGGCCTCACACCAAGGACACAGACTATCATGACAGACACGAAGTCACACTGAGCAATCACACCATTACAGACCTTGCACACAGTCAGTGTCACACTCATTCCACCTCACATAGTTGGTATTGCACTGAGTACATGTGTGTGTGCATTGTGTCCTAGGTAGGTACTATGCTATTGGCCCTAGGCCTACGACAGCATAGCCTTATGCTACCCTGCCCCTTGGGACACATGTAATGTGATTGTACTTGCTCCTGTCAAACAGTTACACAGAGGTGACTCACACAGCATATTACCTATCTCCATAACATTCATCAGGGGTATGTCTGACATCTACTAATGAAGAGCCTTATTTGTTAATGCTGGGTGTTTTAGTCCAGGGTATGGCATATTTGTGGATACCAAAGGGGAGGCTATTGTACACTTGTTTCTCATGTTCGCTTCTGACACCTCCAGTAGTAGGCAGGCAACCACCTATGTGGTAGTTAGTGGTTAAAGTGTTTTGCAATGGGGTATGGTACTCCTGTATCCACACTGGTGTTCAGTTCATGCCTTGGTCACCAGGCAGCTGTTGCAATTCATCTGCCCCATGTTCCTCTCTCACTATATATATATATATATATATATATATATATATATATATATACATGGATCCATATGACTACATCGACAAGTGAGAACATCGACATCCACATTGTCGACTCTACATCACCGACAAATTAAATAAGCAAAATGTCAGATTACCGACATTTACATGTTCGACAAACACGCAGTCATGAATAAAATGCTCCTAACAGCTGCACAAAACTGCTACCCTTACTAAACCATGGTATTCATGCATAGCTAAATGAAAACTCTGTTGCAGGAATATAAGTTGAATAAACATCTCCAGGTTTTCAGCAAATTGACACGTAGTGTACAAGGTCAATACTCGCGTTACTGACAGAGGTATGTGCTCTGCACCGAACCACAATGGCGAATACACAGGTGAGTAGTCCTGGGGAAATAAGAGGTATGTATTATACTGCACATTCAGAAAAGATGAACCCGATGTTACTACTTGATAGCTATCTTTGTTCGGTGAAGAGCACATACCCGCGCTAATTTCTTTTAAAGAAAAGAAAATGGGGAAATAGGAAAGTGATGAAAAAGGGGACACAAAGAGGGTAGGACAGTAGGAAAACAGGACAGTAGGAAAACAAGCTGAGGATTTGCAGGAAGGATGTAGGGAAGGCCCATAGCTGCTCATTTCTTTATCAGCAACAGCTGTGCATATGTGTGTAATTTGGTGTGTAATTTGAAACCTTCCACTCCTGAGAAAGGGGTGAGGACAACAAAATATGTTGTACAGCCAATTTTAATTATCAGTTGATATGTCCAGCAGACATGTCTGCAAAATGGGCAGCTATGTATGGGGCGTAATTTTTTTGTGGGAACAGAGTGCCTTTTTTTATTTTTTTTTTCAGGTGAGAGTGGAATGTGAGGTACAGGAAGTAGGTATATTTGGGGAGGTAAGTTGGGGAGGTTAACAGACAAGACAAACAAGACGCATACAGGGGCGGAGTATGACACATGTGGGGGGGGCACAAATGACGGGGATGGATGTTTAGATATCGCGAGCCCATGAGCCCACAGATGGCAACAGTGGAACTGAGATCCCCACCATGGGCAGTTACCACTGCGCCTTCACTGCCCAGAACGGGGCTGTGCTGGGGGCTGTATAGGACAGGCAGGCACACCCATGAGTTGCGCCACCCTCTCCTCAAGCTGGTGTAGGGGATCAAGCACAGAATGCCTGATCTCGCTACGCACCACAGACCAGACACTATGAAGGGTGAGTGGACGTTCTCCTCCGGCCACGCTTGCAGAGGGGGGATGAGCCCCATCCCCTGCAGCGCTTCCACCCGAAGGTGACAGAGGGCCACCGGAGGAGGTTCCGGCCTGGGCACTGGTGCCAGGTGCACTCACCAGCTGAGGTGGGAGAGGTGGGTCCGCTGAAACCCGCCTTCCCTGTTATCCTATGTTTAGCAGTATTTTATGACATTTTGGGTTAGTAACAAACAACACCATTAAACATTAGTTGTAACAGCATGCATCAGTATTCCCATTAACCAAACACCCACAAATTCTGAACATTGAACAGCAAGCATAACACATGTATATTTAGAACAACAGTACACATTCCAACAGCATGCAGGGTTGAATGGTGGCAACAGGCCATCAGGTTTGGATATGTGAACAGGGCACATGCATCAACATACATTTATTTATTTATTTATTTTATTTTACATTTGTTAACCGGGAGAGTCCAACTGGATACATGTCCATTTTCAGCAGAGGCCCAGGGAGAAAAGCTCCAAGTACATAACAGACATATGAACATTGTTAATGCAAAAGAAGGAAGATAGTTGAGTTCTAAATACAATATAAAGATACATCACATCTTGGGAAAAAAAAACAACACATACCCAGTTTGGTGTGGAATGGCATCATTTGTGAAAATAGGGTAGGGTGACGAAATATTACATTAACAACTTAAACTATATATACATATGCTGTACATTCCTAGTATATATCCCCTACATGTATTAGTACAGTTTCCTATATGTAACCATAGGAATGTTGGTGATGGGAATGTTACTGCTACATTAATATACATTCCATTTTTATTCATACATGTTCATATCTGGCTGTGTTCAGGTACAGCATCCTGCTACATTTGATTTATATGGCTCTAGACAACTGTGGATGTTCAGTATTTCATACAATCATACTATCTCCATATTGAAAGGGTACAGCAACATATCCAAATTGTGGGACAGACACATTCCAGGTTCAGTACTTTATTACACCCATTTCACTCTTTGGTTGTGACTGTCTCATTCATTTCATTATGTACTGACTGCAGTATAACTTTATTCCAGAATTATTACAGCTTTCTTGGTCAATTCATACCCTCTTTCTCACACTCTCACTTGTTTTATTTTTACAATTCAAGATGATACTTAATTCTAGGCATTATTAACATTTCTTACTTGGTTACAACAATCCTTTCCAACAGACTCACTTATTTCATATGGCAGATTCTAAAAGGGGATGTATTTGACACATGTCTATCCTTTCTAGATTTATTACCAGTCATTTTAATGGTGAAGCAGTTATCTGATATTACAATACAGGTGGAAACTCTATTTCAGACTTGTTTAATGTTTATTTCTGGATTACAGGCTGCATCACTTATCTAATCTTACAGTACTAGCAGAATATTTCTTCTAGGCTTATTTGAACTTTATTAATATGTAACAACACTGAACTCTTTTACAAGCTGTCTCACTTATATTCTATAACAACCTCACCAGCCTATCAGCATAGGCTCGCTGATTCATGGAACGGACACCTGCAACTGTAATATAAATGAAGTAATATTGGAACATACATCTCCATAATATAGGCTAGGATAATTTCTTACATACTTAATTACATGGATACTTACTCAGTAGTGGGGCGTTGGGCATTTGCGGGCCTCCTGGATCCAACGGTTCGGTTGGTCCTGCTTATGTCTCTTCAGGTCCGCATGGTGGTGACGGACCTGTTCACCAGTCCTTGGCATGCCTTTGGCACTGGTGAGATCATGTGCCAACCGGTTCCACGCCTCTGCCTTGTATGCACCCCAGTGAACCTGGCCCTGCATGAGTTGAGCCTCATGATCGTGGACTAGGAGCCAAACCATATATTTGGACTCCTCAACACCCCACCTCTGTGCTCTAAAGCGACTTCCCTCGCCTGCACCTGCCATCATGACTGCAAATGGGTACCATAATCAGTTATGCTGTGTATTCCTGCCTATGGGGCTTATATATGCCGGTTTTCCCGCACCTATCTGTGATTGGCCATTTTGGATATTTATCAGCTTAAGAAAACCTGCTTTGTCATGCTTCTATTTCCATTCATTCCTATACATATGCTAATACTGCATTTCTCAGTACAGCTGTCATGGCTTAGTGGTTCAGTACTTTGACTATGATGCACAGTATCCTGGGTTCGAGCCTGGGCATTGCTTTTTTTTATTTTACTACTGTCTAGAAAGGCTAGGAGGTGTGTCTGTGTAAAGGCGGTTTTGATGCAGCTTGCTCAACGTTGCCCACCGGTAAGCTGGTTGGCGTGCTGCGCAGCTCCGCACAAACGGCTTCTGCTGGGTAACGCGTTATTTGGCTATGAGCACGCATATTACACTGTGTGAAGTGTTGCTCAGCTACGGGCACTCATTTTAAGCATGTTAAAGTGGTGCTCAACTCCGGGCACTCATATTACACCTGTTAAACCGCTGCTCACCTGCGGCCAGTCATATTACACTTGTTAGAGCGCTGCTCACCTATGGGCACTCATATTCGGATTTTTAAAGCCTTGCTCAGCTATGGGCACTTATAAATTTTTTTTATATTTTCTTGTGTCAGATTTCTTCAAAAATACATGGCCCATTTCATTACATTTTACTTAAATTATAGTTTTATATATATATATATATATATATATATATATATATATATATACATATATGTCAGGGGATTGTTTCATGCTTATTTAACTAAAAATAGAAAATGATGTTGTGGGGGCTCAAACCGTGAATACCTCCTCTTTGGCCAATGTCTCTACCGCTACGCTATTGCTACTTGGCTTAATTTGCACATTTAGATCTTATATGCTTTTTAATGACTGCTAACTGTGGCTGAGCGGAGGGCATACCCGCGCAAACCAGCGCAACTATTGGCAAACATTTTGGAAATTATAAAAAAAAAATTAAACTGCTATTTTTACGTTTTACATTACAGTTGGGTTTATAGTCTGTGGGGGCATGTGTGGTGTTGTGTTCCTTGACATTTCCGCGGACTCGCTCGTGGGAGTTTACTTTCAGGACTCTGACTCTTTGGGGGGCTTGTCCCTTTGCAGAACTCAGCATTCGGACATGCCCCCTACTTTCCTACACGGACTATCTTAGCCTAGGGTGTGATTCAGCATGCCCTCATGAATATGTATGGCAAGTTGACATCATACTGTTAGACTACATACTGTTAGACATATTAACTCTTACACAGAGGTTTCATGAATCCTGCCCCATATTTCCATCTGTCTAGTTCTATTTCTTATGACCACTGATATTTGGGTGTGGTAATTAAGCCCTGACTCACTACCAAACCTACTGAACAACTTCAACATCCCTTTCAGTTGCAGAGTAACCACCTTAAGAAGTATCATGCTGTCATCTGCCAACAGCTGCATAACTCCTTTTTCTGCCACTATAATGACTCACGCATAGTCTCTGCACCAGCCATTCAATAATTATTAATAATTTTTGTGATAACTGATAGCCCTGAATAGTTCTCCTTCCCCATACTGTTTCTTCTGTAAGTCCTCCATTTATATATGGCAATAGTGATCAACAAATGTCATGGAGAGATAGGATGGCTACTATAATAATAGTTTAATCTTCAAAATAAAAACTCATCAAAAACAAAATATATTCTATAGTAGCCATTCTCTCTCTCATTGACTTTTGTTGATCAGTTTTGGAGAAAGTTTGTTTGCTCTGCTCCCAAAGAACCTTTTCCATTATTGTGGTATATATAGCAATAATGTTGTCAGTCAAAGGCTTTCTGAATGCCTCCCCCTTCTGAATGCTCATTAACATAGTCCATGTGCCTCCCCCTTTTGAATGCTCATTAACATAGTCACTGCACCTCCCCCTTCTGAATGCTCATTAACATAGTCCCTGCCTTTCCTTGCAATTTTCCTCAGCTCATTCTACAAAATATATGAGACCATCAGTAGTCCATGGAAGATCTGCCTTTTATAAACTCTTGCTCAGAAGGACTCTCAGAAGGACTTCCTCCAATCTTGTTGTTAAATCATCATTAAACATGTTGGTATTTGCACTGCATACAGATATAGGGCAATAGTTTTTGACATTCATCTCTTTTCCTGCCCCTTTCAGTTTATACAATATTGTTGTTGCAGCCACTTCCACAGATTTGGTCAGTCTCCCTTTTTCTATCATGGTATTGAACAACAGTGCCATTGTACTGCTCACCAGAAAGACCACACTTCCATAGAAATCAATCGGGTATTCATATGGTCCACTCACTTTATTCACTTTAAGATAGATAATGGCCTGAGTCACCTCCCCCTTTGCTGTCAAGAAGTTTATTCTCTGAGCTTCTCCTTCAACAACAGATATCCCTTCCATTTATTAAACAATGCAAAACAGGAGTCTATTCTTTTATAAAACTTAGCATAATAACATTGAACTCATGACCTCATTTGCTAACTCGTACAGCTCCCTGCTACAATCTGCCAATTACCCCCCCCCCCATTTCACACACCCTCAATTCTCCATTGTAGAGAAAAAAAAAATCTTCAGCTTACCATGCAATTAGTTACCTACAGTACGGCAGCCAATCCACAGCTCCCAGCCAAAAATAAATAAATAAAATGTGTCATTCAAGTGATATTCTGTAGACCACAATAATGAGCATAGTGAGATAAATAATCTCTATTGCACACAATTACACATAACATAAATCTGGTTTAATATATTCACACACGATCTACTACAGCAGTTTTACTGACAAAAAATTGAAGGCAGTCACAAAAAAAGCAACATACACAAAGCTTTTATTCTATCCATTTTATTTGATAAACCACTAAAATAAAACATTTTACTATGTTTGAATGAATGCTTATTATTGTTAGGTATATATACAGCATCAGTTCTATGACAAGCAATCAAGTCCCAAATGCTCGAAGACTACTGCCTTAAAGCCAGGGACTTGAGCATCTTGAAGGTTGTGTAGGTTACTGCTTATGCACAGACTTGAATATGAGTTTGGGCAAGCAGCTGTGTTGGGAGTAGCAAGAGGTGGCAATGTAGGTTAGGGCAGAGACCAGAAAGGGGATTTAGGTTTAGGGAACGGGAAGGGTCTTTTAGGGGGTATGGAGCAGGAGGCAAGTATTATGGTTAGAGACTGAGAAAGGAGTTTCAGAGTTTGGGGCTGGGAGGAGAGTTTTAGGGTTAGGGAGTGGTAAGGGAGTTTCAGGGTTAAGAAGTAATATGGAAATTTAGGTTTAGGGATGGTGGATGGAAATTCAGGATAATGGGATGAGTATCCTATTATGGACTGTGTGCAAGTTTCAGGGTTAATGATTTAGATTAAAGTTAGTGCTCTGGTAGAACTATACAGTTCTATAGGGTCGAGTGTTGTGAGAGCTAAATAATTATGAGAAGTTGGTTTAGTGGGAGATAGAGCACTTGCTGTTTTGAGCAAGTGGCAGTTAGCAGCAAGTGTGTTGAAATCTACTAGCAAGTGAGCACTTGTAGTGCACCCAGTAGTCACATGTTTTACCTTTTCCACATCTTTAAACATCAGTCTTTTATCCTCCCTGCTGCAGTTTCTTTAAATTCTAGGAATCTTTTCAAGTAAAATATTGAGTCAGATGTATTTTTGCACATTGGAATTTGTTATGTTGCAGACTATCCAAGATCCTTCAAATTATTTCTGCCACATTTCTACAAAGTGTTCCAGAAAGATTAAGATGACACCCTTGCTGTCAAAATTCATCCAATGGCACATACCAAATAGAAAATTAAGACCCTCAAAAGTTAAACATACTGTTGCTAATAAATCAAATAATTATGTCCAAGACATGGACTAAACTTCCAAGTCACAACAGGCATATAAATAATTTCCACGCTAAAATATCACCTAATAACTAATAAACTATATAATTGTACCACACCCAGTCTGCAGTACGTAATCCTAACTCTGTCCACTATACATACTATACAAGTCAATTAATGTTGTTTTTTTTTATATTACTCACAATATCTTGAAAACATGTAATTCCTTAATGTGATATGCTCTGTAAATAATGTGATGTAACTGTTTGCTTTGGTATACTTTGTAAATAATGTACTCAACACTCTAGTCATAGGTGACTCTATAGTCAGGCACACTGATCTTCCACTCACCAGGCTAAACAAGGAGAAAGTTACTGGCAGCTGCCTGTTGGGTGCCAGGATCAGCCACATAATGCACGCACTCAGGTCACTCCACAACAAGTACAAATATGACTCTGTCACTGTCCATGTTGGTGTGAATGACCTGAGATGTACCTCCCTGGACTACATGAAAAGAGACATGGAGGAGCTCTCCGATCTTGTAGCCCAGTCAGGTATGACCATAGCCCTGAGTAGCATCCTGCCATCACCCAGAATGATACCACAGTAAAAGGACAAAATGATTGACTTCAACAATTGGCTAAGCTTCTGGTGTCATTCTAAGGAGATCCAGTATCTGTCTGCCTGGGATGACATGATCAACAGACCACAATGTTTTGCCACAGATGGCCTGCACATGTTGCCCTTGAGATTCTGAATACTGGCTAAAGCTCTTGCCACCCCTATAGTTCCTTTTTTAGGCAAGGTTCAAATGACAACTTCACCACCATAACAGGTACAAGCAAGCAAAATCTGAGGGTAATGCTACTCAATGCTAGAAGTCTAAACCTCAAAATGTATTCACTCGAGGCACTCCTTAAAATGGAGAACATTGACATCTGTGCAGTGACTGAGGCCTGGTTCAAGGCTCCAGATAGCAACCCTGCATTACCAGGCTATAATTTATACCACACCTTATTGCCACCTAACCTGGGCCATAACACTAAAGGTGGAGGCGTGTCCATGTTCATTAAGTATATCCACACCTCCAGGCTAGTTGCTCAGCATAATGCCTCAGAGATTATCCAAGTGCAACTAACTCTGGGCAAGACCGCAATCCAAACTGTAACTTGCTACAGATCCCCCATCATGCCCCAGGATTCCCACTCATCCTCATTTCTTGACACACTGGAAAATATTAGGGTACAACCCAACACCCTAATAATGGTCGATTTCAACTACCACACCATTAACTGGGAAAACTACTCATGTATCAACTCTTTTGCTCAGCGATTTCTGGAATTCATAAATTCCAACACCTTGGATCAACTTATCCACACCCCCATCAGGGGCAGCAATATCCCACATGTGGTCATTACCAACATTTGCGACTGGCAGAGGTCAATTCCTCATTGGTCAGATCCGACCACAAGTTAATCACCCTAGACATCCACATCCCGCCCCCACCCCCCTCACCCCCATTAAGGGTACCACAGTAAAAAATTTCTCCAAAGCCAGCTTCATGCTTCTTAAGACAGAAGTGACAAACTTCATGACAACCATGTAGACGGACAATAGAGGTATGACTGCTGAATCCTACACAAATGCACTTTATAGGCACTTACACAAGTGCATGGATCATGCTATCCCTAACAGAACCAAGATGCTGTCCTCCTAAAAAAGGAAGACAATCTGGTGGTCCCCTGCCATAAACAAACTCTACAACAGAAGAAAGAAACTGTTTCAAAAAAGAGTAAAATCCCATGATTGGAGGAACACCCTGGTCAGCCTCAGTAAGAAGCTGAGATCCCTCATAAAATCCTCCAAAGCTAGTAATGAAAACAAAATTGCCACTGATTCTAAAGACAACTGCAAAGCATTCTATAGCTATGTCAAGAATCTCAATGGCAACATTCAGATCTGCTCTAAGTTACAGCACAATAGCACTAAATATGCAGAAACAACTGATATTGCCAACATCCTGGCAGATAGTTTCAGTGCTAACTTTACCCCCCTCTCACCCCCTAAAGGGCCCATCTCTATACTGGAAGAATGCAAACTTCCTGTAATCATGGCTGCACAGGTAAAAACCACACTCTCCAAAGCCAAGAGCACAGCATCCATAGGACCTGACAACATCCCAGGCTGCATTCTACATGAACTACAGAATGCACTGGCACCCCACCTAAGCACCATGTTCAATCATAGCCTCATCTCAGGCTTTGTGCCCACTGAATGGTGCACAGGGATGGTTATCCCACTCTACAAAGGGGGAGCCACCACAGACCCTGGGAACTACCACCTCATTAGCCTAACGAGCCTGGTCTCCAAGGCCATGGAACATATCATCATGAAACTTATAAACAAAGACATTTGTAATGTCCAAACTCTGGACCCCACCCAGTTTGGGTTTGTAAAAGGCAGATCATGTATCCTAAACCTGCTAGACTTCTTTGAAGCAGTCAACAAAGCAGTAGACAAGGGTAAGATGGTTCACACTGCCTATCTAGATCTCGCCAAGGCTTTTGACACCATCCCCCACTCTGGAATTATAGATAAACTCACCAAACTAGGTATAAACCACTGTCATAAGATGGGTTACCAACTGGCTCACTGTCACTGTGAAAGTAGCAGACTCCAAATCTGACTTCAGACCAGTGACAAGTGGAGTACCACAGGGTTCAGTCCTGGGTCCTATCCTGTTTGGCATCTACTTTTCTGAAGTACAGGCTAACACGGAAGTTCTTTGACTAATGAAGTTCACAGATGACTGCAAACTAGGAGCTATAATCGAAACTCCTAATGATGTGGACATCCTACAAAAAGGCCTCACTGAGACAGATGCCTGGTGTCAAAGCCATGGCCTCAAGCTCAATGCCAAAAAGTGCATTGTCATACCCTTTGGTAATAACTCTGTACCCATGAGCTACCACATAAGTGGTAGTCTACTTAACACCGAAAGTGTGATAAGAGACCTTGGTACACAGGTGGACAGTAGTCTCTCGTTTGATAATCACATTGCCACATTAATCAGGAAATCCTTCTATGTGGCACACCTCATTACAAAAGATTTCTCATCCAGGAAAAAAGAGGTAATTGTTCCCCTCTACTCATCACTCATTAGATCCATTATAGAGTACAACGCCCCTATTTGTGTGTACCTCACAAGACATCTACAACAACTGGAAAGGCCACAGAAATACCACACAAAGAGGATTACCAACCTCAAACAGATGTCCTGCACAGACAGTCTCAAAAAACTCCAGCTTTACTCCATCGCATATCGCCTACTCAGAGGCTATCACTGCCTAATATACAAAGCTATGTCAAACCCAAAGCTGTTGGACATGCTCCGCTTAAAGAAATCCCAAACCCTCTGAGCTACACGCTCTAGGGACCTAAACCTTGTCACCACAATAAACCAAACATGCTGGAGGGATAGATTCCTGTTCCAGAGACTTCCCATACTTTGGAACAAACTACCTATCTATATCAAAGAAAGCTCCTCATTAGCACTCTTCAAGAAAAATCTTGATGATTGGATGGGAAATAGGAAATTCACCCCAGGGATCACCTCTGTGGCTCTGCTCAACAGGGGCACAGAAAAATTATTTTCTTGAGTGGCGCAAACTAGGGTTCCAATTTGGCTAGGCTTATATAGGCCGTAGGGCCAATAGCCTAGCACCTACCTATGAACCTATGAACCTATGTTTGTAAATTGTCAAAAATGTATTTCTCTCCTTGTCTTGGAGATTTTCTCTCCTAGCCTCCACTGAAAATGGGAATTTCAGTTCTCAGATGGACTTTCCTGGTAAGCAAAAACAAATAAATAAATACATTAATAAATTAATGTCTTTGCATCTTATTGATGACATAATCTGACTACATGTTATTTCGTGCTGTCTTATTAAGAATTAGATTTGCCATACAGTAGGTTTACCACCTTTCTCTCTTTGTGTAGGACATTTCTTGTTTGTGCACTTGTGTTCTGTGAAAAAAATAAAAAAAATCACAAGTGTCCTGAGATTGGAGGGCAAAAATCATTCCTGAAGTTTTCTGTAATAATTGCATAAAACAACTAGCTTGTATCTGAAGCACTTTAATATGATATGAAATGATATATGCAGCTCGAGTTCTACAAGAGTAAGCTTTTATTGTGAAAACAAGCTGAAGCCTAGTCCTTTATACTGGTAGTGAGTATGGTTTGTTCAGTAAAATGTCACATTCCAATGAAAATGTTCTGCTTTAGTTGTATGGAAAGGTGGCAACCCTATCTGCCAGAAAATTGCTGGCACTAGCTGCAACCAAAAATTTCCTAATATCTGACTATGATCTGTTGCTAAGAAGTGGTTGCACCATGTTAGTTCATTTCACTAGATACAACTAAGCTGTTTCA
>NC_056736.1:155306576-155526576 GCF_019279795.1 Protopterus annectens
AACATAACACATGCAATACATACTTCAATAAATTGGTGTGTCAATAAATCACAGACCTTAAGGCCACACACTATGCCTGATACACTAGTGATAGGTGACTCTATAGTCAGACACACTGATGTCCCACTTACCAGGCTGAGCAAGGAGAGGGTAACGGTAAGCTGCCTATCAGGGGCTAGGATCCACCATATAACACACGCACTCAGGTCACTCAAAAGCACGTATAAATATGACTCCGTCATTGTCCATGCCGGCGTGAATGACCTGAGACGTACCTCCTTGGACTACATGAGAAAAGACATTGAGGAGCTCTCTGATTATGTAGCCCAGGCTGGTATGACCCTGACCCTGAGCAGCATCCTGCCCTCACCAAGAATGATGCCACAATACAAAGACAAGATGATCAGCTTTAATAACTGGCTCAATTACTGGTGTCATTCTAGGGGTAGTCAATGTCTGTCTGCTTGGGATGACATGCTGGACAAGCCACGCTGCTTCACAAGGGACGGCTTGCACCTGTCACCACTGGGCTTCTGGATATTGGCTAAGGTTCTTGCCCCCCCATAGTGCCTTTTTTAGGCAAGGCTCAAAAGACAAACCCACCTCCATAGAAAACAAAAATGGAAAAAAATTAAGGGTAATGCTGCTCAACGCCAGAAGTCTAAATCTCAAGATGCAGGCTCTCAAAGCACTCCTCAGTATGGAGAACATTGATGTCTGCGCTGTAACCGAGACCTGGTTCAAGGCTCCTGAGAGCACCCCAGCGCTACCAGGCTTTACCTCGTATCATGCTTTTCGGCCCCAAAACCCAGGCCGTGCCACAAAGGGCGGGGGAGTGTCCATATTCATCAAGGATACCCACACCTCTAGGTTAGTGGCAACTCATGAAGCATCGGAAACCATCCAGGTGCAGCTAACTGTAGGCAAAACTGCTATACAACTGGTTGCATGTTACAGACCACCCTCCCAATCTCAAGAACCCCACTCAGCCTTCCTAAAGACATTGGAAGATATGAATGTCTCACCAAATACCATCATATTGGGAGACTTCAACTACCCTAACATAGACTGGGTGCACTATTCTAGCCCTAACACCCTAGCCCAAAGGTTCCTGGAATTCATAAACTCAAATGCAATGGAACAGCGAGTCACCTCTCCCATAAGGGGGGATAATATACTAGACCTGATCATCACAAACATGGGGACAAAATGCTCCACACCGGAAGTATTGCCCTCACTGGTGAGATCTGACCACAAACTAATCACCCTGGATATAAATTTACCACCTCCACCCCCAGCACAAAAGACTACAGTGAAAAACTTCTCAAAAGCCGACTTTACACTTCTCAAGACTGAGATGGTATCATTTAAGCCCTCAGGGCCAATGGAAACCACATCCCACAATGCTGAATCCTACACAAATGCTTTCTACGGACATCTCCAAGAATACATGGGTCGTGCAATCCCAAATAAAACCAAGACCCTCTCCACCAAAGGAAAGTGTCCTGTCTGGTGGACCCCAGCCATAAACAAATTGTATAACAAAAGAAGGAAGCTACTGCAAGACAGCAAAATCCCATAAAGGGGAGGCATCTCTGATTAGCACTAGTAGAAAGCTACGTTCTCTCATAAAAATATCCAAGGCCAACTTTGAGAGAAAAATCGCCAAGGACACTAAAGACAAGGCATTCTTCAGTTATGTTAGAAACCTGGGCGGAAACACTCAGATATGCTCAGAGTTAGTACACAACGACAAAAAATTTAACGAACCCACAGATATTGCCAACATTCTGGCAGACAGGTTCAGTGCAAATTTCTCCCCACCCTCACCTCCAAAAGAAGAAATACTCATCCCAGCTGAATGTAACCTCCCTGTCACCTCTGATGTCCAGGTGAGAACCGCCCTCAACAAAGCAAAAAACACAGCATCTATGGGACCTGATGGTATCCCCGGCTGCGTGATACGTGAACTCCAAGAGGAACTAAACCCGCATATAAAAATGTTATTTAACCTTAGCCTTACTACAGGATATGTACCTGAACACTGGCGTACAGCAACAATGGTCCCACTCCACAAGGGAGGCTCCACTACAGACCTTGGGAACTACCGCCCCATAAGCTTGACCAGCCTGGTTTGCAAAGCTATGGAAAGAATTATTATGGAACTCATAAACAACGACATTAGGGACCTACAGACACTTGATCCCACTCAGTTCGGCTTTGTAAAAGGCAGATCCTGCCTTTTGAACCTGGTTGACTTTTTCGAAACAGTCACTAGAGCCATTGATGAGGACAAGGCAGTCCATACAGCCAAGGGAGCCCGCAGGATTTTTTGCAGGGGGGTGCAAACCCAGAGCCCCACCCACATAGCTCTCCCCGCCCCCTGCCAACACAGCCCCGCCCAAGTCCACCCACCCCAAGCCCCGCCCACACAGCCATTCCATTGTCCCATTACTTGGCTATTTCTTCCCATTTGCCGTAGACACTGTTCAAATCTGTGTGCATACTGTTTTATGCTTTAGTTCTACAATGATTATAGGCAGTTGGATTTAATTTACAACTTTTATTTCAAACATTATAGCCCAAACACTGAGACATTTACTAAACCTAAACAAAGCAATAGTCTTACAATGAAAACAGACTTGGCATTAAAGGTTCTCTACTTTTGAAACTCACATTCAATGAAACAGCATTGAAACCCACATTCAAAGAAAATGCATCTGGCCAGGGCAGGTTATTTACCTTTGAACTGTTTTCAAACAATAGGCTCCTTGCACACTGTTAGGGCCATGCAAAAGTTTTGATTTACCTGATTGTATTAATTATAATATATAATTGAATTATATCCCTTAAGTAAAAGTAATCTGAATAATTCCACATTAAAGATATATGAAACTAATGAAGATGTTGTTGCTAGAAAACAACTGTATATTTCAGTGTTTCATCTACAAATTCAGTGCCTGCTGCCATCAAATAATAAAATTGCCTATGTTAAATTAAAAAAATGGTAAGCTGGTATATTGCAATAGAAAATGGATGGCAAGCTGAAAAACAGGTTCATAGTTATTAGGCATCTCATCCAAAGGAGGACATCCTCAGGACTGCAGCATACAGATGTACATGCTGTAGGAATAGAACCTCAAGCCTCTCCATTAAGATGCAAGTATTCTACTTGTGGTGCTACTAACATAGCTTTAAAACTTTATACCACAATAGAGATACTATTTGCTAAACAAAACAGTTGCACATTGTAAATAGAATTGGCATGAGCAGCAGTGAACTTAGCTTCCCTTAAAACTCACAGTTCCTTGAAAATGCACTTGAAAATAAATTCCACCTGCAAACTCTAACTTGGGCATTTCACTTTCTCTATCCCTCACAAACATACCATACCCCCAAGGCCTCAACCTTAGTGCAAGAAATCTGGACAAAGCCTAAAATAAATAGGGACAGATTATAAATATGGCTCTCATAAACTTAGAAAATTGCAAGAGTAACAAGGATTTGTGTTAGTATGCATTTTTCTAAATGATATGACATCTAAAACTGAAATGTCTCATTATTTTGCGACTTCAATCCTTTTTAGGAGGAATATGGGGCAAAAATCTGGACATTCTGCAAAAACCTGGACAGCTGAGGGGGTATGCTGCCTCCCTCATACACACACACACACACAAAATAATTCTGGTCAGACTTGAATTAGTTATGGGAAGGTTGCACTGAACGGCACCGTGCTTGATCTGAAGTGGGTGAAATCCTGGTAGCCAGTGATAACTGAACTGCAGCTCAGCAATGTGGAGCATTAAAGCATTTTTAGCAGAGCATTGTTTCATCACTACCTATTGTGTTTGCACATAAGCTGTAGTTATTTCAAACATTTGCCTTTTTTGATTACTACAGAGTACATTTACCCACCAGAGCTATTGTGTTTTGACTTCAGTATGGAGCTTACCTAGTTGTTGCAGGCCTTGGCTTTTAAGTAAGGTAGCAATGCTTATTTACCATATACCATTAAATCCACCCAACTAAGTGTACTAACACACAGACACTGCTGTAAGACACTGGTCTCCAATAAAATGCAATGAGCTTCTGAAAATACTGTAATCCTGTCCTTTTATTACAAATACTGTCATATGCATTTCAATACCCAAGGCTTATACATTATCTAGTTATGTAAATATTCTCTGCATGGCAACAACGAAAAGACTTTCAATGCTGGTAATTCTTTAGCAATATGCTTACTAAAGCTTACTTGCATCTTACAATCTCCGACAAGCTTACCTGATGTTCATTAAACCATGGCTACTTAAACAGAGCAACAGGGCACTGGGACAGCATGCAGTTCCTCAATAATAAGAAGCATAAATCAACAGTATAAAAATCTAATAGAAAACCAGAACATTCTGCAAAATCAAGGACAGATAAAAAGCTACGGTCGTATTTGTGATGTACCTTGGATGGGGAAATGCTCTGCACACTTGCACTGCATAACTGCTCCTTGCCTTCCTTGGACACATCCAGAGCTACTACAATGAAGGGTGGGGTGCAATAAGTATGTCATAATTTGAAATGTCTCTGGCTGACAGTCTCATCATCACAAACATGGGGACAAAATGCTCCACACCGGAAGTATATCCCTCATTGGTGAGATCAGATCATAAACTAATCTCACTGGATATCCACATCCCGCCCCCACCCCAAACAAAAAGACCACAGTGAAGAATTTCTCTAAAGCAAACTTCACACTACTCAAGACTGGTGTGGTATCCTTCAAGGCCCCCGAGCCAGTGGAAACCACAGCCCAAGCTGCGGAAGCCCTTACAAATGCCTTCTACGAACACCTCCAGGACTGCATGGATCAGGCAATCCCTAATAAAACCAAGACTCTTTCCACCAAGGGCAAACATCCAGTCTGGTGGACCCCATCCATAAACAAACTTTACAATAAAGAGGAGAAAGCTGTTACATGATAGAGCAAAATCCATAAAAGAGAAGACACCTTTGATCATTAGTAAAACAATACGAGCACTCATAAGATCATCCAAGGCCATCTTTGAGAGAAAAATTGCCATAGATTCAAAAGACAATCATAAGGCCTTCTTCAGCTATGTTAGAAACCTGGGTGGAAACTCCCAGATATGCTCAGAATTAGTCCAAAATGATACAAAAATCACTGAACCCACAGACATTGCCAACATACTGGCAGACAGGTTCAGTGCAAACTTCACCCCCCTCTCCCCCCTAAAAGGAGAGATAACTATCCCAGCGGAGTGCAGCCTCCCAGACATCTCCAATGCGCAGGTGAAAGCTGCTCTCTCTAAAGCTAAAAACACAGCATCAATGGGACCGGATGGTGTCCCCAGTTGTGTGCTACACGAACTCAATGAGGAACTAAACCCGCACATAAGGCAGCTGTTTAATCTTAGCCTTACCACAGGATACGTGCCCAAGGAGTGGCGTACGGCAACTGTGGTCCCACTCCACAAAGGCGGTGCCTTTACGGACCCTGGTAATTACCACCCCATAAGCTTAACAAGCCTGGTCTGCAAAGCTATGGAGAGGATCATAATGGAACTCATAAACAAAGACATAGGGGACTTGCAGACATTGGACCCGACCCAGTTTGGCTTTGTCAAGGGCAGATTATGCCTTTTCAACTTGGTCGACTTCTTCGAAACAGTCACCAAGGCCATTGATGAGGGAAAGGCAAGTCCATACAGTCTACCTTGACCTTGCAAAAGCTTTCGACACAATACCCCACTCGGGTATTATACAGAAACTTACCAGCTTAAATGTAAACCTATATGTCACAAGATGGGTTGCAAACTGGCTAAAGGACAGAACCCACAGGGTTAGAGTAGCTGGCGCCATGTCAGACTCCAAGCCGGTCACAAGTGGTGTCCCACAGGGCTCAGTCCTTGGCCCCTGTTGTTCGGCATCTACTTCTCAGAAGTACAGGCAAACATAGGAGGACTATGGCTGACAAAGTTTGCAGATGACTGCAAACTGGGAGCCATAGTGGGAAGTACATCGGACACAGATATCCTTCAGAGGGGTCTCACGGAAACTGATAGCTGGTGCCAGAGCCATGGCCTGAAGTTAAATGCCAAAAAATGAATAGTCATACCCTTCGGGAAAAACAAGGTAACCCCAAGCTACCATATAGGTGGCAATCCACTAAGCACAGAAGAGGTTATCAGGGACCTGGGGACCCAGGTTGACAGTGGCCTTTCTTTTGACACTCACATTGCTAAAGTGGTTAGAAAAACCTTCTACATTGCCCACCTGATCATGAAGGGATTCACATCCAGATCAAGTGAGGTCATTGTTCCCCTGTACTCTTCACTTATCAGACCAATGATAGAGTACAATGCCCCATTCGGGATGTATCTCACCCGACACCTGCAGCAATTGGAGAGACCCCAAAGGTCCTCACCAAAAGGATAAAGGGACTCCAAAATCTGTCATATGCTGCCAGACTGAAGAAACTCCAGCTCTATTCAGTCGCATACCGTCTGCTCAGTGGTGACCTGTGCCTGACATACAAGGCCATGTCCAACCCGGAATTAATGGACATGCTCCACCTCAAAAAATCCAAATCTACCAGATCCACTAGAGCAAGTGACTTAAACCTTAGCACGGATATAAATAGGACATGCTGGAGGGATAGATTTGTCACCCAGAGACACCCTATGTTGTGGAATAAAATCCCGGTCCATGTGAGGCAGAGCACCTCGCTGGCTCTGTTCAAGAGAAATCTTGACCGGTGGATGGGAGATCGTAGGTTTACCCCGGGAATCATCTCTGTGTCACTGCTGGACAGAGGCACAACAAACTAATGGGCACAGTATTTTTTAACATAAGGGGTGTCGTAAGCCACAAAACTCTGGGCTAGGCTTATAAATGCCTTAGGGCAGATAGCCTAGTATAAACCTATGAACCTGTGGCTCTAACACTCATACCTCTCAACTTCAGAGCAAGAAATCTGGACAAAGCCATACATAGAACTAGAAATGGGACGCAGGCCCAAAAATAAGGCCAATTTTTAAATACTGCTCTTATTAACTTAAATAGAACAGTAGTAGATCTTGCATTAGTACGAATTTTCTGAAGGGTATAAAATCTGAAACTCAAATGTAAATGTCTGCCATTATTTTCTAACTTCAAGCGTTAATGACTTGCCACTAATTTGCCAGAAAACCACAAGTTTATGAAAAACGGACCAAAATGTGATGCAAAAATACCTGTCAAAAAGGACACCTTTTAGTAGTAACATTGATAACTTGAGCAGCTAACAAAATAAGAGCATCTACATGCATTTCTGAAATAAAAGTAAAGTAATCTATAACTCTGATCATTAGTTATATACAATTATAAACCCTCCACATTTTCTTCCAAAATTGCCATTTTTGAGGAGGGATTATTAGGGGAGAGCAACATTTTGAGCCAAAATTGGGGACAATTGAGAGGTTTGGATATTCCTAATCTACAGTGATTTGCACGTACCTCTCAACCTCTTAATGCAGGAAATCTGGACAAGGCCAAATATATTGGGGGAACATACAAACACTACTAAAAATTGCTCTTGTATAAACTTAAGACAGTCTTGCATTAGCATGCATTTTTCTGAAGGTTATGACGTCTGAAACTATGTGTCATTTAGTGACTTCATTCCTAAATGATTTGCTAGAAAACCACAAATTTTATGAGAAACAAACCAAAAATAAGAAGCAAATATCTATTCATTCTGCAAAGATATGGACAACTGAGAGGTATAGTTCAATCGGGGCTGTCTGAGTTCACTACCCCCCCCCTCACAAAATCATGGTCGAATGGAGCCTCCCCCTGCAGCCATTCCAATGTTCCATTCCTTGGTTATTTTGCCCTATTTACCATAAACACTGTAATGTGCATACTGCTTTACTTCTGCGATGATTTAGGATTTCATTTGAAAGTTTTATTTTGCATTTTACAGCACATACCCTAATACATATCTGTTAAACAAAGTAATGCAGTCTTACAATGAAAATAGACTAACATTAAAACTTCTCTGCCCTTGAAACTCACATGCATTGAAACCCACATTCAAAGAAAATACATTTTACCAGTGGCAGATAAATATTAACTCTGGGCTGTCTTCAAAATCATAGGCCCCTCGAACATAACATACACATGCTCTTTGATACACCTTCCTGACTGTATTACATCATATTCCTTGTACAATACAGTACAGTTGTTAGAGGGCATTTTAAAATTATTGTTTTGAACATTTTTCCAGTAAACAATGAAACAAAAGGCATACACTACTGACAAAACTGCTCAATTCAGAACATTTCCATCATAAAAGTCTACTTAACCTTCTATAGTCCACCAGTATCAGTAAAAATATGCACAATCTCTGAAGTAGTAAAATCCACATTAAAGAAATTTGTATCTAATAAAGAGGTTGCTGCTTTATATGTCATTATTTAATCTACAAATAAAGTGCCTGTTACCCTTGAAGAATAAATTGCCTTTGTTGCATGCAATAAAAAATAAGCTAGTAATACTGCAATAGGGAATGGATAGCAAACTGATAACAGGTTCATAGTTACTAGGTATCTTTACCAAAAGGACTGCAGCATCCACCCCCTTTACAACACAGTACAGTATCAGCAATGCATCTACCTACTGTGGGAGTAGAACCCACAGCCTTCAGCATCAAAAGCAAGGACACTATCTGTTGTGTTATTAACAATGCAAGCAGACTAAACATAAGCATCACTAAACTTTTGCTTCCCTGCAGCTCTCAGCTCGTAAAATCTACTCGACACTCAGCTGTATCTCTGAACTTTGCAGCACAAGAAATCTGGAAAAAAACAACATTTATTGGGGGGGGGGGGAGAAAAGGCCAAAAACCAGGGACACATTTTAAACATTGCTTGTATAATGTTGGAAAGTTGCTAGAATAAAATGCTGCGTTACCACCATACATTTCACTGCCACGTCTTGAACCCAGGGGGACCCTGTGCAAAACAGTCAGAGCAACATACCACTACACCAACTCAGCTGTTTTGTGAAAGAGGAAGACAGCAACTTAAATGGCTACCATTTAGTGAATTCAGTTCTCACTATAGCACAGCTGTCAACCTTTTAGCACAAAATACCTGAACAAAGCCAATAATGGGTGAATACAGCCCCCAAACATTCAGTGAATTCAGTTCTCACCATAGCTCTCAACCTCTTAGCAAAGAACACCCGGACAAAGCCAGTAATGGGGGAATATAGCCCCAAACATATTCAGTGACTTCAGTTCTTACCGTAGCTCTCAACCTTAGCACAAAATTTGGATGAAGCCAATAAATACCTGAACAAAGCCAATACTGGGTGAATACAGCCCCCAAACATATTCAGTGAATTCAGTTCTTGCCATAGCTCTCAACCTTAGCACAAAACCTGGATGAAGCCAATAATGGGGGGGGGGAATATAGTCCCAAAGACAGGGATACATTTCAAATATCCATCTTGTACACTTAAAAAATTGCTAGAATAAAAGATTTTGTTACCATGCACTTTCTGAAGAATATGAAGTCTGATATTGAAATGAGTGCCCATTTTTTAACATTTGTTAACCAGGAAAGTCTGACTTGGAAAATAAGCTAATTTTTAGCAGAGGCCCAGGGAGAAACACTCCAGACAGCCAAGAATCAAACGAGAGAACATGTAGCTGTCAGGCAACAAGGACACAAATACAGAAACCACAGATTTTATGAGGAACAGAAAAAGTATGAGGGAAAAGCCTGCAACATTTTTACAAATGGTGGTGGGTAGGGAATTCAGGCTCTTGCCACTTGGGCCCAAGGTACAGGGTTCAAGCCTTATTCTCTACCCACCACCATGTAACTCCTAGGGCATTACACACACACACACACACACACACACACACCTCACTAAAGCGTCCCATCTTCCGTACACACACCTCACTAAAGCATCCCAGCTTCCGTACACACACCTCACTGGGGGCTCAGAAGCTTACACACGGTCCTGGATGCAGCAAATCTGTATCTGGACTAGACTAGTTACAGGAAACAAGTTTAGATTTTGTTACTGAAAAGCAGCTACAACTGCACTAAAAATAATTCAAGTGCAGTGCAAGCTAGCACACTTGAGTGTGTAGCAACATTAAAGCAGATGCAGTTTAAATAAATGCAATTTATTCAAACTGTATTCTGAACTGAATTCAATTATTGTCATATTCAACTCTGAACAGTTAAAAGTGCCAAAAAATATATTTATCAGCTGAGAAGCACATTCAGTCAGAACACAAGGAGATTCTAGTAAAGTTGTTTTTATTTTAGTAAAGTGGAAAGGGAGAAAGGAGGAACACAAGATAATTCAAGGTTAAGAACCTAATTGGGTTGGCCTTCTCAAATGTTCTCTCTGTATTAGGTAGAATGAGCTAATGACACTAGACTAGGAGGAGTGTTCTAGATCAAATTTACAGTAGGAGTGGGCAACTGCAAAGCCACCAAGTATAAGAACATGACTAGCAATACGGAGGGAGGGTAGGAAACCATTACAGCTACTAGCTACACTATTTTAGGCAGAAAACACTACAGAAATATTTATCACAGCAGAAAAACAGCAGTGAGCCACTAAATAAAGTTTTAAACAGATTAAGGGGCAAGTAGACGGCATTAGGGTGACCATTATAAAATTCCCTGATGGCTGGTGGATGCCAGATACAATGTAATCAACTCTCATCAAGTAGGGAACACATAAGTCACAGCAATTGGGCAGATAGTCAGCAGGCATGGTAAGGGGGCAAAAAAGAGGCTCTTGGTATGACTCATAATGTTACTCAGAGGAGTTTCAAGTCATCCTAGAGGATCTCACTGTGCTCCTCTTCATTTCACTGGTTCAGACAAAACTGAGTGCAACTCCCCTGCCTGTGTGCCCCTGACAAAATATGTGTTCAACTAAAGATTCATTTCTGGATCCAGAGATTAATTTCTAAGAAGATTACTACACTTGGAAATCTGAGCTACCCAGACTAAAATAATTTCGCTTTTTCTTAATATAGTGCATTAGGCCCACGAGGTCACTCAGCTCTGAAATAAATACCTCTGCCATGTTTCAAACCCAAGTCCATCACACCTGCAGCAACCCACCACACCACCCAGATCTTATAGATAGATAAATATTAGGCTAATTGTGTTTTTATGCCTAGCCAATTACCCTATACAAGAATCAAACCCTGCACCTTTGGTGTATAAGGTGAGCATCTTAACCATTATGTCAGAATCCCATAGAGTCTCATAGCATCTCCTGAATTGTTATCTTGAAAAGGAGATGGGAGGGATAACAAGTGCAAATACAATTAACCTCAAAATTTCTGTTAGCAGCAAACATTACAGATTCATTACCCAACAACTCCCTTATCTGTAGAACAAACTCCCAACCCCCTTAAAATAGTGTCATTTCTCCAATTTTAAAATGGAATTAGACTAGGGATAGGTAACTCCTGGAACCAGTGCCAAAGAAAGGCACTTGAGAATATTTGGCTTGTCATCCCACTAGGGTCTGTTCATGTCATTAACTGTCTGTAAAGAGAGTTGACAGCTTCTTGCTTTCTGCTGGTGATACACCTTCATATGCATCCCAGCATCTCACAGACCACTATGCTTCTTTGATACAGTGCTTGCTTAATATAAACATCAGATTCCTGTTGGAAATATGTGAAGCATTACGAAACGAAAAAAAGGAATGGGATTATAATAGAAATACAGTGAATGACTGTAAAAGAAAAAAGTGAATAATTTCAAAACTGGCTGTAGATTAATTAAAACAGTCCCCTTCTCAAAGCCCCAAATGGGGTCTATATGCCTACACTTATAGATAGATAGTACTTATAGATACTAATGCTAAGATTGACATACTTCATTGGGGGGGATACTCCAGGGTACTGCAATAGCAGACTTATTCTATATGTCCCATTGCCAACAGTTTCAGTCTCACTGTTCTGGGGATCACATTTACAGACTTTGTAAGGACAGTGCAGTGGTGTGTGTTGTCACCTTGCGACAATATGTTCTCTGGCTCAATTCTTGTCTGGAGGGCCTTCTGTGCAGAGTCTGCATATCCTCCCTGTGTTCATGTGGGTTTTCTCCCATGTTACAAAACATGTGTCTGGAGCATTTCTTCCTGGCCCACTAAAATTGGCTTGTCCCAAGTCAAACTTTCCCGTAAATAAATTTAAAGGGCGATCACTTCAGCATTATCAGTTAGGAATACCTCAAGTTCCATTTCTATTTTACCTGTGGCTACTGCTTCCCTGTAAGTATATACTAAATATACTATATACTAAAGTTAATGTTTCACAGACGCATTATGTTTTTCTGTTACATTTAAGTGGTGAATTCTTACAACCAGTCATTCTCCAGGCTTGTCCATGTTCATCATTTCTGTACCTCATTGTGCATCAACCCATTTTTTCCTTTGCTTATGCCACAAATGAAAAGGTACATTTTTCCTTCAAAACCTTTTGCAAAATTTCTGGGACTCCTATCCTACCAAAACAGGCACAAAAACTCAGCAAATAGATGAAGGTGAGCTGAGCCCCTGAAAAGAGATGCAGCAATTCCCCCACCATACCTCTCAACCTCCTAGTGCAAGAAATCTGGATAAAGCCTAAAGTAATTTGGGGACAAAGGCCCAAAAATAAAGACAGATTTTAAATATTGCTCTTATAAAACTTAGAACATTAGTAGAATAACAGGATTTGTATCAACATGCGTTTCCTGAAGGATATGAAGTCCAAAACTAAAATCTAGGTCATTATTTAGTGACTTTATTCCTCAGTGATTTTCCAGAAAACCAGAGATTTTATGAGGTACAGACCAAAATTATGAGGCAAAAATCTAGACATTCTGCAAAATCTGCACAGTTGAGAGGTATGTCCCCACACTCGTTCCACTCCAACTATATGGTCACATAAACTCTGGGATATGGGAGCATTTAGTTTTCTCTCTCCATCTCATTTGAGTAACTTGGTCTGATTTGGCAATATACTTCTTTGGTGAATTCTTTTTGAAAGAGTAAGATTTTACTGAATTTTAATCAGCAGTCCTCTATTTTACATTTATATATTGTGAAGTATAACTCCTTGAGTCGCTCCTGTATATATTTTAGCTTAAACTGACCTCTGTATTATTGACACAGTTTGATCGACTATACAGATGGTCGACAGTTGTGCAAAAACAGATAATCCTTAGGGTTGGGGAATATGCCTTTTTCTCAGGGACTGTGTGATCTTAATGTTTAAATAAATAAGCAGCAGGGGGCATGGGGGATACAGGGGGATGCAAATACATTGTTTTTTTAGTTGCATACCTTGAGGATTAGCCTCGGGACATGCGCAGTAGACTGTCAACATTTATATGATGACATAAGCATGTCAGAATTGCAGCCATTCAATGGTTGCTAGTTATCTCAATGTGATTTATGAGGCAAACACATAATTAATAAATGGGAGACTGTCAGATGGAGCCAGGATCACTGATAATCATCCCTCATATGGAGTTGCTAAATTCCACATGAGACTGACCTAGAAGCCTTTGTTTTCTGTTGGAAAGGCATGCAAAGTAGAATACCAGATAGAGTTTCTTCTAAAACAACGGTGTCCATTCCCACAAAAATGTGTGCGTCTTTGAGAATAAATGATATTTTAAGACAAACTAACCATATTGGAAAGGATGCTATTTGCCCCATCCCCACTACATACATACATACACACACATATACACACACATATACACACACATATACACACACACACACATATACACACACACACACACACACACATATACACACACACACACACACACACACACACACACACATATACACACACACACACACACACACACACATATACACACACACACACACACACACACACACATATACACACACACACACACACACACACATATACACACACACACACACACACACACACATACACACACATATACACACACACACACACACACACACACACACACACACACACACACACACACACACACACACACACACACACACACCTCACTAAAGCGTCCCATCTTCCGTACACACACCTCACTAAAGCGTCCCATCTTCCATACACACACACACCTACCTTACTAAAGCTGCCTGTTTCAGCTCCACTAAAGCCGTTTCGGTTCCCGCTCGCAAGGGTCCCATCTTCCGTCCGTTCCCACTCGCTTGCAAGAGTCCCATCTACTAAGGTCCAAAACTGTCCGTTTCAGCTCCCGCGCAATGATGTCACGACTCACAACTGTTCATTTTAGTTCCCGCTCGCAAACTTCGCGCGATGATGTCAGCACACCTGCGACTGGGCTTCTTAAAGAAGAATGCCTTATAAAAAAAAACTTTTTTTTTTTTTTAAATCAAAAGATTAACTCGGCGGATTCCAGGGGGGTGCAAGTGCACCCCCTTGCACCTGCCTGCGGGCGCCCTTGCATACAGCCTACCTGGACTTGGCTAAAGCCTTCGACACAATACCCCACTCGGGGATCACAGAAAAGCTAAACAGCTTAAAAGTAAATCCATATGTCACAAGATGGGTTGCAAACTGGCTAAAGAACAGAACCCATAAAGTCAAGATTGCGGGAGCCATGTCAGACTCAAAGCCAGTCACAAGTGGTGTCCCACAGGGCTCTGTCCTGGGACCCCTCTTGTTCGGCATTTACCTCTCAGATGTGAAAGCAAACATGGGAGGGTTGTGGCTGACAAAGTTCGCAGATGACTGCAAACTAGGCGCCATAGTCGATACACCAGCTGACACATACATCCTACAGAAAGGCCTCACCAAAACCTACAACTGGTGCCAGAATCACGGCCTTAAACTGAATGCCAAGAAATGTATAGTCATCCCCTTTGGGAAAAACAAAATACCCACAAGTTATCACATAGACAGTAACCCACTGAGTACCGAAAAAGTAATCAGAGACCTGGGGACCCAAGTTGATAGTGACCTCTCATTTGACACCCACATTGCCAAAGTGATTAGAAAGACTTTCTACCTTGCCCACCTTATCATGAAGGGGTTCACATCGAGATCAAAGGAGGTCATCGTGCCCCTGTACTCCTCCCTTATCAGGCCCATGATTGAGTACAATGCCCCATTTGGTATGTACCTCACCCGGCACTTACAACAGCTGGAAAGACCCCAGAAGTACCTCACCAAGAGGATCAAGGGTTTCCAACATATGTCATATGCAGCCAGGCTAAAGAAACTCCAGCTCTATTCAGTAGCATACCGCCTGCTCAGAGGTGATCTGTGCCTGACATACACGGCCATGTCCAACCAGGAATTGATGGACATGCTCCACCTCAAAAAATCAAAATCCATAAGAACCACGAGAGCCAAAGATTTAAACCTCAGTACAAACATGAATAGAACATGCTGGAGGGACATATTTATAACTCAGAGGCTTCCCATACTCTGGAACAAAATCCCTGTCCATGTTAGGCAGAGCCCCTCACTGACTCTCTTCAAGAGAAATCTTGACGAGTGGATGGGAGATCGTAGGTTTACCCCGGGGGTCACCCCTGTATCGCTACTTAACAGAGGCACAGTAAACTAATTTTAATAAGTAAGGGGGTCTTCAATGTGTCACTACTAGACAAAGGCACAGTATTCTAAATTTATTCTATACACCTTAGTACCACTACATGGGGTGGCGAAAGCCACATCTCTAGGGCTAGGCTTGCAAATGCCTCAGGGCAGATAGCCTAGTACTAAACTATGAAACTATGAAACTATGAAACAACAATTTTACAGAGAGCCCATTCTATAAATGCAATAATGCCCTCCAGGGTGTGTGTTTATGTGTAATTAATGCCCTTCCAGGGGGTGTAGAGGCCGTCCACCTGAGGAGTCAGGCCTCACAACACACTGGGTCAGCATTAACTGCACATTAACACACACCCTGTTAGGCATTATTGCTTGTTTCACTCTCAAAGGTCATACTAAGTAAAATTCATTCAGTCTTTGTTTACTGGTAACAGTTGTAGAAGGTATGATTTTACTCTCCAAATGTGTCTAGTCATAAATTCTCTCAACTCTTTTTTATTTGTTGATTCATGTCTTTTCTTTTGTCTGGACTCTTCATCTTTAACATTATTCACAAACAATGAAATTTTATGTACTCATTAGCATCTTGATATCACAGGTCAGTTTCTTGTATTTTTGCCTTTGTTTCTATATGAAAAATCTCTGTATTATAATACTTAATAAATCTATTTCATAAAAAAGGCTTCCTGATTTATTTGTTGGCAGTCTCTGAGAAGTATTTAGTGGATTTCATAGGTAGGGTATTTTAAGGTACCAAGTGCACTAGGATTTCTCCTGTTTTATGGCCGCAAAAGATATTAATGCCATATTCATTTTCTCATATACACCATTATCCACTCATGTAGAACAAATATTTTTGTTAATTTACTTCTGTTGAACAGTACACTTCATACTTTCATGTGTTGAGAAGCAGTTCTCCAAAATTAATTCCTTGGAATTTAACTGTTGTGACCGACTATAACAAACAGATTTTTTGACTTCCACTGAGTAGATTGCTCTGGTAATGAACAAAATGCTTAATGTGATCACCCGCAGTCATTGTAAACAAACAAAACAGGCTACAGACAATACAGTTTTCTAATGAAAGGATACTTTAAAGAAGCCTTGGATACTGTATTGTCATTTGAAAATGATTTAATAAATACATGTTGATTACCAAGCATAAACACTATATATATTGCATACTGCTAGCCTTTTTGACAAAAGGTGTCATGTCCTTTTTCAGGCTCTTTTAAACAGTGCTGCTATGGTTTACATTAAATACACATTAAATCCTAAATGCATGATATAACAACTAAATATAGCATACAAGTAATAAAATAATTCTACAGAAGTTGTTTTTGTCATGAATCTACAAAAGGAGAACAGCAACAGGATTGGTTATGGCAGCTTAAATTTTTTTTAACCTTAGTATCACAGGATTCCAAGGTAAGTCATGATACTATATGAACTTTGCCAGTCCTCACCCTCATGATATACCTTCTACTTCTAGAATGGCAAAGACAATCAGACCTGGGATGAATTTTTTGATGCCCATCAAATCATCAAATGCCAGCTTGACAGCCATAAGGTTCATTCTTTTTAACTTGCAAGTTAAGTTAGTTCCAGATAAACCTGTCCCTTTGGTGATGTTTTTTTCATATCACGGAGGAGGTTTACTTCCTCTGCATTATTACTGTAAAGATACTTGTCTTGTGGAGATATAGGACATCAAGGAGAGTGATGTATATTATGGCATTGAATTAAAGACATAGATCACCATGCAGGAATCTATAAGGGACCATGTATGTGGAGAGGGCTTAATAGCCAAGGAACTTTATACCTGTAATGTTTTTGTTAGGAAACTATTGGGCCTTTCTAATTTAGTGATGTGTCTGGATAGGTGCATACTAAAGGAGAGCACTGTACTGAGTATTGGTTTGATCAGCAGTGAGCACAGTGGGACAATCATTTCTTTTGACCCAAATAAGAATAATCTAGAAATCAGTTCTGCTGGATAGAAACATTTCCTGACCAATGAAGATACATAGTGGTTAAAGGAAGGAGAGTTAGCATTTATGTACCTAAGATCTCTGACAATCATGCCTGTCTAGAGAGGGGTACTAGATATGTTGTAAGTTATATATGAGAGCAGCTTACCAAATCATGATACTACACTTTTTTTTGCACTTAATTTTAGTCCCTTTCCAGGATGCCATCAGTTTTGTAAGAATTAGTTCTTGGTTTTATTGATTCCTTTTCAGGGGTGGATTGGACAATAGCACCCAGCTTACAGTTGTCTCAAACATAGTTGGCCATTGGATTTGGACTGAAGTTTGAAGGTCTGAACTTTATATACCAGAAACGAGAGGTCCCAACACCAGTCCCTGTTTTGCTCCACTAGTTAACTTTTTACACCCTACGGTGGCTTCTGTTAGCTTGACTACATTGGCTGTATCTTTCAACCAATTAGCTATCCACATTATCACAAAGGCATCAACACTTAGGTCCTTGAGCTTTTTTTTTTTTTTGCAAAACCAGTATTGGGGGATATAAAATGTCTTGACGTGATGCATAAGGACAGTATGGACTAAAAGACCACTATACACTCCATCTGTGAAGGTAACAAAACTAAGAAAGCAAGAACTTCCTTTGGAAAAAAAAAAACTTGAGTGTCTAGCTGACTGCAGTCAGATATAATACATGTCATGGCTTTGCAAATTAGACTAGTTAGGTTGACAGGCCTCTAGTTATTGAGGTCTGTGGTAGTACGGTCATTCTTTATGAACTGATGGTCAAAACAGCCATTCTCCATACGTTTGGAACATACCCTGTGGCTACGTATAAATGAAATTAGGGCAACAGAGGTTCCATTACAGTATGTTAAGTGCTATTTATTAGATAACTATGTGCATTGACTGGATCCACAAATATGGTATTTCTGTTTTTTGCATGTGCAGTTTGGACCTGATTCTTGATTATGTTTATGAAAGTAAAGGTCTCAAGGATTTGCAAAGAATTTCAATTTATGTTTATGGGGTAAAGGTGGCACTAAATTTGTCTGCAAGAATATTAGCTATGTCTTTGTGGTCAGAGTGGGTAACATCATTTTCAATTAATTCACAACACTACTGAGTGCTATTTCTTAGTGTTTTGAAGCAATTAAAGAAGGATTTATTATTACTCTTAAATTCTGATGCTAGTTTCAATTCACACTTTGATTTGAACTTCCTAATGGTCACTTTTAGCTCTTTGCTAATCCTTCAGATAATTTCTTTAATTGAGAAAAATGTGGTTTTGTTGTAGGTCTTCATTATTTTTTTTCTATAAACTTTGCTTGTGCTGGTGGATGTCCAGAGTAATTTGCTTTAAAATTTCCCGTTACAACCTTTGTTCTAGATGATTGTCACTGCTGAAGTGACACCCCAACCCCCATGTGCAAAAATAGGAAAAATGAGTTGTGGATGGATGGATGGATGGATGGATGGATGGATGGATGGATGGATGGTTGGATGGGTGGATGGATTTAGTCCAAGAACGACTGCTTGAGCTACATTCTTGTGTGAGTGTAGAAGTAGCTAAGATTGCATGGTAAAAGGAGATAAAACAAATACATTTTTTAAGCTCTTCATAGATTATAAGTAGGTTTGCCCATCTGAATTCTCTCAATTCTGAATTATTATCTGTCAGGGGCACTAATTTATCCAAATAAACCAAAGACTGTCCTAGAGTAAACACAGATTTACATGCATAAAATTGAAGGTAAATTAAAAAAAAAAAACATGAACTAAGCTTTTACTCAGCATTTCACCATACCAGTAAAGTAAAACCTTTTACCAGTGTAAGCCTAATATTTGCATGAATTAACACATTAATGACCTGTATATAGTCAAGTGTACATTTTGTACATCTAAAGTACCAGACTTTTCTCTAGTTTCACATAGCTTAACATTAATACTTCCACTAAATTCTTGGAGAGTCTTTGGCCAAGATTCAGGTAAAATCACTAATGTGGCCAGATAAAGGAAAGGTAATGTTGAAGTAGCATGATGTGACTCATCGCTTGTTAATGATGTGTTAGGAGCGATGCCAGATTACAGAGGTAAAGTAATGAGAGAATCCTCTGGTGAAAATCTCAAAGGTCTTATAATGATTGTCACTGTGTAATACAGGTCATATAATATAATCGGGTGAGTCACATGCATGAGGCAAAGCACATTCACGCCAGAATAGATGTGCTGTTACAACTACACCTGAGAGCCCTGATAAGAGCTACATAATCGAGCTCCTACTGTTTTCTTTATATAAATGGAAAGAATATGGGTACATAGGGCAGTCAGAAAGAGAGAAGATCAACCATCAGGACAACATACAGAAGGACAAGATGGATGGTAGATTGGGATGGGTGTATAGTGGCTAGATACCCAATTTCAGTTTCTCACGGAGGATAGAGTGGGAAGGTTAAAAGAGGAAAGTGTAGGTTGGTAAAGGTTATAGGGATGGCTTCAGCAGACACACAAACACAAAAAAGCAGATAAAGAGCAATAGGGAAGGTTGTGATACAAATGGGGGAAACACACACAATGGAGAGGCACAAACAAACAGAAGACAACTGGTGATGGAGGACTGGATTGCACACTAGGTATATAAGTGAAACACAAAGGAAAGGCAACACCTTGACTGGAGACAGGGTGGAGCAACACCTAACAGTTGAACTGTCCACGGCCACACTCAGAGTACACTAATTTCTGAGACTGTCTTTATGGCTGGGATCAGTATCTGATGGCTCCATTGGTCAGGACTAGGCAGCTGTGTGAAAATAACAGTGACAAAAAGACTAGATACTCAATGGAGGTGCCTAGCTTCTGATATAGGAAAGTTATCACTAGGTCTTCATATTAATGCTGAGTGACATATTGTGGCCCAGCAGTAACATAACCTCATGGTGAGCCTATCTAGCCCTACATAGAGACTAAAAGAGGGCATCAAGGACCCTCTATGTCACCTTTTGCTGAATAGCCTATTTAATTCTACAGTGCAACTAGCTTAGACATACACGAAGACCCAGCAGGTGATGGAAAAGCAGAAAGATGATGGCTTTGCCTCTTCTATACCATATCTACTGCTGTAGCAAACACTGCATGGATTATGAGCATAAATAGAAATATTAAAGAGAGCAAACAAAAAGAAAATATAAAATAAAATTACAGCAATGAAGTAAATTTAGCACAAATGCAAAATAAATTATCATTAAGATGTGCTACACTGCCATGTGGCATAATAATCCCTGGAGGAGTGAAATGCTGTTAGCATTAGTTGGCAAACAAAATACATTATACCTGTCAGACTAAAGATTACTATATTGTTCCATGTAAAACAAGGGCCCAGACTACATGCTAACCACTTACTTGATGTGTTTAGCAAAAGTGACCACTGCATATGTTGCACAGGGTGACTGCATGGGGCTTATAGGTTGGCTGGATGTATCTCATGAGCCATAAGTGTTAGGCTCAAAGGACCTGCAGTCAGGTGACAAAGTCAGCCAAATGCACACTTCCCAGCATGGCACCCTAACCCTAGCTGTCAAAACCACAAGCAATAGACGTTTGGTGGCAGTAATGTAACATGAAATAGGGCAACCAGTACTAAGCAATGAACAGCTTACTGTCTGATGCATGACAAAATTATACCAGGTATAAGTGACACTGGCAGGTTTTTTGAACAGACCTTCAAAGCACAATGTGGGGCAGACAGACCAGGAAGCCATATATGAATAGCAGTATATGTCTGTGCACATGGCCATATGAAAAGGCAAATATTCAGGTCTAATGTAGGGTATTACTCCTAGGTTTGCTGTAAAACATCTACTCTTTGGACAGCCATTATTACCTTGCAAACGATAGTGATGCCTGTAGGCCAGGTCATTCTGAGTTTCCAAGATATGTATTAGAGTAGGCATATAATATCAATATATGAAGTTTTACACTAAGTAGTAGCTCTGTAAAAATGAGAAATACTGAGGGTATTTAAACATATGTAGCTATAACATCAGCGAAATATAGATGTATTCCATGACTGCTGAGCTTTGCCAAGTGCATTTGCCAAATCAGTTTGCTATTCTTTGTCTCATCAGGAGCTGCAAAAATTATAAAAGAAAAGGCAAAATGTTCATTGCTCACATGTCCTAAACATGACTGAGGAGTTATGACTAAACAAGAAGAAGAAACCACCAGTAAGTACTACATACCATACAACTTGAGTGCACTCTCTTTAAGGTCCTTTTCTCATTTCCTAAAAAGGTCACAGTGGTGCCTCATCAGCTCAGCGTGTCTCTGCTGGCACTGCTCATTAGAGTGGTTGATGTCTGTTGAATCACTCATCATCCTATCAAGGCAGTCCCAGGCTTCTACTTTGTGATGGTGTGGCTCTTATAAAAGTCACCCACAGGTGCTCATGGTAGCCCCTATGCTGGAGATACAGACAAAACTTCATCTCCTTCCTGTACCATGTGGGTGCCTTTCCACATTCCACACCTTCAGAAGCCATGGCCACCTCACAAATTGCAGTCTAGAGGAAATTATTAGCAGATTTACACTGTCACTCATTGCAGATATGATGTAATGTGCATAGATGGATAGCAGGGTAGAGCAACAAACCCTGAGTCCGATATAACTGCAAGTAAAAAAACAAAATACATACTTTGAAGGTGTTTGTGTAGTGAAAGACACATTGCCATAAATGTATGTACAATGAACAACATACTTCATGCCTATGGATGCACTATAGCCTTTTTAAGGATAGCACAGCTGATTTATACACCCTTTGCCTTAAAGACGTCATGGACTTGCTCACACATGCTCATTGTGTTTACATTTATTTATGCATGAATGTGATCTTGTATGGACTTCATTGCACAGTGCTGTTCTGTGTTGCTATGCAATGCATTTACCCTTAATTGAGTAATTAGCATAGCTATCACATATTGAGCCTGTAAACTGCACAACAAAAACAGCCTCAGCCGTTGCAGTGCTCATGCAGATTTGCTGTAGAGCAAGTGAATAGATCACTCCAGAGAGGAAAGTCCAGTCTGCAGCTGTTTTGGTAGGTGTGCATGAAACAGTACATATGCACAATGTGTGGGTAACATTAATGTTGTTTTTTGTTTTGTTGTTGTTGAAGTGAGGTTGCTGTACATATATCTAATGACAGGGGGTTGTGACACAGACAAGGTAACAAAGCAAAAATTCCCTGAGGCTGCAAAAGCAGAATAAGTTTTTTCTTACATTTATTTCATTGAATTGGACTTCTTATTGCTTATAGTTGTATTATACAGCTAATCTACTACATGTTGCACTGCTATAAAGGTTGTTTACTGTTTCACTGCATTTTGTACTGTTTTATACTGTTTTAACTGTATTTTCATTGCTAGATAGTGTTGCATTACTGTAATTGCATTTGTATTGAATTACTTAACTGCAAACTGCATTTTCATACTGAGAATTGTATTTTTTGTTTGTGAGTGCTCTGTCTGTGCTTTTCTGTGCATTTTGTGAGGTTTCTGTGTTCTAGTCAGGTAGCATAGTCTGGATCGAGGCCTGCTGTCATCCAGGCCTGGTTGTTTTGCTTGTTCAGTTTCCTGTGTTTCTGGCAGCCATCTTCTGCTGGTAGTTCATAGGTTCATAGGTTCATAGGTTCATACTAGGCTATCTGCCCGAGGGCATTTATAAGCCTAGCCCATCGTTTTGTGGCTTACGCCACCCCTTTAGTATTTGGAACTATACCCATTATTTTGCTGTGCCTCTGTCGAGCAGTGACACTGAGGTAATTCCTGGGGTATATCTGCGATCTCCCATCCATTGGTCAAGATTTCTCTTGAACAAGGCCAGCGAGGTGCTCTGCCTCACATGTACCGGGATTTTGTTCCACAGCATAGGGAGTCTTTGGGTGATGAATCTATCCCTCCAGCACGTCCTATTAATAGCCGTGTCGAGGTTTAAGTCTCCGCCCTTGTGGCTCTGATGGATCTAGATTTTTGAGGTGAAGCATATTCATCAAATCTGGGTTTGACATGGCCTTGTATGTTAGGCAAAGGTCACCTCTGAGCAAGCGTGGCGACTGAATAGAGCTGGAGTTCTTTCAGTCGGGCAGCAAAGGACAAATTTTGGAGACCCTATACCCTTTGGGTGAGAAACTTTGTGTCCTCTCCAGCTGCTGCAAGTGTCGGGTCAGATACATTCCGAATGGGGCATTGTACTCAATCATTGGTCTGATGAGTGATGAGTAAAGGGAGACTATGACCTCCCTTGATCTAGATGAGAATTCCTTCATGATAAGGTGGGCAATGTAGAAGGACTTCCTAACTACTTTAGCTACATGGGTGTCGAATGACAGACTACTATCAACCTGGGTCCCCAGGTCCCTGATAACTTCTTCTGTGCTCAGTGGATTGCCACCTATTTGGTAGCTAGGGGTAACCTTGTTTTTCCCGAAGGGTATGACTATGCATTTTTTGGCATTTAACTTTAGGCCGTGGCTCTGGCACCAGTTATCCGTTTCTGTGAGACCCTTCTGAAGGATATCTGTGTCAGATGTGTTTTCTACTATGGCCCAGTTTGCAGTCATCTGCAAACTTTGTCAGCCATAACCCTCCTGTGTTTGCTTGTACTTTGGAAAAGTAGATGCCAAACAAGAGTGGGCCCAGGACTGAGCCCTGTGGGACACCACTTGTGACAGGCTTTGAGTCTGACATGGCACCAGCAACTCTGACCCTGTGGGTTCTGTCACTCAGCCAGTTTGCAACCCATCTTGTGATGTATGGGTTAACATTTAAGCTGATGAGTTTTTCAATGATACCCGAGTGGGGTATTGTATCGAAGGCCTTAGCCAGATCGAGGTAGGCTGTATGGACTGCCTTTCCCTCATCAATGGCTTTGGTGACTGTTTCGAAAAAGTCAACCAAGTTTAAAAGGCATGATCTGCCTTTGACAAAGCCAAACTGGGTTGGATCCAAAGTCTGCAAATTCCTATGTCTTTATTTATGAGGTCCATTATGATCCTCTCCATGGCTTTGCAGATAAGGCTTGTCAAGCTAATGGGCCGGTAATTTCCAGGGTCTGTGGAGGCACCGCCTTTGTGAAGTGGGACCACAGTTGCAGTGCGCCACTCCCTGGGTATGTATCCAGAGGTAAGACTTTGATTAAACAGCTGTCGTAGCTGTGGGTTTAATTCCTCATTGAGTTCGTGGAGCACACAGCCGGGGACACCATCGGGTCCCATGGATGCTGTGGTTTTTGCTTTGGAGAGAGCAGTTCTCACTTGGGCGTTGGAGATGTTTGGGGGGCTGCACTCATTTGGTATAGATATCTCTCCTTTTGGGGAGGGGAGTTTGCACTGAACCTGTCAGCCAGTATGTTGGCAATGTCTGTAGGATCAGTAATCTTCACATCATTTTGAACTAGTTCTGAGCATATCTGGGAGTTTCCTCCTAGGTTTCTAACATAGCTAAAGAAGGCCTTATGATTGTCTTTTGAGTCTTTAGCTATTTTTCTCTCGAAATTTGCTTTGGATGATTTTATGAGAGCTCTTAGTTTTTACTTATAGTGATCAAGTGTGTCTTACCTTTTAAGGATTTTGCTCTATCTTGTAGTAGCTTCCTCCTTTTGTTGTAGAGTTTGTTTATGGCTGGGGTCCACCAGACTGGACGCTTGCCTTTGGTACAAAGAGTCTTTGTTTTGCTTGGGATTGCCTTATCCATGCAGTCCTGCAGGTGCTGGTAGAAGGCGTTTGTAAGTGATTCAGCGGCTTGAGTATTGTTTTCCCCGGCTCGGGGCCTGAAAGGAGACCACACTAGTCTTTAGAAGTGTGAAGGCGGCTTTTGAGAAGTTCTTTACTGTGGTCTTTTTATTTCAGGTGGGGTGGGATGAGGACCTCCAGCGAGATTAGTTTGTGATCTGATCTCACCAGTGAGGGGTATACTTCCGGTGTTGAACATTGTGCTCCCATGTTCGTGATGATGAGATCAAGTATGTTATCTCCTCTTGTGGGGATGGTGACTAGTTGTTCCATGGCATTTGAGTTTATGAATTCCAGGAACTTTTGAGCTAGGGTGTTTGGGCTTGAGTAGTGTTCCCAGTCTATATTAGGGTAATTGAAGTCACCTAGTATGATGGTGTTTGGTGATACATTTATCCCCTCTAGTGTTTTCAGGAAGGCCATGTGAGTTTCCTGAGTTTGTGAGGGTGGCCTGTAACATGCTACAATTTGCAGAGCAGTCTTGCCTATGGTTAATTGCACCTGGATGGTCTCCGATGCATCGTGCGTTGCCACCAGTCTTGAAGTGTGGGTGTCCTTGATGAATATGGATACCCCCCTCCTTTCTTGGTATTGTCCGGAGTTTGGGGCCGGAACGCATGATATGAGGTAAAACCTGATAGCGCTGGGGTGATCTCAGGAGCCTTGAACCAGGTTTCTGTCACAGCACAGACATCGATGTTCTCCATACTGAGAAGGGCCTCGAGTGCGTGCATTTTGAGATTTAGACTTCTGGCATTGAGCAGCATTACCCTTAGTTTTTTAACTTTTTTGTGTTCTAGGGTGGTAGGTTTAGAATTTGAGCCTTGCCTAAAAAAGGCACTATGGGGGTGGCAAGAGCCTTTGCCAATATCCTGAATCCCAGGGGTGACAGGTGCAAGCCGTCCCTTGCGAAGCAGCGTGGCTTGTCCAGCATGTCATCCCAGGCAGACAGATACGGGATCCCCTTTTAATGACACCAGTGTTTAAGCCAATTGTTAAAGCTGATCATCTTATCTCTGTATTGTGGCATCATTCTTGGTGAAGGTAGGATACTGCTCAAGGTCAGGGTCATACCTGCCTGGGCTACATAATCAGAGAGCTCCTCAATGTCTCTTTTCATGTAGTCCAAGGAGGTACGTCTCAGGTCGTTTACACCAGCGTGGACAATGACTGAGTCATATTTGTACCTGCTGTTGAGAGACCTGAGTGCTTGCGTTATGTGGCGGATTCTAGCGCCCGACAGGCAGCTTACTGTGACCTTCTCCTTACTCATTCTGGTGAGCGGGACATCAGTGTGTCTGACTATGGAGTCACCAATGACTAGTGTGTCTGGCATTGTGTTTGGCCTTAAGGGCTGTGACTGTTTGACACTCTGACTGTGAGGTCTATGTGTTGCGGGTGTTGTGTTCTGAGGTGGTGGTTGTTTGGGTGTCTGCTTTGGTGGCCTCTGCTGTTTTGGTAGATTTTTGATCAGAGCCTCGAGTATGTCTTTGTGTGTTTATGTGTATGATTTGAGGTTGTAATGGTACTATGTGAGACTGGGTCTATAGTGTGTGTGGTAACCTTCTCCTCCTGACTGGTCTTGCCAGTCCTATGTTGAGAGAGCTCAGCCTCCAGTTTGGCCATATAGTTGCATCTCTCGCATGTATTTGTGTTTTGTGGGAGGAGGAGAGGGTTGTCTGTGTACATGAGGCAATTGAAACATTGCCTCAATATTCCCAGGTTCACCAGCTGAGCAGTAGAGGACACTAGCAACTGATCCTCGACATGCTAGAAGGGTAGACGAAAAACTTTAAAAAGATTCGGGGACGTGGGAGACCGAGACATGGGGGGATGCCATTTTGGGGTACTATCTATGACAAGAGTGCCGTATCAAGGTAATAAGTACTGTAGGAGCAAGTGCTAGGTTTAATAGATAGAGAATAGTCTACTTGGAGTCAAGTAGAGATGATCTTTTTAGTTATAGGATATGCTGATTTGATCAGTAGTATAGTTCGAGGAAGGTAGTTTTAAGGGAAAATTTGAAGAGTGGACTTTAGGTAGCCCGAATAGTTTAAACCTGCTTAACCGGCACTGCCCTAGTGTGCAACAGTGGCAGCTCCGCGCTAAATCGCGTTTTATACCAGGGGGCTGGAAAAAGCTAGAAACTGGCCCAAAACGACCAATAAACTACTAGTTACTGGCTGAAACCTCACAAAACTGGACAAAAGGCAGCTCAATGCTTCCCACTCCCACTGGTAAGCAAGGTAGCTTCCCTTCCCCAAATAAGGCAAGGAAACAGTACACAGGAACTACAACCAAAGCCCAGGAATCAGCAACTCTGAAACTGGACTAAACTAGTAAAGCAGGAAAAACAAGAGATATTTTTTCTTTTTTTTCTTTTTTTTCACAAAACAGGCAGAAACAGGTACAGCAAACACTTATAAATGCTATGAATCAGCTACTACAGCTTACACAGAAGAATTTGCTACAAATACAGTCAAATAGTAACAAACAAGGATTCCAAGTGCAATATTAAGTTAAATGCAGTAAAAACAGCTTCAATGCAACAGAAAGGCAGGCGAAATACAGTTGCTAGGTATTCAGATGTGGAACGCAACAAAAAATATACTTAGTATCAAGAAAAGTCGCTTATTCAGCTCTCTGCAGCCTGGATTACTCTGCTGGCCCACGTGGAGTCTGTGCTGAGTAGGTACAAGCTGAAAGTTTTATACCAGGGGCTGGAAAAGCTAGAAACTGGCCCAAAACGACCAATAAACTACTAGTTACTGGCTGAAACCTCACAAAACTGGACAAAAGGCAGCTCAATGCTTCCCACTCCCACTGGTAAGCAAGGTAGCTTCCCTTCCCCCAAATAAGGCAAGGAAACAGTACACAGGAACTACAACCAAAGCCCAGGAATCAGCAACTCTGAAACTGGACTAAACTAGTAAAGCAGGAAAAACAAGAGATATTTTTTTTTTTTTTTTTTTTTTTTTTTTTTCACAAAACAGGCAGAAACAGGTACAGCAAACACTTATAAATGCTGTGTTGTCTTCACTGTTAGTGAGAGTAACAGGGTTGCATGATGCCTCAGTACAAACAGAAAATGATTGTCTTTAACAATTGGCTTAGTTTCTGGTGTCACTCCAAGGCAATCCAGTACCTGACAGCCTAGGAGGACCTGATTGACAGACCAGGATGCTTTGCCAGAGATGGCCTTCATCTGTCTCCCCTGCCTCCCCTGGGCTTCAGGCTTCTGACAAAGGATTTTGCCTTCCCCATAGTGTCTTTTTTAGGCAAAGTCAAGAGGACAAAATTACCAATGTGAAAGATTCTTCTAACTGAAATGTAAAGGCCATGCTGTTAAAGGACTCTTAACATGTAATCACACTCATTGCAAGCATTTCTCACCCTGGAAGATGCTGACATTTGTGCAGTCACTGAAACTTGGTTCAGAGCTGCAGAGAGCACCCCAGCCTTACCAGGTTACATGTCCTACCATACTTTCAGATGCCAAACAGAGGGCTACAAAGTCAAAGGAGGTGGAGTTTCAATATTTATCAAAGACATACATACCTCCAGGCTGGTCAAACAGTATGACACCCAGGAGACACTCCAGGTGCAGTTAACTATTGACAAAACACCTATTCAAATCATAGCTAGCTACAGACCCCCAACCATGACTCAGGAGGCCCACTCCACCTATCTGAACTTACTTGAATTCATTAAGATTCAACCCTCTACCCTGATGCTGGGTGACTTTAACTACCCAGCCATAGAGTGGAAGACCTATTCTAGCTCAAACACAAACGCCCAGAGTTTCCTTGAATTTGTTATTGCCAATGCATTGGATCAGCTGGCTGACAGCCTTACAAGAGGTAAAAATACGCGGACCTGGTACTAACCAACATGAGTAGCCAATGTAGCACGCCTACAGTTTCATCCTCCTTGGTAAGATCTGACCATAAAGCAATCACTTTTGAAGTCACCATCTCTCCTGACCCCCACCCCTTGCCAAGGTCGAACAAAAAAACTTTTTCAAAGCTAACTACAACCCTACAACCTCCTGAGACCAGGTATAAGCAGCTTCACAGCCACCATCCCTTCAGTTAAATCAAGCACTTATGCCCAAGCCTACACCAAAAAAACTATATGAGCACCAATATAGCTGCATGGACTCAGCAGTACCTGACAGGACCAAATTATCTTCCTCAAGGAACAGTAAACCTGCCTGGTGGATAGCAGCAATAAACAAACTCTATAATAAAAGGAAAAAATTGTTGTCCAGGACCAAAAAAGAGCAGGTGTCAAGTTTGAAACAATCTCTCCTTTGTCTGAACAAGCAAATAAGGTCACTGGTGAAATCCTATAAGTCTAACTTCGAGTCCAAATTGGCCACATCCACTAAGGATAATTACAAGACCTTCTTTGCATTCATCCACAATCTCAAAGATAATTTCCAAATCTGTTCTGAAGTGGTGGTCAAGAATACCACATACACATACGCCATAGATACAGCCAACCTGCTGGCAGACAAGTTCAGTGAAAACTTCATCCCCCTGTCCCCTCCATCAGTAAATCAGAACATCCCTAGCACCTGCCCCCCTCCCCTTCACCAGGGAGCAAGTTATTAATGCCCTCTCAAAGACAAAAAATACAGCCTCCATGGGACCCGACAACATCCCTGGTTTTGTCCTACATGAACTCAGTCTAGAGCTCTCAGCACCACTAGGCACCCTATACAACCAAAGTATGTGCACCAGCATCATCCCAGCAGAATGGAGGACAGCCACTGTCATCTCTCTGCACAAAGGTGGAGTGTCTACTGATCCAGGCAATTATAGGCCCATCAGCTTAACCAGCCTGATCAGGAAGGCCATGGAATGCATTATCATGGACCTTATAAACAAGGACATTGGCAACCTCCAAATGCTTGATCCCACATAGTTTGATTTTGTCAAAGGGAGATCATGCCTGTTAAACCTAGTCACCTTCTTCAAAACAGTCACCAAAGCCATGGGTGAGGGCAAGACAAGGCAAGTGCACCCCGCCTACCTTGACCTAGCCAAAGTCTTCGACACTATTCCCCTCTCGGACATAATAGATAAACTAGCCCAGCTAGGCACCAACTCATATGTTACCAGGTGGGTAGCTAACTGGCTCACTGACAGAACCCATTCAGCAGTCAAAATAGGGAAAGCCACCTCTAGTAGTAGACCCATAACAAGTGGCATACCCCAAGGATCAGTCTTGGGACCTCTACTGTTTGGGATATACTTTTCTGAGATGCAAGCCAAAACCAGTGGACTGTGACTTACCAAGTTTGCAGATGACTGCAAGCTGGGCACTGTCATAAATTCCCCTAGTGATGTGAACATCCTCAAAGAGGGCCTTAACCAAACTAATGACTGGTGCCAGAAGCATGGCCTCAAACTGAATGCCAAGAAATGCATCATTATCCCCTTTGGGAAAAATGGTGTCCCCACTAATTATCACATTAATAATAACGTATAAAGCATGCAATCAGTCATGAGGGACTTGGGCAACTGGGTTGATAGCAACCTGGCTTTTGGCCACCATGTTGCCTCCATTGTATGGAAGGCTTCCTATATAGCCCACCTCATAAGTAAGGGTATTTCATCCGTGAATAAGGAGGTCATAATGTCCCTGTACTCCTTCATTATCAGACCTATTATCGAGTACAATGCCCTCTTTGGCATGTACCTTGCCAAGCACGTGCAGCAATTGGAGAGACCACAGAGGTTCCTGACCAGGAAAATCCAGGGTCTCACACACCTATCCTATACAGATTGGCTAAAAGCCCTGCCCCTCTACTCAGTCTCATCCAGACTTCTCAGAGGTGACCTGTGTCTGGCATAAAAGGCCATCTCAGACTCAGCCTTGATGGAGTTACTGCATATCCATAAGTCAAACTCCACTCATGCAACTTGCACACAAGGTCTCAACCTGGTCTGTGACATTAATAGAACTTGTTGGCAGGATAGATTTGTGTCCCAATGACTCCACTCTCTGTGGAATAGACTTCCTCTCTATGTCAAGCAGATTACCTCACTAGCCCTCTTTAAGAAGAACCTGGACAACTGGATGGGAAACAGAAAATATACCCCTGGGATCCCATCTGTGCCTCTGCCGAACAGGGAAAACAGGTGCTGACTTTGTGGGAACATGGGTGAAATTCTTGGCTAGGCTTATAAGGGCCTCCAGGCCAATAGCCTAGTATCATTTTATGAACCTAAGTGTGTGATGGAGCTCTGCAGTGCATTAGTGCAGAGTTTAGCAATTACAAAATGGTTTAACATGTGATGTGGTAATGGGACACAATTCATATGTAGGTGTGAGTAATGACTGCCTAAAAGTGAGATTTTTTTTGAGGAGGCTTCCATAGAAGAGACAGAGCTGCAAAGATGGATGCATAGTAATGGGGCTGAGGTGTAGATAGCAGTGCAGTACATAAGTATCGGCTGTGGGACTGTGAGAGGTGCATTATGATTACTGCTATGCATCACCGACAGTAAGGACTGTGTTAAAATACACACTGTCTATGAATGATGATGTGAGGTGGAGTTATAACATAAGTTAACTGATATTGAGGTGCTATAAATGAAGAGCAGCTAGTGTACCTTATTAGTCATGTGTGATAACCTTAACTCTAACCTTTCCCCTCCACTATCCTCAGTTCTACACATTATATTATTGAACAATCTTTCCCTAACAGTGCCACTTAAAACACACACACACACACACACAAACACACACACACACACACACACACACACACACACACACACACACACACACACACACACACACACACACACACACACACAGGCTTTAAACATCCCAGTACCTTTTCTGTAGTTCTTTCTGTAACCCCAACGTCAAACACACATATGCACAACCTCAGTGTCATAACTTTCTTTATAAGAAAATGATTTGGTATTACAACCCACTCCCACTCCTACTTGCCTAACATTTGAAATTGTACACTTCAACTATCCCTGAAGTGGAAAATGTACATATATGCATATATACCTATATCTATGTCTATATCTATATCTATATCTATATCTATATCTATATCTATATCTATATCTATATCTATATCTATATCTATATCTATATCTATATATATCTATATTTACAGTACATTTCATCAAAAGCTCATTGCATTAAAAAATAAAACTATGACACAGTTCATTGAAAAGTGTTTAATGGTATAGAAATTAACTGCTAATGTGGTTTTGCAGCATAGGAATTAGACTGCAAATTAGTGTTGATCAGTATTAATTAGTACCTTGCTAAGGCTCACTATGATGCTGTGCCACCACCTCTACAAATCTTTGTACACCAGCACTGATTCAGTGTGTTAGTAGCATTCTCTTTTCTCCACAGTCATGTGACTATTGAATTGGTATAGTTAAGTTAAGAGGATATAGGAAGACCAGGAGGGCTTGCTGCTTGCATAACAATACTGCTGGAGGTGTATTTGGTGTACATGAAATTTTGAATTAAATGTCTTTCAATAAAGTGTGGCTTTCATTAAATCAATTTTCAGTGGAATATGCCAATTTTTTAATGAGATGATCTGTTTTTCCACATGCTATCATATGTAGTTATTAACAGATGCAAGATCTATCAAGATGCACAACAGTTTTTATGGCTTCCACCTTTTGTTCACTGTTGGGTGACCCTGCAGTTACAGCATATGAGTTAGGGGGTTGGAGGGGGCAGTGCATTCCCAAGTAAAAGTAAGCAAAACATGTATTTTTATTCTTATTACTATTATTGTTATTGCTATTATTATTATTATTGCAAGTGGAAGTTGTGTGTGACTTTTTTATATTTGTAATGAACATTCTAGCATCAATGAAATTGCTGTCATAGTAACAGAACATCAACTATTAATGATATACTCATATTTGTTTTGTATTATGAAAAGTGTGTGCCCTGAAAGATGGGATGCTGATTTAGTTCTTGATAGGACAGAACTTTTTTGATGGCTTGAGTTATATAATATTTTACAAGTGTATTTTTACTACAGTAAATTATTGGAAGTGAAGCGCTTTGTGAGCTAGAATGATTGATGATTGGTGCAAAGTAAAAATGCAACTTGTAACAAACATGTTAAACTTGTTTGCATTTCAAAACATTTATTAGTCTGATAAAGTCCAATGCATGCCAAAGGGTGATTTTTTTTTCAGTAAATGGAAGATTTGGTTATACAGTGTCACAAGCTTTATCTTGGCAATGGCATTAGGTGTTGTAAGGTATTCTTTCTTACCAAAAATAATTGTTAGTATTAAGCCTTGATGAAAAAAATTAACATAATGATCAGCTGAGTCAATGAATATGGCTCTAGCTGGCATACATTTTTTATTAAATACTCTTAGCCTACTTCACATGAATAGTGAATAATGAAAAATATATTTGCACTGTAATGAAGACTTTTAAAGCTGCCTAGTTTCCATCCTGCCAGATGCAGTGAAAGCCTACAGAGTGGCCTCTACCTTATACATTGTTTTACTGAAGAAAGTAGCATATTGGCCATCATTTAAATGTGGCTTTGTATCTTCCAAAATAATCCTGAGTCTAATGCATATGGCTAAAGTGTTAATATATAAGTGAATTAGACAGCAAAGGATATTCTACAACCTAGTTTTTAAATTTGTTGCTTTTTTTCTTACATACTGTACAGCTAGCAAATTCACTTAGGAAACCAGCCTTCCTAGTGTACACTTTAACAAAGCTGTTTACCTTGCTAGTCTTTGTGAGAAGCCAGACATTCCAAACTATGCTAAATTATTCATGGTTTTCTGCGTGCAACAACTTATATTAACAACTACAACATGAAATGAATCCTGGTTTATTTTGATTCTTGTATGGTTTATCTAGAGTATTGTAGACATTGACATTTGCCCTTACTTCTGAGAGTGGTACCTTTAAAAAATGGTGTTCCAGCAGATCTGCTAGCATATTATTGGTTTATATTGCCAGGGAGAACATAGACTGAAATTTTACCAATCTATCAACATCTGTCTGAAATCAAAGGTAAAACAATAAACAGGTTATTAAAGTAAATGTGATCTGTCTAGTATGCATCTGAATAAGCAAAATAAAATATTTCAGAGTACTTTTTACATATACTGACTTACATTTGTCTTGCTTTAGAAAAAAAAGATCTGTTTTGAAAGCAGTACAACATTAGAATGCAAGAAAGTGTTGAAAAGCAACTGTGTTTATCTGTCAGGCAGCTGCATACTTTTCATGTAAACTAGCTACACAAGATTGCATGTATTTTCTGTTTTAATAAATGTCCACGCCACTTTGTTGTTTGTTGTCAGATGAAAGATATATTCTGAAACTCAGAGACACCCTTATTCAAACAGAGATGCAGACACATACAGAGACACCTACTCTAGTTCACTGGCATGTTATTGATTTCTGATCTGGTCCTTCCGGCCTTTTGTTCTCTTAACTGCAACTTCAATTAAGTGCTCTTAGAGATTTTTTAAGGTGAACAAACAAGCACAAGAAATGAGTCAAAGCAGAAGAACATTAACTGGTTCCTGTCTTTATTCCAGACTACTTTGTAGTGGAGTGTCTTATTGCTTTTCCTTGTAAAATTATGACACTATATGTCTAAAGAATCATATTTTTCTTTCATGATTAGTGTAATATAATGATGCATCTGCTCAAGTATATTTCCATGAAATTCTCACAAAAGAAAAGAGAAAGATGTATGGATTCTGGACTGATGTTTGCTAGTTAAAGACCACGCAGAGATATATGTATTATGATGCAAAATGATCCCTTGTGTTATACTTTCTTCCACACACAAAATGAGCTAATCCCCTTTGCAGCCTGCTAGAGAATGCTAATCTCCTACCAAATCAAAGTAAAATCAAATGCACTGCCAAACCTAAATCTAGGCCTGTAATTATAGTAGAATGTAACACATTTAAAGAAATAGCAAACCAAATATTAACTTGTTACATTAAATTCAATCCATATAGCAACAGCAAATAAAATTAAAGCATAAAAATAATAATAAAGAGATTTTAACCATAAAACTAATGCTGAAGAAAGAAATAGGTTTGATGGACATCAGGTTTTATTAAACAAATAAGTATTAATCCATAATAATCCATATCCATCCATCCATATCCATACATAAAGGTGGCAGTTTCACTGAATTATCCAACGTTAGGCCCATTTCAATTCTATCACCCTTCTCAAAGATCCTGGAAAAATGTGTTCACAAACAAATTCTACAAGACCTCATACAAGAGAATCTAATCACCCCCACTCAGCATGGATTTTGCCCTAATCACAGTACCTCTACTGCCCTCATCTCCTTTATCAACATCATCTCTCAAGCTAGAGATTAAAATAAACTTATCTCCAGTCTCTTTCTTGACCTCTTAAAAGCTTTTGACACTTTTTCTCAGCCTCTCCACTTAAATAAACTCTCTGAACTTAACCTATCTACCCTCTGCAAACTCTTGGTTTCCTAGCTACCTTAGCAATCACTTCCAATCTGTGAAATGGCTTTCTGCAATTGCCCAGAACTCCCTAGAAATGTGGGAGTTCCTCAAGCCTCAGTACTAGGCCCACTTCTATTTAGCATTTTTACCAATCAATTATCTACCTCCTCTCCTCAGTCTTCTCTGGTACAGTATGCTGATAACTCCACAGTCATCACCATTGCTGATACTTTCTCTGATCTACTTATTAAAACTCAGAACTCCTTTTTGTCTATTGAAAAATGGCTTAACCAAAACCAACTAATCTTAAACCCTAAGAGATCTAAACTCTTGCTTTTTGTCCCAAAAACAATGTATCATCTTAATCCTTCTTTCTCTATCTCTTCCCAAAATAACATACCTATCACAGTCAATACTCACACCAGACTACTTGGCATCATTATTGATGACCATCTAAAATTTGACCAACATGTACTCAGTAATATAAAAAAAAACCCCAATAAACACCAAAAACTAGGACTACTCTACAGGAACAAAACCTTTTTATCTAGTAATGCAAGGATTGCTCTGTCTCATGCCTATCTACTACCAACCCTTCTCTATGGCTCTCAAATACTCACCAACTTACAAACCACACACCTTTCTAAATTAGAAACCACCTACAACAAGATTGCAAAATTTGCTGCTGAATTCCCATATTTTTTTCTCATCACTGATTGGCTATCAGGAAATTTAACTGGTTAGAGCTTCCCCATTACCTTCTTCTCTCTCAGCTTCAGATAATTCACTTTATACAGCACCAGCCATCTTTCTGTCCCAGCATAACCTCTATTGTCTCCTCCTACTCTCCATCTAGAATACTTAGAAGCTCTTAACAACATCTCCTTGCTATATATAAGCCTAAGATCAACTTCGGCAAAAACCTCTATAGCCATTCACCAGCTGATAACTGGAATAAACTTCCACTTGACATTCAAATCATTAAATACAAATATACGTTCAGAAATACATTATGAAACACCTAAGCAATATAGGACTATGTCATTGTAATCATCCCCTAGATTGATCCTACTTCTATCTGTCTAACCTGTCTCCCTCTCCCCTCCCTCTTCTGTATCACTTTACTTTCTTTCTCTCCCACCTTTACTCACTGTATTACTCCTACTTCTTCCATCTTACTGTACCTTGTACCTGGATTCTACTATTCACATAAATACTCAAAATTGTTCCTAACATTTTTCTTTCTCACTGTTTTTTGCAGGAGAATTGAAGATATAGAATGTCATTTATTGTTCTCCTTTCTATTTGTTTATCTTTCACTCTGTACTTTAATAGCCTGCACATCTCTGATTCTTAGAATCTATTAATAATCTCATATCATATCTCTAATCTGTACAGTTTTCCTTAAAATGTTAATCTTTTTTTATTTGTTTATTAGTTATGTCTTTTAGTAGTTATGCATTGTAATGTCTATGTATTTGTAGAGCATTTCTCTCTGGGTCTCCACTGAAAAAGGGCTTCGGCTCAGCTGGACTAACCTGGTCAACAAATATCAAATAAATAAATTAATGTACTTCTTAAAATGTTCTTTTATTGGCTTAAGTTGCAGTAGATACTGTAGTGGATTTAATTGACTGGTTGTCTTGATTACAGTAGGAATTTCACCTAAAAGCTCCTGATGGGATTTTGGATTTACTAGTGGTCCCTCACCTGCTGAAACAAAAGATCTAGATGGGTTGCAAGGAACCAAGTTATGTGGGGAAGTATATCTCAAGTTAAGGTTTTCATACTCACTCCTTGGAGCTATCTGCATCCAGTGCAGACTTCACATTAGAGGTGTTACATGGCAATAGTGATTCACTTCCATTAAGAGATATGCTCCAACATTCTGCATCAGCTGAAGGTGGAACATATCGCCCTATTCCAACTCCAGGTAAAGTCAATGCAAAGTCCATTTGTAAATAGACTAAAATAGAGTAAACCATTCATGACCATAGATAATCTACCATTAGAATCATATGTTTTAGGGACATGGCCAATATAGCTAACTGAAAGCAGCAATAGCAAAAAGCTCCTCCCAGACAAGGCTTACAATCACTGTATACAAGTAGCTTTATTAAATACCCTCTGTTTAATAAAGCTACTTGTATACAGTGATTTTAAGCCATGTTTGGGAAGAGTGTTTTACTATTGCTTTAGATTTGGTTGCTATGTTTACTCCAACTTTAACTGAGTGGTCCACTTTTCTCTTTTTTTAACTGAAAACAACAATTGGTGAAAGTTCTGTGATTGAAAACTCTTCTCTGACAGAAAATGTAATGAAAAAAATTAAAATTTGGAGATACATGTTAGATAATTTCATTCACTAATAGAGAAAATATTTATAACTTCAAATTCTTGAAAAGCTATAATTTCTCTGTCATAATTTCAACTACTTAGTTAAGAGAGAAGAGACTTCAACATCAGTCACTCAAGAAATGGTGTTCAGGAATCTTGGGATAAAAAAAAGACATCCAGCCAATGCTATCTAGTTTGTAGGATGTATTACTAACAGTAGTCAAACTGGATGCCAGGCTAGAAGGTTTCAAAGAAGAGAGCACAAAGAGGATGGAACATCTTGAATTTCTTATGAAACAACAAGCTGCACAAATCAGCAGTGTGGAAGAGAATTTGAATGATCATGAAGGAAGAATAACTGAAATTGAATCTTAGATTGAATTTCTTTTAAAACAAATAACTGACTCATAGAAAAAGTGTTGATTTGGAAAATAGACTGAGAAGAACTAACATTAGAATTTATGGTATTCCTGAAAATTACGAGGGAGAAAATACAATAAATGTCTTAACTACCTGGATATATAAAACATTAAATCTACTTGAAACTTTGTGTATTGGAATTAAAAGAACACAGATCCCAGAGAGCACCTTCTAAGAAGGAAATCTCACCACCATGATCAATTATAGTTAAGTTCTTAGTTAAATCTCTTAGAAATAGATCAAATATTAAAAGCAGCATGATCCATCCTATCTATTAAAATAGGTGAATACGTAGTCAGATTTGACAATGAATATTCCAGTAAAGTAATAAGTAAAAGAAAACCCTGTTAACTACTGATCAATGAACTTAAAAAGAACAATATTAAAGCAACTTTTGTCTTTCTGCAACAATTAAATTATTCCTTTCTGAAGAAACCAAACACACTACAGTAGGCATCCACTTTTGTTAACATCAATACAATTCTTAATATTACTGATGAAATGGAGTGAACAGTATACCCCTGAAGAGACACAGTGAGTGGAATTCTTGTAGACCTGCTTCTACACCTAAAAAGCCTAAAAGCAAGCGACGGTCATTCTATGATTGAAGGACTATTATTTTCTGAAAGAATAGATTTGTCCTTAAGTGGAAGATTTGTACTGGACTTTAAACTTCAAAACATATGTAAATATGTATTTATGTTTTAAGCTAAAACAATTTTCATGATGAATATAAAGGGTTAGTTTTGCTGTTTTGCTATACTTACAGTTAAATATGTAATATATTTCATTTAACTAATCCTATAAGTGTGCTCTAAATGTTAAACAAATATTTCCTATAAGAGACTGTCATTATATTATAAGCAATACAATTGGTAACTTTAAAGCTATATAAGTTAATAATACTATTTAATTTGTTCAACTTTGTTTAGTATGTACATTGCTGATTTAACTGAATACCAGATCTAAGCAATATGCTAATTAGAAGTGTTAAAGTGCTGGTGATTTTGTTTTCTTTGTTCCTGTGTAACACATTTCTTTCCCAGGTCAATTATGAAATAACTGATAATTAGAGTGGAAAGTTTGAAAACAAAAGAATGTTCAGAGTTCATCATTGATGTTTGTGAAATAAAAAATTAATATTCAATTGTTTCCTCAAGTATACCTGTGAGAAATCTACTCAAAATAACACATCTTTGCTTAGAATTTTAATACTGAGATGTAACATATAATCTGCATATATTTTACATGTTAATAGCTTATGCTGTAGTACTATTAACTTTAACTATACATATCAAATGTACATATTAATTAAAAGAAGTAAAGTCAGATGTTTGTTACTGATTAGAAAAGCTTAAAAGAACTAAGAAGAATGCAAAACTTACAGAAGAAATTAGCAGCTGCTGTGTATTGTGAGTTATCATTTTCACATACTGTAGTCAAATTCTGATGACAGCATATAAAGCTTAGATCAGAACAATAGTACACAATGGCTAAAATCACACATTGAAATTAAATAAGCACAAATTATTTTATATATCATCAAAATTGTAATACTAGATTTAATAAGAGTAAATATGTTATGAATAATATGCATATGCACAAAGAACGCAATATTAATGAGTACATCCATACATTAACAATTGATAGAGCAGAAATGACTGTATTAGAAGCTGAAGATTCTTCATAGATGATCAGCAAATATATTTTTGTAATTGGAGATTCATTTATTAGAGGAACTGATATTTATATTTGCAGAGATGATAATGAACATTGAGTAGTGTTGTGCTTGCTAGGAGCAAAAATAGAAGATGTGAAGCAAGCCTTGGTATGCTTTAATGTACGGAAGTATGGATCTGTTTTTATTCATGTTGGTACAAATGATGTCACCAACAAAGATTCTCTGACTGTTAGTCGGGAACTGACAGCCTTCCTAGATAGTGTAGTTAGTACTGGTGTTATACATATTTTTCACAAATCACCTATAGAAAGGATAGTCAGGTCACTGTGAATGAAAAGATTTTTTGGATAAATACCTACATGGAAAAAATGTCCTGTTTTAAAAAATGGAAATGTGTAGAGCATCCAAGCCTTCTTTTGGGCACATGCATGTACAGACAGGATGGTGTGCATTTGTCTAGATCAGGAAAGAAAAGTTTTGCAGCAGATATTTTGCAATATTTGACAAACCCTAGCCATGATTTTTGCCAGGTCAAAAATGTAACAGTTCACAGATAGCAACATTTGATGCATCTATGATGGTTGTTAATGCTATGAGCATTAATAATAAAGTTTTATTATTAGAAAATGTGCTACGTTCCCAGAAGGTTGATGTTGTTATAGCTTGTGAAACATGGTTAAAGAACAATGACTGGAAATCAGTTCTGTCAGGGTATAAATGTTTTTACTGTAACAGACATTCTAACAAAAAATCAGGTGGAGGTGTTATGATAGGGATTAAATATAGCTATGAGACTTGTGATTATTACATGTTCAATGATAACACCAATACTATAGGCTATGTAACTGTGACAATAAAGACAACCCTGGAAAACATAACAATTGTTGGAGTGTACAGACCACCTAAGTGCAGATGACCTAGAGGAATTCATACATTTCTTGCATGAAACACAGGAGGGAAGAATAATATTAGCTGGGGACTTAAATTTACCAGAAACAGGCTGAAATAATATTGATTCAACAATCACCAGGAATAATAACAGGGTGTAAGAGTCGAAAACACCACCAATAAGTATAGAAACCAACAACTCTGTAGTCAAATTCCTACAACCCAAATAGAAGAACTGTTTTATTGCAAAAAACCTTTGAGATGTCCAAAAAAAAAACAATATAATCCAAGTACAATCCAAATAAAGGTCAATCGCTTTCATCATCAGACTTCATCAGAACATTTTACCATTGCTTTCCTACACATTTATACAAAAAGTTGTCTCAATTAATCAACAGTAATCAGTTCTTAAAGTGAAAGTGCCTAAAATTTAAAAACATTAAAACATGTCCTTTTTGAAAAAAAAAATGTGTACAAATACAGCTTTTAAAAAGTGTAAAAATTGAGGGAAGAATTGAAAAAATGTATGAAGTACAAACTTTAAAGTTTAAATGCCCTAAACTTTAATTCAGGTTTAATACTTATATGTTCATTAATGTCTGGAGCTTCAGTAGCATTTAATTTAAACTGCCACCTTGCTTCCAATCCCCACCCCTAATATTTTTACTAACCACTTCAAGGATACCAAAATGAAAGGATTGTGCAGAGTTCATACTAATGTGCTTAAAAAGTTAAATTTTCTCGTCCTTTTTTATAATACTGTAACAATGTTCATAAATCCTTCTATTCAATCTCCTTTCCATCTTCCCAATGTAGAAATAACCACAATCTTTACATATAGCAAGGTAAACCTAACCTGCTGTTGTGCATGTACCTGTAGCAAAAGTGACCTCAATTCTGTATGGTCCCAGTTTAACCTTGGGGGTATTAATAATATACCTACAGTAGTCACATGCCCCACACTTAGTTGTCCCTTTCATATTTCCTTTATTGATCGAGTGTGGATTTTCCAATAAATATTTAAGATTACTATTAATCTTATATGTAAAAGAAGGTTCACCACCAATAACCTTCAATAAATGTTTATTCCCTTTAAACATAGTCCAGTTGTTTTTAATAATATTTTTAACTATGGCAGAGGTTTCACAATGAGTTAACCCCATTGTCTGTGAAAAATCTTTTACACACTCCTGGGCTTGGTCTACTGTAACTTCTATAGCCCCAAGTAATGGTTTAAATCTAGAACCCCATTCACTAATAACCTGGTCCCTAATTTGGGAAACAAAATTGGTAGGATATCCCCTAGCTATAAACATGTCAAATAAACGTTAGGTTTAAACTTCTACCAACTGAAAATTAGAGCGCATTCTAACAACCCTAACCATTTGGCCCTTGACAATATTTCTCTTCAAAAATAAAGGGTGACTACTTGTACAATCTAAATAATCATTCAAAAAAGTAGATTTCCTGTACACACGCGACTGACAACTATTAGAATTAGAATCTTTACTCAGATTCACATCTAAATAATTAATCTGCTTATCACCACTAGTACCTGTAAATTTAAAATAGTCACAAATCTCATTAAGGTAGTCAAGAAATTTTTCATGTATCCCCCCATTTTTCCATAATATAAATAGATCATCTAAAAACCTCAAATAAAGAAACCAGGACTCCTTAAAGGGGGTGTCTAATACAAAAGTAGTCTCCCAACGATGCATAACAAGATTGGCAAAAATGGGTGCACAACTATTGCCCATTGCCACACCTTTTACTTGTCTAAAGAATTCTCCACCAAAACTAAAAAAATTGTTTTTCAAAATTACCTCCATAAGTTCCATTATAAAATTGACCATTACGTTACTCAAATTAGTTTTTGCCACCAAAACTTCATGAAATAATTCTAAACATTCGTTATGTGGTATGGAAGTAAACAAATCAACCACATCAACAGTGGAGAAACACGCATCACTACCATAATAATCATTCTTAACCCTCCTTAAAACGTCCCAGGAATCAGTTAATATATGGTCAATATGGGTCAAAGCTTTTCTGACCATCCGGTCAACAAAGACTCCCAAGGGGTATGTAATACTATTATGACCTGAAATAATAAGTCTGTAGGGGGGATTTGATAAATTTTTATGTGTCTTCGGAATCCCAAAAGCTATTGGAATAGTAGGATGGTCAATATTCCAAAAATTTAAACTTCTTTGTTGATAGCCCCCTGGTACAATGAATCTTCTAACATTAATTTAATTTTCCTATGGGAAATATTGATCTCATTCCTTGAGACACATTCATATTTAGTTTCATCATATAACATACACGTAATCCTGTTGTTGTAGTCTTTAGAGTTTACTATAACCATACCCCCACCTTTATCTGGCTTCATGAACCTTAAATTATCTTCACCCCTTAATCTATCTAACAAAACCTTCTCAGTCTTAGAAAGATTGAATGTCTTGGGCCTATGTTCATGTAACATCCGGTAAATGTCCTGTGAGCAAACATTTTCAAAGGAACTCAAAATAGGAAGCAGGGGTGGGTTGTAACAACTTTTCTTTCTAATGTTTATTTTCCCCTTGTAACACATCTCTGTATTATCCTTGTACAAAAACTTTAAATTCAATTTCCTTACGCATATTTTTAATTCAGTTAAGGTGTTACTCACATCTTCGTTAACTGAAGGTACAAATGTCATACCTTTCATTAATAAGTGACATAAGTCCTTACAATTTTCAGAAGATTTAATATTTACAATTATGCAGGGGTAGAGATTTGTAAGGACTTATTCCATTTATTAATGAAAGGTATGAAATTTGTATCTTCAGTTAAGGAAGATGTGAGTAACACCTTAACTGAATTAAAAATCTTTGTAAGGAAATTGAATTTAAAGTTTTTGTACAAGGATAATACAGAGATGTGTTACAAGGGGAAATAAACATTAGAAAGAAAAGTTGTTACAACCCACCCCTGCTTCCTATTTTGAGTTCCTTTGAAAATGTTTGCTCACAGGAAATTTACCAGATGTTACATGAACATTGGCCCAAGACATTCAATCTTTCTAAGACTGAGAAGGTTCTGTTAGATAGATTAAGGGGAGAAGATAATTTAAGGTTCATGAAGCCGGATAAAGGTGGGGGTATGGTTATAGTAAACTCTGAAGGCTACAACAACAGGATTACTTGTATGTTATATGATGAAACTAAATATGAATGTGTCTCAAGGAATGAGATCAATATTTCCTATAGGAAAATTAAATTAATGTTAGAAGATTTATTATACCAGGGGGCTATCAATGAAGACGTTTTTAATTTTTTGAATATTGGCCATCTTACTATTCCAATAGCTTTTGGGATTCTGAAGACACATAAAAAATTATCAAATCCCCCCTACAGACTTATTATTTCAGGTCATAATAGTATTACATACCCCTTGGGAGTCTTTGTTGACCAGATGGTCAGAAAAGTTTTGACCCCTATTGACTATATATTAACTGATTCCTGGGACTTTTTAAGGTTGGTTAAGAATGATTATTATGGTAGTGATGTGTGTTTCTCCACTGTTGATGTGGTTGATTCGTTTACTTCCATACCACATAACGAAGGTTTAGAATTATTTCAAGAAGTTTTGGTAGCACAAACTAATTTGAGTAATGTAATGGTCAATTTTATAAGGGGAACTTATGGAGGTAATTTTGAAAAACAATTTTCTTAGTTTTGGTGGAGAATTCTTTAGACAAGTAAAAGGTGTGGCAATGGGCAATAGTTGTGCAGCCATTTTTGCCAATCTTGTCATGTATCGTTGGGAGACTACTTTTGTACTAGACACCTCCTTTAAGGATCCCTGGTTTCTTTATTTGTTTTTAGATGATTTATTTATATTATGGAAAAATGGGGGGATACATGAAAAAATTTCTTGACTACCTTAATGGGATTTGTGACTATTTTAAATTTACAGGTACTAGTGGTGATAAGCAGATTAATTATTCAGATGCGAATCTGAGTAAAGATTCTAATTCTAATAGTTTTCAGTTGCGTGTGTACAGGAAATTTACTTTTTTGAACGATTATTTAGATTTTACAAGTAGTCACCCTTTATTTGTGAAGAGAAATATTGTCAAAGGCCAAATGGTTAGGGTTGTTAGAATGTGCTCTAATGTTTGGTCGGTAGAAGTTGAAACCCAATGTTTATTTGACATGTTTATAGCTAGGGGATATCCTACCGATTTCATTTCCCAATTAGGGACCAGGTTATTAGTGAATGGGGTTCTAGATTTAAACCATTACTTGGAGCTATAGAAGTTACATTAGACCAAGCCCAGGAGTGTGTAAAAGATTTTTCACAGACAATGGGGTTAACTCATGGTGAAACCCCTGCCATAGTTAAAAATATTATTAAAAACAACTGGACTATGTTTAAAGGTAATAAAGATTTATTGAAGGTTATTGGTGGTGAACCTTCTTTTACATATAAGATTAATAGTAATCTTAAATATTTATTGGAAAATCCACACTCGATTAATAAAGGAAATATGAAAGGGACAACTAAGTGTGGGACATGTGACTACTGTAGGTATATTATTAATACCAGCAAAGTTAAACTGGGACCATACAGGATTGAGGTCACTTTTGCTACAGGTACATGCACAACAACAGGTTTGGTTTCCCCTGCTATATGTAAATATTGTGGTTATTTCTATGTTGGGAAGATGGAAAGGAGATTGAATAGAAGGGTTTATGAACATCGTTACAGTATTATAACAAAGGATGAGAAAAATGCACTTTTTAAGGACATTAGTATGAACTCTGCACATTCCTTTCATTTTGGTATCCTTGAAGTGGTTAGTAAAAATATTAGGGGTGGGGATTGGACTAAGAAATTGCTTAGGGCAGAAGCAATGTGGCAGTTTAAATTAAATGCTACTGAAGCTCTAGGCATTAATGAACATATAAGTATTAAACCTGAATTAAAGTTCAGGGCATTTAAACTTTAAAGTTTGTATTTCATGCATTTTTATTCAATTTTCCCTCAATTTTTACACTTTTTAAAAGTTGTATTTGTACACATTTTTTCTTTTCAAAAAGGACATGTTTTCATGTTTTAATGTTTTTAAATTTTAGGCACTTTCACTTTAAGAACCGATTACTGTTGATTAATTGAGACAACTTTTTGTATAAATGTGTAGGAAAGCAATGGTAAAATGTTCTGATGAAGTCTGATGATGAAAGCGCTTGACCTTTATTTGGATTGTATTTGGATTATATTGTTTTTACTTTTGGACATCTCAAAGGTTTTTTGCAATAAAACAGTTTTTCTATTTGGGTTGTAGGAATTTGGCTACAGAGTGGTTGGTTTCTATACTTATTGATTCAACAATGTTAGTAAAGAAATTATTCATAGAGTATATTCAGGAGCAACAAATGCCTCACATTGTAAAAAAACCTACCAGGGGACGGAATATACTAGATATTGTTTGTGTCCCCAAGAAATTACTGTAACTTCAAATCAAGTTTTACCACCATTGATGTGCTGTGATCATGGGGTCATAAAGGTTAATTTGTTGCTAGATAATTCTGCCAAAATAAAATCTATGCCAATACAAAGAAGGTTAATTACAGTTTATATAGAAGCAAAGCAGTTACTATATAAAACTGACTGGAGTGAGATGTTCAGTGGAAAAAAGCACAGATGGAATGTGGAAAGTTTTGAAAGAGAAATTGTTTGAGTGCAAAAAGTAAAAAAAATTTAACATCAAGATCTAGGCATGCAACATCAGGGGAGTATATTTCCCTAAGAACAAGATACCTGATTAAGGTGAGAGACAAAAAATATAAGAAATGGAAGAGAGGTTGAACTACAACTTTGAAAGCTGAAATAAACGAGCTGGACAAACAGATTCGGTATAGTGTTAGACAAGATCAAGAAAAAATTGAAGAAAATTTGTATAAAGATATTGAGCATAATAGGAAACCTATTTATAGATACATAAGATGTGGAAGGAGTAAACATACACAAATTGATAGTGTGCAGATTCTAAAATTTATTCTCGGACACAACAGATTATAAATATATTTACAAAATCTTATGCAAAACAGTTTGGCTCCACAAAAGGGGTAGTAAGTTGTCCTAGTGACATCCAGGTAACCCCAGACACTGGAATCAAATTAGATTATATTGAAAAAGAACTGTGCAAACTGGATCCAAACAAAGTGCAGGGAAGAGACAGAATACGTAGCAATGACCTGAGAACAATTAAGCAAGAACTTACACTGCCAATACATCTGTTATTCACTAGGTCATATAAATATGGGGAGATTCCTCAAGATTGGAGACATGCACTTATTAAAGCTGTTTTTAAGGGAAAGGGGAGGAGGACAAACCAAGTATCATATAGACCCTTAAGTCTACTTTCATGTTGTGGAAAAATAATGGAGAAGGTAATACTGGATAAGTTATTGTTAGAACTGGATAGGTTGGGACTTGAAACCATATATCAACATGCATATGTTGAAAATAGATCTAATACCACCTGTAAAATGATGCTCTATAACAATATAATAACAGCTATGAATGAAAAATTGTGCTGTGATGTGATTTATATAGATTTAACTTCAGCATTTGACAGTGTCATGCACAAAACACTGATCAATAAATTAGCAGGGGTGGCTGTGCTATAGGACTGCAGTCCTCCCACCTAGAAAACAAAAAGAAAACAAACCGTGAAACATAAAATTAAAATATATATATATTTTTCACGAGTCCCGGAAGTCCACGCATGCACGGATGCACTCAGACTGCCCCGCAGATGCCCAGGAATCTGTGCAAACTCAGACTTCCTGAGTCAGCAGTCTGGATACAAAGAAGGTATTTCTGCCCCGCAGATGCCCAGGAATCTGTGCGGTGATGACCGCACAGAACAGAGGAGCTCCAGACTGCTTCATCAGCAGACAGGACCAATCAAGAGAGAGGTGAGGTGAGTTTTAAGCTCTTGCAGGCTTGGGACTTGGATTTTGAGTGGGATACTGCTTCATGGAGGGTTTGGGAATGCTGCTTCATGGATTCAGGTCTGGAGTTAGGTGTGCAGCTTGGATTTTGTAGAGCAAACTCATGGTGGTGTGTGGGGAATACCTCAGGCTTGAACCATGTGCCTTGTATGCAGGTGTTAAGGGCCTGAATTCCCTACCCACCACCATTTGTAAAAAATTTGCAGATTTTTGCCTCGTATTTGATCTGTTCTATTTCTCATAATATCTGTGGTGTCTAAATGTTTAAATGCTTATATTTGATGGTGCAGTGGTAGCATTGTTGCCTCACAGCTTCAGGTTTGATTCTTGGCTGAGGTGCCTTCTGTGTGGGGTCTGCATCTTCTCCCTGTGTTTGTGTGGGTTTGCTTTTGTGTCCTCCCATGTTATAAAGACATGTTTGCATTATTTCTTCCAGGGCCTCTGCTGAAAATTCCTTTTATATTCCAAGTTAGACTGTCCTGGTTAACAAATGTTAAATAAAATTGACAGGCATTTGAATTTCAGACTTCAGGTTTCTGAATGTTTAATTCCTTGCATATTTGATGGTGCAGTGATAGCATTGTTCCCTCACAGCTATAGGTTTTCTGGTTTGATTCTTGGCTGGGGTGCCTTTTGTGTGGAGTCTGCATCTCCTCTCTGTGTTTGTGTGCATTTGTTCTGGTGTCCTGCCATTTTACAAAGATGTGTTTGCAGTATTTCTCCCTGGGCATCTGCTGAAAATTGTTTTTGTTCCATCAGAAGTAAAACTGACAGGCATTTGAATTTCAGACTTCTTATTTTTCAGAAAATACATAGCAACACAACATTTTATTCTAGCAATTTTCTAAGTTTATAAGATGCATATTTGAAATTTGTCCCTATTTTTGGGACTGTATTCTCCCATTATTGGCTTTGAACAGTTTTTTTGTGCTAAGGTTGACAGCTATGGCAAGAACTGAATTCACTGAATATGTTTGTGGGCTGTATTCCCTCAGTACTGGGTTTGTCCAGATGTTTTGTGCTAAGAGGTTGACAGCTACGGTGAGAACTGAATTCACTAAATGATAGCCATTTAAGTTTCAGTCTTCCTCTCTTTCACAAAGCAGCTGATTTGGTGTAGTGGTATGTTGCTCTGACTGTTTCGTACAGGGACTTTGGCAGTAAAATGTATGGTGGTAACACAGCATTTTTCTTTCACAAAGCAGCTGATTTGGCATAGTGGTATGTTGCTCTGACTGTTTTGCACAGGGACCTTGGCAGTAAAATGTATGGTGGTAACACTGCATTTATTCTAGCAACTTACCAAGATTATACAAGCAATGTTTAATGTGTCCCTGGTTTTTGGGCTTTTGACCCCCCCCCAATAAATTTTGGCTTTTTACAGATTTCTTGTGCTGTGAAGTTGAGATGCAGTTGAGTATTGAGTAGATTTTACAAGGAGCTGAGAGCTGCAGGGAAAGAGAAGTTTAGTGCTGCTTATGCTAAGTCTGCTTGCATTGTTAATAACACAACAGGTTGTGTACTTGCTTTCGATGCAGAAGGCTGTGGGTTCTACTCCCACAAGGGGTGGATGCTGCCATAATGAGAATGTCTTCCTTGGCGAAGATACTAACTATGAGCCTGTTATCAGTTTGCCATCCATTTCCTATTGCAATATTACTAGCTTATCATTTTCTAATGTAAGTAAGTGGTTTGAGTGGAGTGCTGCTTGTTTTTCTTATACTTGATTTTGACTGGCATTCCAGTTGTTGTTGTTGGTCTTTCGGCTTTTTCCCGGTAAGGGATCGCCACAGCGGAACTCTGGTCCACTATTGATTGGCAGTAGAATTTTTACGAAACGCCGAGGTGCCTGCTCAATGCCCAACCTTCAACGAAGGCATGCCCATTTATGCACACATGTCGTTAGAATGCTACCCATCTGTGGGGAGGACATGCAGAGTCCACACAGAAGGCACTCCAAGCCAAGCCAAGAATTGAACGGGAGAACCTCTTGCTGTGAGGTAACAACGCTACCGCCGTACCACTGTGGCATTGTTTTGACTGGCATTCCAGTAATGTATCTAAAAAGTTATTTATTTTTTCATGTCTCACAACCTTTTTGTTGCCATCTAGATATTAAGTAAGCTGTTATGCAACCAATGCATTGAAATATTTTTATTCTTCTACACTTCATTTTGTCTTGATTGGGCTCTCATAATGACGGTTTGGCACCCAGGGCAGCGTATTTAATTAAAGTTAGTTTTTGTGGTTTTGACTATAGCTCCTCCCCTTTCTAGTTGGCTGCACCCCTTCCCATTGACCCCACCCATTCAGCTGTCTCCTGCAGTCCCCCTTTGATTTGAAGTTACCAGCCGCCACTCCAACTAGGTATTGAAGTACTGTTGATAAGATGGATAGCTGCATGGCTTACAAATAGGGCATGAAAAGTATCACACACCAACTGGACAGGTGAAATCCTTGGTTACAGTCAGGGTGTTCCACAGGGCTCTGTACTAGGCCCTTACTTGTTTAGATTGTATCTTTCAGACCTTACTTTTTCATCTGAGGTGTTCTACAGTCTATATGCTGACAACCTGAAATTGGGCAAACTGATTACAAGTGTTACAGATAAGGCATGTCTGCCAAATAATTTGACTAAATTGGCCATTTGGGCACAGGAGAATAATACGTTGATAAATACATCAAAAACTAAGCATATGAGATTTGGGAGACATAAACTGAAAGGTGAATATTTAATACAGCACCCAGTGATTGAAACTGTAGACTCATTTAAGGATGGGTAGATTCAGCTATCAGTTTTTCTAATCATATCAAGTAATTGGCTAATTATAGTTACAGAACCATAGGTTGTATAAAAAGATTTATAAAGTCTAGGAAATCAAACATAATGAAGTCATTGTTTGTTAGTTACATTAGACCCAAACTTGAGTATGGAATAACAATATGGAAACCCTAAAGGAAAACAAGCATGAATAAACTGGAAAGAGTACAGTGGAAATATACTAAGGGCATCCATGGATGTGAAAATCTAAGTTATTATGAAAGACGAAAATATCTGAACTTGTACAGTGTCTTTTACATATATTTAAGAGGAGAGCTTATTCAGGTATATAGGGCACTTAGGGGAAGCTACCTCTGGGAATGTTTGGGGTTATCAGAAAGTACTAGAAAATCATCAGATAACCTATGTAGAAGATTCTATAGGAATGAGAAGTATACTAACTGGTTCTCTGACAGAGTAGCTGATGCTTGGAACAGACTACCAAATTATATTAAAGCAAGTACTAGTTTAGATATTTTTAAGAACAGCCTGGACATTTATTATGGGGGCAAGTGTTTTGGCATATTGGCAAGCTAGAAGGGCTTTAATGTCAGTGCTTGAAACATTTGTATGTATGTATGTATGTATGTAAATATCTTATGAATAATATGCATATGCACAAAGAATGCAATATCTACTATGTAAGATTAATAAAAGAGCAGTATCAGTAACTTAAGAAATATGTACACATACTATAATCTTTAATAGAGATTTGACATTTAAATAGCTCTTTGATGGGATATTTTAGAAATACAATATATATAGAACAAAGGAGAGTACTAATGAAAAAAATCATGTACTGTAAATTGTGGATAAATAATCAATTATTCAGTGTCATAGAGCATACTATCTGTTTCTGTTGTTATTTTTCAACACTGTTGGAAGTCTGAAAGTAATTACTGCTTAATTGAGTTGCAGTCACATCTACACATTGAAATATTTAATTTCACATTGCATTGAGATGCACTGTTTGATTCCATTTGAATAGAGTCTTAAAAGGTGTTGAAAGTGTGACTTTCCTTAGGTTGGAGAAAACTTTTTATATGTAACTGCAATGTACTCAATGTAAGCATTTTTAAAATCACCAACTATTGCTTAAACTTAACTGCATGGCATTATTTATTTATTTATTTTTTAATGTTGCCATAAGATTATATTTATCTATGAGGTGCTGAAGTAGAAACTATATGTACTAACATTTAATGATTTAGCTATAATCCAAGGCTATTCTTCTACTTCTTTTCTTTTTAATATGATACATTAGCACACATGACTTCCATTTCTATAGCTCCAATGTCTATCTATGAATTATTTGTTAGTCATTAACTTTTCCTGATACTGTGTGCCCTTCCCCTGAATCTTGTATCTTTACCAGAGCTATTGCTTATAATCACTGTGCTACCATTGTTGCCAACTGGTCATGCTGCACATGTTGACTTAAAACATTCTTCTCTTATATTTTTGGTACACCAAGCCTCCTCTTGGGTCTAGCTGGTTTCTGTCCCTACAACAAGAAGTAACAACATCAAAAATAATTTGATTGTGTACTGGATACCCATGGACACTGTCCAGCAACTAAACTGACTTACATCTAATGTAGGTGCCTAACTGCCAAGTGTCTAGACTGCAAAATACTTTTGTCTGCACTGAATTAATCAAGAGATAGTATATGCAGTGATACAGTTCCTTACTCAGACTACTATACTGACAAACTCACCACCAGAAAGCAACAACTGTGTAGCCCTCAATTGAGTATGCCCCCACAAACTGGTCTATATGTGAATAACCTGAGAAAACACAAAAATTCAAAAATATGAAAAAGCATATCATACACTCTCATCCTTATTTGTACCTATCCTTAAATATAACAGTGGCACATAATCCAGCTATAATATTGCATCTTGTTTGTAATTCAAGGTTTAATAAAGAAAACTTACACTTGCCTTAAATATACAAATTAAAATATAGAGTGTCTGTGTAAAGTAAAATACCTTTTTCTTAAGGATTGCTAATTGGTTTCTAATCCTCTTGCACATCATGAACAGGGTCTGACACACTCTACTCTCCCTTGCTTCACTCGGGCTCACTATGCTCCCCCTACCCTATCTCCAATTTTCACCCACTCCCACTATATCTCTTATGGTTAACCACTAACCACACCCCCATCTAATTATCCAATCAGGATTTTCTCTAACTCTCTCACTATGCCAGTCTCTAGGCTAGAGTGTCATTATCTTCTCACTTAAAGAGAAAAACAATCTTAACCCTATATACTTATCTTTTCTCCCTTTACTCAAAGGATACTTTAAACACTATGTTACTTATGCACACTACCTTACTTAGCTTACTTCTAATAACTTAGCATTGTACCTCCTATCACAATCAAAAAGCAACATATACCCACTCACCAACAGATCCTGTCCCTATGGCTCACATTACCATTTTAACAAATATCATTATATCCTCATACCTCTATAATAGCTCCTATACATAATTATTTGCTTTCAGATATGTCTATACAAATGCAACACTATATCCACTATACAAAACATGTAAACTATCACCTAAATTCTCACACCTACTTCTGCACAAACCAACTCAACTCAAGCTAAGTGGTGACATACCCTAGGATAGAATGAATAACTCTAAGTTGAGAAAATAAGAGCTGATTATGAAACTATAGCCTGCTGAGTATCTTCAGAGCTAGACAATGATGGGATTTAAGGGAAAGATTACTAGTGAATCTGGCTACCTTGTTGCAGGTAGATTGTAATTTGGAGAGAAGTGAAGACAGTAGATTAGTTAAAACTTGTGAGCCATAGAAGAGGTCAGCGAGGAGGTAGGCATGAACTAGTGAAATTCTAGAGTCAGGTGTGAGGAACCTTTTATTTCTGTATAATAAACCAAGCTTATGGTGATTTTTATTAATGCAACGATTTACACGTAGTTCAAATTTGAGCTTATCATTTATGGTAACAACAAGGAGCTAAGTATGAGTTTCAGGGCTAATGAACATGTCTTTTAGTGAGGAGATGGTAAATGAAGATTTAAGGTGGTTGAGGGATTTAGGTAGGATAAGGAGGAGTTTTGTCTTTTTAGGGTTAAGAATAAGTTGATTGTTATTTAGCCAGGATTCAGTATGGTTGAAGGATTTTTGTGTAATGTTTAGTTGGTCAGAATGGTCATCAGCAAAAGAGATGATACTGGAGTCATCAGCATACTGAATTAGGGAGGACTGAGGGCAAGATTGTTAAAGTTGATTAGTAAAGATGTTAAAAAGAAGGGGACCTAATATCGAGTGTTGAGGGACACCCATATTGATGAGAAGAAAGGGAGGGAAAGGAGAGAGCCATTTGACAGATTGCATACTGTCTGTAAGGTATCTGTTGAACCAAGAAATAACTGATGTGGATAAATTAAGGTGGGATAGCTTAAAGAAGAGGATGGAGTGGGAGACAGTGTCATAGTATTTAGAAAGGTCAAAGAAGAGGCAGGACACAAGTTTATTGTCATCTCTGTGAAGACAGATTGAGTTAATAAGGATATGAGAGCAGTAGCTGTACTGTGGTAAGGGCGAAAACCATGCTGGGCAGGGGTAATTAGGTTTTCATGAATTAGATAGGTTAAGATTTGTTTGTGAACACAGTGTTCTGGCATTTTGGAGAGGAAAGAGTATGGCTATAGGCTTATCATTGGATAGTTCAATAAAATTCCCTCCCTTGTGGATGGGTATTATGTGGGATATTTTCCAAATAGTAGGGACAGTTGATTCTCTAGTGGAGTGATGTATGAGGATAGAGACTGGGTAAGCTATAGAATTAGCAGCAATCTTAAGAAGAAGAGGTGGCAGTTTATCAGCTGAAAGTAAACATGGTTTTAGTTTAAGAAGAAGGATTTTAATATAATTAATAGGAAATGTTCTTAAAGAGAAGGGGGGTTTGTGCAGTTGAGAGGTGGTAGGAGGTGAAAGATTTTGTGGGTTAGAAGTCTGCATGAGTTTACTGATGGAATCATTGAAGTATGAGTTAAAGATTGAAGCAGTTTCTATTGGTGCATTATTGGGGCAGGAGTTGGGAGATGAAGAATTGGCTGGATGCAGAATATGGTTAATAGCGTTCCAGAACTTTTTAGAGTTTCTAGAAGTAGAAGTTTGGTGAGTGTGATAGAAGTTCTTTTTATCATTAATAATGTGCTTTTTAGTCAGATTCTGAAGTTCCTTATATTTATGAAAGATTGTGGGGGATTTTGCTTTGGTGCAAATTTTCCATGCATTGTCTCTTTTAAAGATCAGAGACTAAGTAAAGTTAGTAAGCCAAGGAGAACATTGAGATTTGACTCTGACAGTTCTGGGGGGCAAGACAGTCAAGTTTATTAAGGAAGATGGATTTGATTTGAGATACAGCTTCATCAAAAGGTATGAAAGATAGAAAGGACCAATCAATAGCTTGGAGAAAGTTATTAAAATTCTCAGGGTCAAAATTAGTTAGCTTTTGACATTCTTTGAATTTATGAAGTTGAGCCTGATGAGAGGCGAATCTGGATACATATCGGACTGTGATCACTTAAGGAGTCTGGGCGGATTCAGGGTAGTGATAGTGGTGAGGATTAGAGACTAAAGTCCAATCAATAATGGAGCTAGTATTAGTAGGCTTATGATGAAAAGTTGGCGAAGAGATAAGCTGAGTGTATCCATATAGGGTTATACTAGAGATAGAAGAGTTAGTGCATAGGGTAAGCCAATTAATGTTGACATCAGCAAGTATTATGGTCTCATTAGGAATACTTTCAGCCATCCAATGAAGAGTCTGTTCTAATAAGGGAATATTATTTCCTGGGGGAATATAGATGGTGACTATAGTTAACATTTTGGATTTATTGGGTTTGTAATTAGCAATGATGAGTTCAGCTGGGAGAAAAGAGGGAAGTATTATGGAAGAGGAGGTTAATTCAGGAAATCAGAATATACAATGGCAACACCTCCACCCTTTTTGTCTGTTCTGTCATGGTGTATAATGTTTTAACCAGAGGGAAGAATTTCATTGTCATTGTTATATGGTTTTAGGCATGCTTCAGACAAGGTAACAATGTTTGGAGAATATTGGTCTATCCAGGAGTGAAACTCAGATGTTTTATTAAGGATACTGTGAATATTAATGGAATAAAGGGTTAGAAATTTGGAGTGAAGGTTATGTGAGTGCAAAGTAGTTTGATAATCAGAGAAAATAGTGGATGGCTTATGAATGGGACCAGGGTTGGGATGAATATCCCCAGAGAGTCGGAGAGTGCTGAGAGAGGGAAAGAGAAGTGTAATAAAGGGAGAGTAACAGCTGATTTTGTACTTGATTCTGTTAAATGGGGAGTTCATGAGAGCAAATTTTATTTTAGGGAGTGTAAATTCTGAACAAAAGAAAAGAGAGAATGATATGGCAAATGAGTAAGACACATATGAGAATGTAATAAAGTAAGAGGAAGAAGCAAAATAGGGCTGCATGTATAGCTGATTGTGATAAGAGGTAAGGATGGAAAGGTGTATAAGCATAATAGATAAAAGGAGTGGGAGGAGAGCAGAGAAGAAGTGAGAGAGAAACATAATGTAATAATGGGAAGTGTAAAACAAGAGACGGAACTGAGGGAGTAGAAGGTAAAGGTAAGTATAATAAGTATGAGTAGAGAGGGGAGGGGAGTACAGGGTGGAGAAAGTAGTGATATGAAGAGATGTAGGTTGGGCTTAGGAAGTAGTGCTAGGGTTAGGTAGGGTATAGTGCACAGGAAGTGAGAGTGAGGAGGGTGGAGTCAAGAAGATTAACTATAAAGGAAGTTGATTGGGGGTGGGTGGTAATGGGGAAGCATAGGGGAGCAGAAAACACAAGAAAATGAACGTTCCTACACTAATAATGAATATATAATGCATAATACAGTTCATCATGAAAACCTCCTTGAGACTCAGAGTGTATAATGTATTTATATATGTATTAAAAGTGTTAAAAATATAAATATATAAATATATGTATATAAAACAACAGATGTATCAAAAATACTAATAAAATTTAAAAATGTGAAAAGTACGACGTGTAGCATGACATGTATAATATGTATATCTGAATAGATGGTAAGAATGGTTATATTCATAAAAAAAATATTAATTTATAATGCAATGATTTATAATGATTTATGTTAATAGTTTGCAATAAAACCATGTGAAAATAAGCATTGCAGCACAACCATATAAAAACAAACATAGCAGCACAAGCATATAAAAACAAGCCTGTAAAGTACTACAACCATATGCAAATACTTCAAACATGTAAAATTATGTAAAAATATGTTTCTCTCCAGTCTATTCTGTAAAAGTAACATGAATTATAAAGGATAAAACATTAAAATAATATAATACAAAACAAATAACATATAGAAAGGGAATTCCTGTTTCAAATTTTTTTTGCTTATAAAGACCCAAGAGACAGGAATTAATTAATGTTCCAGTATTTTTTCCAAAAAGACACTACAATGTTTTGTTACATTTTGATAGTTGCCACACATTTTATCAAAAACAAAGTGTGGTAAAGGGGCAAATGATGATTTTCTGAAGAGATGACCACCCTAATTAGTATGTTTAAAGATAAGGGTTATCCACTGTGTTTATTAATCGACGTTAGAAATGAAGTTTTATAAAAGAACTGCAATTCAAGTTTTGACCCATCTTAAAAGTTGGTATTAGTTTCAAAACCAAGGAAAATGTCAATACACGGGGCCAAAATAAAAGTGGAGCATTGGTTTTACAATACAATCATGACACACATTCAATTCATGGAATACTTGATACCCACTGGAATATATTGTTACCCCACAGATTTGAAAGTTAAGTTAGGTGACAAACCACATATCACATTTATTAGGGGTAGGAATGTAAAGGGTTGGTTGGAGTCACATAGTTTATCTAGATTTGATAATTTAAAAGCTAAGATGTACAAATGTGTACCATGTAAATTTTGTATGTACATCAATGATGGGCTATATGTGTCAATTTCTGGCTATGATATGGGTATTCAGTGTACTGGACATTGTAATTGTTGTACTGATATGGTGGTCAATGTGACTATCTGTACAACATGCCAAGCTTTCTATGTGGGTAAGATCAATAGAAAGCTTAAAGAATGAATAGCGGAACACTTCAGGGATATCAAAAATAAGAGAAACAGTAATGTCCTGTATGTACATTCAAAAGATTATGAAAACTTTAAAAGGTTTATATGTTTTATAATCGATAAGGTTGACATTGACAAAAGGGGTGGTAATTTTAAAAATGTATTGGAGTACAAAACGGTTTGGCAGTTGAGAATTAATGCCTAGCAAATTTCCAGGATTAATAAAGCTTGTTCTATTTTGAGTATTTTAAAGCTTAGGGTGCATAAAAATTACTATAAGTGTTTAGCAATTCTGTTTTTATGTATCGACACTTTAAGTATGTTAAGCTATGTTCTGTTGCAATTTTTAAGGAATCTTTAGAGTTTAGATGTGTTTTATATTGTTGTTTATTTAATGTGAATAAGTAATGGGCATTTATATTTATTATTATTTTCTGTTGTTTTTAAATACTGCTTTTTTATTCTTAATTGGATATTGATCATGTGATTTTTAATGAGTATAAAATGCACCCTTTTTACAGAAATTTCACTATGATGAAGCCAGAGTAATACAAGGGGTGAAACCACTCAGTCTTAAGTTTTACTTTATTTTATTTGTAATAAACTTTTACATCGCCATGAGCATGGGTCCGCAGTGGTGATTTTTTATTTTAATTTAATGTACTTGCATTTCATACACTAAGTTAATTCTTGGTGTAAGTGGTTCCACAGTTATTTAACTGAACAACAACAAGCAGTTAAGTGGAAAAACTCACTCTCTTCCCTACTACCCATCTCAGTAGGTGTGACTCAAGGGTCAGTCTTCAGTCATCCACTTTCTCCATATTTACCAATAAATTATCTACCGCTACATGCCAACCTTCCATTATACAATATGCTCATGATTTCTCACTTATATGTTCAGCCCCATCTCTTCATAAACTCATGAAAATAACTCAAAAATCCTTCCTAGACATAGAAAAATACCTCTCAGTCTACCAACTAATACTCAACCCAAATAAAACAAAACTAATGATCTTTCCTAAAACGGAAAAGACAAGAAAATCAAACTTTTTTTTATTTACTCGTCTAACAACACCAAAATAGAATCTGTTGAACACATAAAACTTCACAATTGACATTTCCCTAAAATTTGATAAACGTGGTTTTTAGCCAGTAAAAAGATGCACATCAAACTCATCTGTCTCTCTCCAGAGCTAAACCATTCCTCACCAATACCACCAGACAAGTCATAGCCAGAACACACCCCCTCTCCATGCTACTAAACACTTTATCCATTTTTACTAACTGCAGAAAAAAATGACTTAACCATACTAGAGGCCTGCTATACCGAAATAGCCAGATTTGCCCTTAACCCATTACTGCTCTGCTTTACAGGAGCTAAACTGTATTGACATTCCTGACCTATTCTACTTAAGCCATCTAACTTTTGTCCACTCCATCCTTTACAATCAGAGAACTGCCCAGCTCTCAAAGACCTAGTACAACCATATGCCAACAATAGAACTCTAAGATCCTCCGAGAAAGTGTTACTAAAATTATCTAAAGCCAAAAATGCCTCTGGAGAATCTCTATATTAAAAAAAAAATATATATATATATATATATATATATATATATATATATATATATATATATATATTATATATATATATATATCTTCAAAATCTGGAACTCCATCCCACAACATATCCTAAATACCACTAACACTCAAAAATTTAAATCAATCCTTAGAGACTACTACAGCAACAGCTAGCTATGGTCCTGCACTTCTCTCGGTGACCACACATCTTATCACTCCCTAACCCTCCAGCATGGCTCTGGTACCCATTAACATAGAATTTTTAAACCCACCTAGTGTTTTCTTATTATTATTATAATCTTTATATCTATCCTTCCTTTTTTTTCCTACTTTTTCTAATTACCAGTAAGGTCCTATCAAATAGAATTTCTGATTCGTAAGACACTGCCTAAAGTTCTATTTATGACATGACTTAATGTGATATAGAACTAACTAAAAGGATTGACATTTTATGCTGTTATTTAACTAATTACTCTCTCTTATATTTTTTGAATTATTGTTTTCTTTGTTTTGTACATTGAGCTTTTATGCCTGGGCCTCGGCTGAAAACGGCGGTCCCCTGGTCCAGCTGGACATTCGCGGTAAATAAATGTGAAATAAATAAATAAATAAGACAGAAAATTATATTTAAATAACAAACTGATTTCAATAAAGATATCTATTATATATACCTGCATATGACAGAAATGCGAATGTACAAGATCTCATATAATTTACATAGAAAATCATATAACTTATTTGAAAATAATCTGAAAGCTGAAATTTGAAGCTTGGTCATGTGAACTTTGAAACATCTTACATTTTGTATGTTATTAGGTTCAGTAATACTACCTGAAATAATGCATTTCAAAAATCAAAGCTGAAACTTAAATGTTTTATGTTGAATTAGTACATCCATTTTAATAGAAAGTAAAGTATCAATATGTTTGAATATGGCAAAGGAAATGGAGTTTGAATTGAACACTTTGTAACTTTTGAATACAATACAGACTGCAATTGTTTGACTCCATGTATATAGCAAGACATTCTCTACAACCTCAGTAATGTACACATGCTTATGAAGCAATTTAATAAGCTAAATGATTTTTAAATATGTTCATAGTTGACGTGTTAAGAGTGTTACAGAAAACTGAGATATAGGCACCATTACTTTAAAAACTACATCAGAGCTTATAGTTATAAAATATATGTGTGCCTTTTGATATGATAAATATATATGTACATTGATTTATCTTTTGTATTATAGATAAGTATAAAAAGATTACTTATCACCTGTAAGTTTACAGATGTCTTTCCCCCGGATTTACTAATCTGCCGTGCAGGACTAGTCTAGTCCTGCAGGGAAGCACCCGTGTAGGAGGAGGACAGCAGTGCGCCATGCATAGTAATGAAGGCATGCTGGCCGAGCTCCCATGCTTACACTGAGTATGTACGAGTGCAGGGGGCATGTCTGAGAGCAGAGCTCTCAGAATAAACATGCCCCTGCAATGCTGAACTGGAGAAAGTGGAAATAAATGAGCGAGACTGCTCATAGGTGTCCACATATCCCCACCAACAGTCCCCCATGTGTACAAAAGCAACAGAACATAAAAGTCAAAAGAAGAAACCACTGTATTGTTTTCTAAAACTCAGAGTATAGCTAAGCATAGGTGCATGGGCTTGTTAAAGCAGACTAAAAGGCTGAAGAGGATAGCAAGGATGATATATGCAAATAAAGCATCTCATGAAATAGTGTAGTGGGCATAGCGTTCACCTAACGAGCAGGCATTCCCAGTGCAGTACAGTCTATTTTACATGTCAAAGCATAGTATAAGCAATATTTGTATTGCAAAACCCACTAAATAACATATTGATAAACTGGAGTACTGCAGGAAATGCACATGTGAAGAGTCAGTATCATAATGAATAAGGCAGCAGTAAGCAGGTGTAAGCACAGATAAGCGGTAGTAAGCATATGTAAGCACTAGTAAGCATGTGCAAGTGTGTTTGCATGGAGGTAAGCACTGCCTACACAGATTAAGCAAAGGAGAAGCTAACTAGGTGCAAGAAACTGTGACAGGAAGTTAGCAGTGCTTACCTCCACGCAAATCCGTAGAAACTTGCTTACAACTGCTTTAAAGTGCATTAATCACTCTGTATCCAATGGCCTGTGTTCTGCTGAGTGGCAAAATAAACAGCCTCTACAAGGCTCGAACCCAGGACTATGCACACAATACACAAAATGATTTACTACTAAGCCATGCCTGATATGCGTAAATGGTATGTTGTCAGAAACATAACCCCAGTCCAGTCATGCAACAGTACAGAGAATGTATACCTACATCAAGATGTATGTGTGTGTGTGTGTAAATATATTACTATCTAAACGGATACAACATATCGATATATGTAGTTACATATATATATATATATATATATATATATATATATATATATATATAAATATATATATATATATATATATATATATATATATATATATTTATACATACAAATATATGAACATATATACATGCAAATGCCAACATCTACACATATATATGTCAACACCTATACGTCCACATATACACAGCAAGTTACATATATGTATGCAGATATATATCTCTGTAGGTATATACGGACATAGGTATAAATATGTAAGCAAACATATATACCCATATAGGTATATATGGCCAGATATCTGTAGATAGCAATGGTAGATTAACAGAAACATATATGTCCACATGCACCGTTAATGAGCTTGAGAGGCCCCAAACAATATACGTCTCGTACAAATTGGCATACCCCTCCAGCCAAACATGTCTGCCTTGCAATACCCTACCAAGCTCATTTTATTGTGTTTCATTTAAATAGGGAATTAAAATAGTCTCCTTTTATCTTTCACATGTTGCCATCACATTTCCCTCTCCCACACCCACTAGGTGGGCCGACCAGTACTCACCCATCCAACCCAGGCCATCCTTGACCCATACATTCTTTAACAACAGTTCCTCCCCACCGCTGCACACACACAGTCACCATTCCTTCCCTGGTTACCAGCCCGTAGCTACCACACCACCACACTTTGCCCACCTGCCACCCCCCCCCTCTCGGGGCCCATCCTGTATGTTGTCCCGACCCAAGTATCCTAGGTCTGCCACATGCTGTAGTCCATGCACATAACCATGGATACCTTTGCAGCTCCGTTTTTGGATGAAAGTTGAATACCCAATTTTTGTGTTGTCCCGCATGGGACAAATATTTCTCTGGTACCAACAATAGATTGCACGTGTGACTTTCTTAATGCTAACGGTTTCATTTGTAGGTATTGTAAAGCATACGTGGCACACAAGGTTGGCCGGTATCCACACAAAACATAGTATCCAGCAATACCAGTCTACATTACAGAGCATGTAGCTAAGTATGTAGATGTATGTGTGTGTGTATATATACCCATAACTAAATAGATATATACCTCTCCCTTTCTGTAGTACATATGTATACCTATATGCACACACACACACACATATATATATATATATATATATATATATATATATATATATATATATATATATGTACATATGCAGACAACCATACATCCACATGTCGTTAGATATATATACAGCAATATATATATATATATATATATATATATATATATAGATATCTACATATATATATGTGTGTGTGTGTGTGTGTGTGTGTGTACACAGATATATACCTATGAAATGATACAGCACATAAGAATGACATATGATCACAGGCTGTGCCAATGGGGGTAAGGGGCCCAATCAACATACATGTAACACGTACCATTATCCCACCCCCCAGCCAGACAGGGCAAACATACAAACAAACACACAAGCAAAGTAAACAATCCACTGCTCCCCAAACCACAGGCAGGATACAACCAGTGGGGGGAACACTGTGGACCTGCTAAGTCTAATCTTGAAACAGAGAAAGGAACATCCCTTGCGGGACACCCCAAAAATTTCTTGTGACTGGAGGCCCGTCCGTGCAATGACTTTTCAAGGCATGGCGTGTATGTACAGAGACTACAAGGTTGGGAAAGCCTGATGACCCATGGGTCGAGACAACATACGAGATGGGGTCTGAGAAGTTGAGAGTGGGCAGTGTGTAGTGGTGAGGTTAGTCCCGACCTGCACCCAGAGTAAGGATAAGTGCTGTAGAAGAGGTGTGGGGGGGAACTATGGATATGAAATTATGAGCTGAGGTGAGCAGGTGTTGGCTGGAGCAGTTCTATTCGGACCGCCTCGGGGATGTAAGCAATAGTGTGTATTGGGCAGACCTGCCACCTAACAAGCAGCCATTCCCAGTACGAGACCCACTGCAGCACAGTCTATTTTACATGGTAAAGTATGGTATAACCAGATGTATTGTTGCAAATCCCACTAAATAACACCAAAGAGCACATGCTTGCAACACCCCACCTTAGGCATGTAAGCCAATCTAAATGGCATCACAAGGTATTATTGTTGTCCTCACCCCCACCCAGGAGTGTGAGTGTCCAAACCTACCTCCAAATGCAGTGTATATGCACAGCTGCTACTGTAGAAGAAAAGGCCAGCTGTGGACCTTCCCTTCAGCCTTCCTGCACATCCCTGGATATTTACCCTACTATCTGTCCCTCTTTGTGCCCCATTAACACCACTTACCTATCAACCCTTTTTGCATTACTATTAATGTTTACAGTTACAAGTAGGTAACTCCCTCTTCTCCAACTATATTGGCAGAATATGGAACCCCCTACCCACATGTATTACCTCAGCTGTCCCACAGGACACATGCAAATAACACATGAAGGAACACCTCAAGCACACTTGGATCAGCACATAGGTTCATACTAGGCTATCTGCCCTAGGGCATTTATAAGCCTAGCCAGAGTGTGTTTGGCTTTAGCCACCCATTTTAAATGAATTTTGCTTTGCCCTTTTTCGAGGTTAGTATACTGTGCCTCTGTCTAACAGTGACACAGAAGTGATACCCGGGGTAAACCTACGATCTCCCATCCACTCATCAAGATTCCTCTTGAAGACAGTCAATGGGGGACTCTGCCTAACCTGGACTGGGATTTTATTCCAGAGTGAAGGGAGCCTCTGGGTTATGAATCTGTCCCTCCAGCATGTCCTATTTATTTCAGTGCTGAGGTTCAAGTCTCTCGAGCGCGTAGCTCAATGGGATTTGGATTTTCTGAGGTGCAGCATGTCCATTAGTTCCGGGTTGGACATGGCTTTATACATCAGGCACAGATCGCCTCTGAGCAGGCAGTATGCCACTGAGTAGAGCTGGAGTTTCTTTAACCGGGCAGCATATGGCATCTGTTTGAGCCCTTTGATCCTCTTGGTGAGGTACTTTTGGGGTCTTTTCAGTTGCTGCAGGTGTCTGGTAAGGTACATCCCAAATGGGGCATTGTACTCAATTATGGGCCTGATGAGGGATGAGTAAAGAGGCACGATGACCTCCCCTGATCTAGATGTGAATCCCTTCATGATTAGGTGGGCTATATAAAATGTTTTTTTAACCACTTTGGCCACGTGGTTTTCAAATGAGAGAGTGTTATCAACTTGGGTCCCCAGGTCCCTAATTACTTATTCTGTACTTAATGTATTACCACCTATGTGGTAATTTGTGGACACTTTGTTTTTGCCAAAGGGGTTGACTATACACTTTTTGGCATTTAGCTTGAGGCCATGGCTCTGGCACCAGTTGTCTGTTTCTATGACGCTCTTTTGTAGGATGCTTGTGTCGGCTGGAGAGTCGATTATGGTGCCTAGTTTGCAGTCATCTGCGAACTTGGTCAGCCACAGTCCTTCCGTGTTGGCCTGTAACTCCGAGAAATATATACTGAACAAGAGAGGTCCCAGGACTGAGCCTTGTGGGACGCCACTTGTAACTGGTTTGGAGTCTGACATGGCTCCAGCAATTCTAACCATGTGGGTTCTGTCATTGAGCCAGTTTGCAACCCATCTAGTGACATAGGGTTTTATATTTAAGCTTTTGAGCTTATCTATAATGCCCAAGTGGGGAATTGTATCGAAGGCTTTTGCAAGGTCCAGGTAGGCTGTGTGGACCACCTTGCTCACCACCTGGTGAAATCCCCCCTCAACTTACACTCTATACCATTACAGCAACTAGTGAAACTGACACCTCGTGTCCTGCCTCACATACAAATCCCAACATCCTGTAGTAAGCATATGTCAGCACTAGTAAGCGAGTTTACATTTACAGGCTCAGCAAATCTGACGCAAACTATCTGTAGGTATATGTAACCGCAAGGTTTGTGTTTGCATGATGATAAGCACTGCATACACAAAGTAAACAATTCTAAGGCTAACCTGGTGTAACTGAATGTTACCTGCAGTTGGCAATGTTTACCATTGTGCAAACATGCTTACAACTGCTTACAAGTGCCTTAATCACCCTGTATCCCACCACCCTTGTTCAACCTGCAACATAATTGACAGCCACTGCATGGCCCAAACCCAGGACCCTGCATACCACAATCTTAGTGAATTAACACTACACCATGTCCAATATACATAAATCCTATGTATTCCCAGACATATAATGCAGCACAGTCAATCTGCATAAAGGGAATTGTACTAATATCATAACACTCAACCTCTTATTGCAAACATTCTGGACACAGTGTGACAAAAGTGGGGTACAAATTGGGATAAATGTAAAATATTGTTCATATACATGTAAAACGTTGCTAGTTAAACAGTGATGTGATGTACTACACATAATCTGAACAACATGATGTCTGAAACTGTAATGTATCTGCATTCCTGACTGACCGCATGCCTGACATCATCCACGTCAATTGGCCAGACAAATGTGGGACAGGCCAATACTGAGAGCCAATCATGCATGGACATATGGACAGTTATAGATCTGTAAATGTAGAGAGATACACAGGTACATATAAATGTATGACTCACACATACATCATATTACATCAATATATATATATATATATATATGTATATAGGTAGATGGATAAATATGTCCACATATATTTATATATATATATATATATATATATATATATATATATATATATATATATATACAGATAAATATGTGAATTGCAGTACCAAATAGGAATAAAAACTGGAACCTCCACCGCAAAATAATTGTCCTTATGCACAGATAATGTGGTGGGTGGGGGCTAAAATGAGGGGTACCAAATGATGACTGCTATGTTCCCCCCCACCACAGCCATAACATATATGCTGTGCAATGCAATATCCAGCACATGCTGTTCTTGACCCCAGAACCCTCCACAACACAGCTACTATGGTCTAACAGTGGCAGACAGCATGCTTCAGTATGCCCATGGGGGTTGTAGTGAGTGTGGATGTGAACATATGCACCATACTTGGGAGGGTGGCGTAATGGTTAAGGTTAGTACTAATCTATGAACCTATGAACCTATGCAATACTCAAACACACAGGTTGCCAGTACTGACATGCATGGGTGCATGTCTGCATGGGTGTATGGTGGTCGACTGTGCCAGCAGGCTCTACAAGGGTAGATGATGGGTATACCTTGGCATCAGGATAAATGACTATGGTCTGCATTGTGTCTAAGGGCTGTAGTTTCTGCACTTTGCCCACACAGGTGGGTATTGTATCCACATCCAATCACCTGGGGTGACTATTGTGTGTGGCCAATGCTGTGCATCGATTGCCATGTATGAGTTTCTTAGTCCATGACATGGACATTGTCTGGGATGTGCACACCTCCCACATGCATGTACAGTGACATGTGGAACTGTACCTGGGGTGTCTGGCCCATGTTGTGAACACAGACTATCATCATATGTGCCAGGAGACCGGGTAATGGGCAGCAGGTTTACTCTGCACCTACATTTATAGCACGCTAACATCATTCCCTGGTGTCAGTGGCATCTGTCCATACAGAGCATGTTGTCAGGCATGGTATGTCCATTGTGGGTCACATCTGATGGCACCACAGGTGGTGCAGGTGTCCATTGGGGAACATGGGGAATGTGCACTGTCACCATGTACATGCATATTGGACAGATGGGCAGGGCAACATGCCCTCTGCTATCACTCCATAATTACTATAAGTGGCCAATATGCAGTGTACTACCCACATATTTGCTGTTGCCTAGACATGTGTGTTGTTATGAGACATGTTTTGAGAGTGTGCTCTGGGTAATTCTGGGGTTGCTAACTGTGATTGCCTGGCGTTGATGTCACATGTATGGGTATGGCTTTGCACCCCAGCATCTCAGCTATTTCACATATGTTATCCCTGTACAATGGACATTGTGATATATAGTAGGGCCACCATATAAGAAATATGCAAACCTCACTCCACATTGGCCACATGCTCACAACCACCTCTACACAGGATACAAGTTTTGAACACACACACCTGTCATGTCTGGGAGCAGAACCCCTACCTAACTAGTTTATTACACCACAGCACTATGCAGTTATAGTATGTGCCACACACATTACTGAAGTAATTTTTCCCCAAAGGTGTATTTCACAATGAATGACATCATCAGGATTGCCAAAGTAGGCCATTTGAAATGTACTGTGGGTGGCTACCCTAAAATGCTTTGCTCTCTACACAGACAGTGAGACACACACAACACATCCACAACTGACATGTGTGGGTATAGAACCCTGACAGAGGGTCTGATATTACACTACATCATGGAGCTGTTATATGACGCACCACAGGGATTACTTGAAAACTCCTTCCCCAAAGCTGTATTTCACAATGAATGGCATCAGCAGGATTGCCAAAGTAGACCATTTGAAATGTACTGCGTGTGAGAAGCCTATAATGCATTGCTCCGTATACAGACATTGACACACATAAAACATGGAACCCTACTACAGTTCTTAATCACAATCCAGCAGTATGCAGTTACAGGATGTGCTACGGAGAGTACTGGACTACAACCTTCCCAGAGGTGTATTCCTAGGTGGGTGACATCAGCAGCCTTGCCAAAGTCAAGTATATGAATTGTAAGGAGCGTGAGTACTCCAAAAAGTGTTGCTCTCTACAAAGTCAGACACACACACTAACACACAGTTGCCATGTCTGGGGTTAAAACACCTAGATAGCTATTTTATCACACTATAGCAGTATGCAGTTACAGGACATGCTATGGAGATTATTGGGCTGCAATCTTCCCAAAGGTGTATTTCTAGGTGGGTGACATCAGCAGCCTTGCCAAAGTCGAGTATATGAATTGTAAGGAGTGTGAGTACCCTAAAAGGCATTGCTCTCTACACAGTCAGACACGCACACTAATACACACGCACAGTTGCCAAGTCTGGGGTTAGAACACCTAGCTAGCAACTTTATCACACTACAGCAGAAGGTACTACAGAGATTACTGGGCTGCAACCTTCCCAGAGGTGTATTTCTAGGTAACTGATATCAGCAGCCTTGCCAAAGTCGAGTATATGAATTGTAAGGAGTGTGAGTACCCTAAAAAGCATTGCTCTCTACACAGTCAGACATGCACACACACACACACACACACACACACACACACACACACACAGAGTTGCCAATTCTGGGGTTAGAACATCTACTTAGCTATTTTATCACACTACAGCAGTATGCAGTTACAGGACATGCTATGGAGATTAGTGGGCGATATTCTTCCCAGAGGTATAATTCTAGGTGAGTGACATCAACAGCCTTGCCAAAGTCAAATATATGAATTGTAAGGAGTATGAGTACCCTAAAAAGCATTGCTCTCTACATAATCAGAGGCAGACAGACACACACAATAACACACGCAGTTGCCAAGTCTGGGGTTAGAACACCTACCTAGCTATTTTATCACACTACAGCAATACAGAGTTATAGGATGTGCTATGGAGATTAGTGGGCTATAGCCTTCCCAGAAGTGTATTTCTAGGTGGGTGACATCAGCAGCCTTACCAAAGTCGAGTATATGAATTGTAAAGACTGTGAGTACCTTAAAAAGCATTGCTTTCTACACAGTTAGAGACAGACATGCATACTAACACATACACACAGTTGCCAAGTTTGAAGTTAGAACACCTACCTAGGTTACTGTATCACACTACAGCAGTACGCAGTTACAGGACACACTACAGAGATTACTGGGCTACATCCTTCCCAGAGGTGTATTTCTAGGTGGGATGACATCAGCAGCCTTGCCAAAGTTGAGTATATAAATTGTAAGGAGTGTGAGTATCCTAAAAAGCATTACTCTCTACACAACACACACACAGTTGCCAAGTCTGGGGTTAGAACACCTACTTGACTAGTTTATCACACTACAGCAGTGCACAGTTATGGGATGTGCCACAGAGATTACTGGGCTGCAACTCTCCCACAGGTGTATTTCACATTGGAGTACCTCAGCAGGCTTGTCATAGTAGGGCTATGGGGAGGGCAGTGTGTGCATGGGCCATAATCCATTCATATATGGGATGACACTCCACATGCGGGCACACATAGGGTAATATATCACAGATACATGTATACAGCTGCTAGATGACTACTTCCTTGTACAGTCATGTTGCACAGCTGGCACATGCACCACATAGTCTGTAATGCTGACATATACTGGTGGCTAGTATCAGCAGTGAGTGACACATGCACCTCATGTGTTTGGAGCCCTTTGGCTGTGTGCTGGGTGGGATAGGCCTGGATGGCTCCTTGTCACAGTCACCGTCTTCCACACATCTATGTACATCTACCTTTGGCTTATTATAGTGTGTCGCCCTGACATATATATCTGTATTCCTATCCACTGTGTGTGCAAGATATGAGTGGTGCATGGTCTTCATGTGTTTAAGTGTGGTAGCATACCCAGTATGACCTTTCAGTATGTTGTTCACTGGCATTGCCTTCATTTCTCTAAGTGTGTGAGCATGCCCAATATGGCCATCTGTAGTGGATGTTTGTATCTTGTCCAGGTAGTTTGTGCTGACCTTTGTGTTGTACACCAACAGGTAACATGCTGTGTTCTGCAGGTATCCATCAATCAGTTGGCTTTGACTGTTACTATATTTCTGCATAGCAGAAGGGCACATCTGACTGTTTCTACATTTATACACAGGAGTGGGGGGGGGCAAACCTGACTGTTATTACATTACTATGTAGGATGGGAGGGCACACCTGACTATTTCTACATTTCTACACAGGGTTGGGGGGCACACCTGACTATTATAACATTGCTATGTGGGATGGGGGGCACAGGTGACACTTGTACACATTTGCTATGACTGTACTGGTATATCATGTACTCAATTTCATTCTGTATTGCTAACTATCATGCTGACTAGAGGCACACCAGTGTACTACAGATTGTGGCTTTGGTTGCCCTACATATTATTGTCTGACTCCCTACCCTTCAGAACTAACATCCCACTGCCTGCCCTGCTGTGGTCTGTCTGTGTAGGCCTGGGGGTTTGGTTAACCATAGCCATCATTCTGGGGCCATGGCACAGGCCCTGTTTGGATTTGTCTACACCTGTCCTGCTGGCTGTGACTGCTGTTGGGTATGTTAACCATCCTGATTGGCATGTGTGGGTCATATGGACACACATGTAGCTCGCCACCTTTCCTGCAGTGGGTTTTGTCACCCTGTGTAATACAGGCTACTATGGTGACTCCAGCATGTGTTACACATGTCAGGGTAACTCTATGGGTGTCTACTCTCTGCTGCCATAACATTCAGCCGACCAATTACCTTGCATGCTCACATCCATACCATAGGTACAGGTGACAACATATTCTACTACATTTGGCAATTGGTAGGTTGATTGACTTACCTTGTGGGTGTGCCAGAGTTGCAGATGGTGCTGGACGGCTGCCTATGTCAGATGCACCTAGTACACTCCCTGTACATGATTGAGCACAGGTGGTATCATGTCTGGCATCCCTTTTACTATATGTGTGAGTCAGAGAGAGGTGTCATTCCCTGGGACCCTACTGTGTCAGTGCATGTGCTATGCGTTGCCTCTTTGCCAAGGCCAGGGCATACTGGGCATGCCTCTTTCTGCCTACTGGGGAAGGCTCAGTTTCTTCTTCCTCCAGGTCACTCTGTGCCTGTGCAGGCCTTGGCATTGCTAGGTGGTTGTGTGGCCCTGCCCCATGCTGTTCCTGCTGCAGCTGTTTCCACAGGTCATATTGTGTAGCATAGCACATACCATAATAATTTGGGTACATGTAGTTGGTGAATACTGCAAGGCTCCACCCGATGTGTCCAGACACCGGAACTGTGACCTGAGCATCCCAAGCACATGCTCTATTATATGTTTGGTCTGTGTGTGTGCCTGATTATGGTGTTCTTGTTCAGGGGTGTGTGTGTGCATTTCTGATGGGTGTCATCAGCCACAGCTCCAGTGTCTACCCAGAAACCCCCACTAGGTGACCAAAGGGGATGTCCCCACTGGTGAATCTCTGGTACAGCTGCGTCAGATGCCATATGTGGTAATCGTCATATCTTCCAGGGTAGCCAGCACACACACATTCATTATAATGTCCTGGGCAGTTGATGGAGGGGATGCCCCTGCAGTTGATGTAGGCCCTACCATTCTCAATGGGTTTTACTTTGATGAATATGTGCATGTAGTCTATAGCACCCACTACCCCAGAGTATTCTGTTATTTGGTGGAAGAGATGCATATTACTGGTCAACACCTCATGGGTGTTGAGAAAATGTACATCCCATTGGCATGTGCTGACATGACATCCAGGAAACTGGTGGAATACACTGGATGCTGATTCCTGTCAGATCCCCATGATATCCCCAGTTGTGCTTTGAGAAGTACCTGTGGCTAGTATACCTAGGTCCAAGAGTGTAGCTAGGCATACTCAGTTTACTGAAATTAGTACATTTTCTTCTGAGCATCTCTTGCAAATGTCAACACTCAAAAAGCACAGAATGTTTAGAACTGTGTAAATTTGTATTCACAGTATAGCGGTACACAAAGAATTCTCGTGCAAATGGAATACACCTCTAAAACTAGCTTTTTATGGAAATAAATTGTAACAGTTGAAAATAACATGTTTCTTCCCATGTATCTGGGGGTATCATTTTGAGGGCTGAGTACATTTTTAAACTGACAAGTGGGTAGTGCGGGCAGCAACTTTAGGTTTGAGTACAAAATGTAAATGTCTGGCTACACCCCTGCCTAGGCCTACACATACCTTGGTATCCACAGGGATGGCTTCCCCTCAGTCAGTTTGGTGTGTCAGGTGTGGCCAGCACTGCTCAACTAGTTGCTGTAGGAGGTCTCTGTCCACCCTATAGTGCTCCACTATCTCCAGCTCATGTAGCCCCTGGTAGGTTATCCTGGGTCTGTACACTCTTCTCTGTCTCCTCACTGTGGATTGTTTGGCGGCATACACATTCTCCCTACCCTCAGTCTCTTGCACATGTTGTTCTATATTGCCTACTGCAGCCCTTCTCATTTTGTATGTTTGTTTGTTAGAATTTCCACAGTTGTATACACTGGTGGTGTAGTGTGTGGGAAAAACCAGTGGGGAAGGTGTTTGCTTAGTTTATAGTAGTGTTCTGGGCTGGGCTGTGCTGATGCCTGTGTAATTGGCTGCTTCTGATACATTTCACCTTCCAGCTAAGCAAGTTCTCATTAATTACCTTCCTACTGCTGTTTTCCCTTCCACGTTGCCCTTCTAATTAAGCCTGGGGGCACACAGTGCAAACAGAGTACTCAAATGTGCACACTGCTGCTATTTCCTGGTTTAACTTCTTTTTTCTTCATGTAAAACCGGGTGCATGGAGCCCACACCCGCTTACACTTTGTAAAGAGTGATAGGCAGGTTTAGACACCCCCCCCCCTAGCTTAGCTGTGCTACGCTGGGAGCATACCCGAGCCACAGGGCTCCAATCCACTTACACTATTATATTTCTTGATCTTGTAGAAAAAATGGAAATACATATTTTATAGTCTACATTTAATAGTAAAATATGTTTATATGAGGAGACTAGCTTATTATCCCTCCCTTGTTTAAGTTAGGTGAGATTACAGAAAATTTCCATGAGAGATGAATTATTTCGTCAGTTTGAATTATTCTGAAAATAACACTCAGTAACTCTAAAATATTTAATGGAAACAGACTATATAATTCCATACTTAAACCATCTAACTCTGGATATTTACCAGTTTTACCTTTTTTAAAGCGTCTTTAATTTCTATCAGAGTCATAGGCTTATTCAACAGAGTTATTTGTTGGTCTTTGAGTCTATTAGTAACATTATCCTTTAAATAATTGTCAATTTTGTAATTATTTGGATTATTATTTTTATGTTTGTTAAGATCCTCATGGAATATTTTTTAAAAATTAAACATTTCCTGTATATCTGAAGTATGCTTATCAGTGTGAGGATTTCAGATATCATTGATTTGTGCCTTTTTGCTTAATATCTTACTTCTTCTAGCTAGTCTGTATAAATTTTTTGAAGTCATCGCTTAACTATGTAATTTTATTTTTTTTTTAAAGCTATCTCCACTTTATGCATTAAAACTGATATTTTGGCATTCATTTTTAATGACTTCAGTATTATCTAATTTCTTTGTTTGTTATTCAAACCTCACTTTTTGTATTTCTTCTTGTATTTCAAGAACTCTTTATCCCACTGTTTCATTTTATTACTATCCCATGTTCCCATTTTATTTTTAATGACACACCCAGCCATGATGTCACCTACCTCCTAGTCTTGCAATCAGCTATTCATACTCTTACACTATTGGGACCTGCCTCACATGCTGGGATTCACTATCCTTCCCCTAATTTGCATAGGATTGCCTGCTAATGCATAGTTACATAAGTCACACTGAGTTTCCTCCCTTAGCAACCACTATTCACTGGCCAGGTTGTCTTTTGCCTGCCATTGACTTGCATGGCAGAATACTGGTTTTTAGTTAGAATGCTTGTTTTACGTTTATTTTCTTATTTTCCCACTGATCCCATTTGTGCACCACTGCCATATGCTTAAACAGCTGTGATCAGCGGAGATAAAATAAATGTTGTATTTTTTACTTTTTGTATTGTTTGCAATGCCAATGGCCTTATATTAGGCCATTGGCATGCTTCCTCCATGATATGCAGCCTTTATTTGGAGCTGTCATGTCTCCATTTTGGATTTTGCAGACCCGTACTCGGTTACTAACTGAGTACATTTCTGCAAATTGTGGTAGTCCTGCATGGCCTGATTCCAGCTTCCTAGTTAGCAGATTTACCTCATTTGTATGGTTTTCACCTGCAAATGGGGTAATTTGCATATGGAGGCTGGTAACATGCAGGACTTGTGCAAGAGTGCTCGTGCACGTCAATCAAGCATGTACGTGGATCGTTCGGCTGCCATATTGCCAACATTACCTCTTAGACTAATCATACACGCCGTGCAAGCTTTTGAGAATCCGGGGGTTTATCTCAAGTCCCATTCTGTTACAACTATTTATTTAGAGACTTAGTTATAATAATGTTGCATGAGCAAATAATTTACGAATATTTAATGGGTAGTTTATACTACTATTACATATCTAGGTCTATAATATACCACTTGTGGGATTATTTAATATTTCTGCATAATAGAAGGGGATTATTAATCTTTTATGCAGTAATGGAGAGGATAGTTTTAAATGGCAAACTATATAACTAAATTAATAGTCTCTTATTATTTGATCTATATATAATATTACATTAATTATTTGTAAGCCATAGTAGCTTTTGGCTAGTTTTTTGATGAATTCTTGGGTGTTGATAGATAAAATGATAATATAGTAGTTTGACTATAGTAGGCAAACTGAGAACTTTGGGATCCATGGCAGTTTGTGTTTTATTAGCAATATATACAGTTGTAGTTGTAGATTTTTCTTGGTTTGTGTTATTTTTGAGACTTAGTTAGTTTGTAAAAAAGGAAGAATTCATAAGATGTGGAATGTTAAGATTGTGTCAGAGGAATGCATTAGAGTCTTATATATAATTAAATTAATATGGTGGATAAATATGTCCTATTATCTTTTAAAATAAATTGTTTTAAATGGATTCACTTTAGAAGCTCAAAATACTGAAATATCAAAATTCAGTATTTCGAGCCCATAAAGTGGAATCCTGAAAAGAGCAAAACCTCAGAAGCATGAAATTCAAAACCTTAAATACTGGAGGTTTTGAATTAGCGCTTCTGGTGTTTCACTGTGGTTATGGATTCAGGTAAGTTTGCATGTGTTAAGGGTTTTGGGTAGGGGCTGTGGTGTGTGTTAGTGTGTTTTGTTGCTGTGATGTGTCTGTACGAGGAGAATGTAGCTTGTGTGGTGGTGTTTTTTGTGTGCTTGTATGTAGTGCGACCTCGGAGATAGAACATTTAAGTAGGGGGGTTGTGGGGCACAGCCCCCCACATTGGGGTTGCTGCGGGGGCTTGGCCTCCTGCTTTTATGTAGTAGTGAGCTTGTGTTTGTTTGTGGGGAGGAAAGTGTGTGTGTTTGTGTGTGTAGAGTAAAAGTGCTAATTCAAAATCTTCAGTGTGCAAGATTTTGAATTTCGTGCTTCTGAGTTTTCGTTGTTTGTAGGTTTCAACTTTATAGCCTTGAAATACTGAATTTCAACATTTCAGTATTTCGGAGATATAAAGTGAATCAATTTTAAATATATAGCATGGATAGTTTTAATCTATTATCTACTAATGTAACTGGATTAAATAAAAGGAAATCATTAACAAGGTATCTAAAATTATATACAGGAGACATTATATTTTTGCAAGGGGCTCAATTGATAGATAGACATACCCAATACTCAAATAACTTATGTCATGAAATGTTATCATCTGCTTCTTTTAACAAAAAGAGGAGAACAACTGCTATACTCTAGAGAAAATCCACTGCAATGCCTAACATCATGGTATCTATTAATGATCCCAAAGGAATGTATATATTTGCAATGATTAAATATGATGCAAACTCTATACACTAGCTAATTTTTACTGAATCCTTGGAATAGGAACAAGACTGGCTAAAGATCACTTAAATTTACTAAAATGTCATTGGAAAGGTATTTTAATTTTAGAAGGGGATTTTAACTGCATAGCTAGTATAGACAATACAAGTAAGCAGACAGAAGTGAAAATACTGGCATCAGCTAAAGCACTAAATAGATGTAGTAATAATAATTGCATTTGTTTACTAGTAAAAGCAGAATATGAGTCATTGTTCTTCACTCATTATTCTAATGTACATGGGACACAAACTAGCATTGATAGAATTTATGCCACTATTGATCAATTGAATAAAATGAATTATTTTAAAACTATTCCTTGTCCTTTATCTGATCATACCGGACTAAATATTAATATAGTAATGGATATAATGAAATTTCAAATTATTTATAGTATTCCAGTATATATAATGAAATTAAAAGAGTTTAAGAGTTACCTTAAGGAACAAATCAAGATTTGTTTTTATCTCTGAATGGTAATGGTCAGTTTGGTAAAGTCATATTATGGGACTCCTTAAAAATGCATATTAAAATAGAATGGGAACATGGGATAGTAATAAAATGAAACAGTGGGATAAAGAGTTCTTGAAATACAAGATGAAATACAAAAAGTGAGGTTTGAATAACAAACAAAGAAATTAGATAATGCTGAAGTCATTAAAAATGAATGCCAAAATATCAGTTTTAATGCATAAAGTGGAGATAGCTTTAAAAAAAAAATTACATAGTTAAGAGATGACTTCAAAAATGTATATAGACTAGCAAGTAGAAGTAAGATATTAAGCAAAAAGGCACAAATCAATGATATCTGAAATCCCCACACTGATAAGCTTACTGCAGATATACAGGAAATGTTTAATTTTTTTTAAAATATTCCATGTGGATCTTAACAAACATAAAAATAATAATCCTAATAATTACAAAATTGACAATTATTTAAAGGATAATGTTACTAATAGACTCAAAGACCAACAAATAACTCTGTTGAATAAGCCTATGACTCTGATAGAAATTAAAGACGCTTTAAAAAAGGTAAAACTGGTAAATATCCAGAGTTAGATGGTTTAAGTATGGAATTATATAGTCCGTTTCCATTAAATATTTTAGAGTTACTGAGTGTTATTTTCAGAATAATTCAAACTGACGAAATAATTCATCTCTCATGGAAATTTTCTGTAATCTCACCTAACTTAAACAAGGGAATGATAATAAGCTAGTCTCCTCATATAGACATATTTTACTATTAAATGTAGACTATAAAATATGTATTTCCATTTTTGCTACAAGATCAAGAAATATAATAAATTAATTAATAAAGCTCAAACGGGATTTATAGTCAATAGCTTAACATATGATAATATAAAAGGGTAGTAACTAGCTAAGGTTTAGCAAAAGGAATGAACAAGAAATTAGCCTTAATTAGCTTAGATATTGAGAGAGCTTTGGATTCTGTAGATTGGAAGTAACTGTGGATTTTAAGTAATTGTTTTTATTTTAGAAGCATTTGCATTTTCAAAACAGCTTATTGTAATATTAACAAAATATATATATAGATACTCTAAACCATATGTTAAAATTGCATCTTACATTTCTTAAACATTCACTTGAAACAAAGGCACAAAACAATGGAGTCTCTTGTCCCCTTTACAAATGCATTCAATAGCTTTAATCCTGGACAAAAAAAAAAAACTTTTTTTAAAGAAAATGGAAAAATGTTGACTTCATTCTTATGGTATCCTTAAAAGCCAAGAATTGCTTATAGAACTCATATAATATGGGAGTATGGTGGCATTAGCTTCCCAGATGTCAAACCTTATTCTATTGTTGCAAGTTTTAACACTAGTATACTATGGATAGACTCAACTTACACTAGTCAGTGGAAAACCATCCAGGAGCAGATTATACTAAATTCTTATACGTTTATTAAAGATGATAAATTAGAAATATGTAATAATCCCTTCATCTGGTTAACAAAATTTACCTTAGAAGGAAATTAATTTCAGTCTTTAGACTCTGCATATTTAAAACAGTTAAGAGATTTGTTCTTAATACTCCATTAATATCAAAGTGGAAATGTTTTTACTTACACATTGCACATGCCTCTACATTTAAGTAAACTCACGACAATGGTAACATGAATTTACTAAAAAGGAATGGATGAGTATTATGGTCTGATTGCTTTTAAAAAGGAAAAAAATATGTCCCCACAATATTTAATGAAAGAATATAAGTTGGATGAGTCTGCTAACCAGTTAATATTAGCCATCAGTAAGAAGCTAAATGAATGTGGAGATAATATGAGTGAAGAGGAACAGAACACTATTTCCCCATTATATGAATATATAAATGCTGTTATCAAAGGTAGATTGACATATAAAAAAAGCTTGTCCCCATTATATAAATTAATTATAAATATTTTTTTCTGCAAAATTCTGGAATTTATAGATATTAGTTGACTGAGTTACTCAATAGACAGTAATAATAAAATGGTGTTACTTAAATCAGTTAGTTAAACTTCAAGTTTATACTGGAAAGTTTCTATGTGGAAATATATACATAGAATATTTGTTACTCCCTACAAAATCTCTAAGTTTAGTAAAATTACTTGTTCAGTTTTTTGGAGATGTAGTAAACATGCAAAAGCTGTTTGGATACATGTTTATGAATTGTGAATAATAAAATGTATATGGGGAAGAGATAAGTATGTTTTTTTAAGGGGCTATTGTCTGATAATTGTTCTTTAACTAGAACAGAAATACTAATGAATGTTCCACTTCCTGTATCTCTAAAAGCCAAAGAGTAAAAAAATGTTTTGGGCTCTCTTTGCAGTCACTTGAAACATTATTACAAAAAAAAAATGGAAATCAAACTCATTTCCTATGTTCAAAGAATTTATAAATTTAACAGCAATACTATGTACAACTGAAAAAGAAGGGATCAGAATAAGATTTATAAATCATACTAAGAATCATACTAAGACTTTTAGTGGTTGGGATAACCTTGAAATGTTGCTATTGAAACATCAAGATTCTTAATGTGTTAACTGTAAAAGAATACTTGGATGATGCAATGTATTCATATCATTGTGAAATGGTATTTCTTCCGTTTTGTGTATATTTTGTAAATATGTGAAATTAATAAAAAAAATTCTTAAAAAAGGAATCATAGGTTTTGCATGGCAATCTTCTAATAATGTTTTGAAAAGTTCAACAACAGCATATACTTATTTTCTTAGTGCTTATTGATTTTCTGATGTTGCAGACATACTCCAAATATAAAATGCAGTCTCCACATTATTTTCCTCATAATAATAATAATAATAATAATAATAATAATAATAGAGAAAAGGCAGAGCATTGTGGAAATATTTCCAACTGCACTAATAATCATAAAAACTGTCTTGTCTAAACTCAATCAGACTACCCCTCATTAAGTTAAGATTGACATCTAGGCTACGATTTATATAGTTATGGGTGATGTGTTCCTAAGGAAAGAAATATAACTGTTTATCATCTACAATGCAGTGATACCTGAGTCTCCACCTAAGAATGGCATCTCATAGTGGAAGCTTGTGCACAATGTATAATGAGAGACCAAGCATGGAATCCACTGATAGACTGCAGTTCAAGGTTTACCCTTGACATTACTAAACTCAAGGCACATAATTCTGAGTACACTGCAAAAAAGAAGAGTGAAACCAATTTTGGGCTACAGAATTCGAATCACCGTATGTCTCCAGGTGCACTGAAAGTATGATGTCATCCTCTGTATGAAATACCACACAGAGATTAAGTAGTTCGAGTACTTAATATATCCCTTTCTCTCCATCAAGAGATTTTATAAAAGTCTTGTCAGTTCTATTTCTTTTGCTAAAGTCAGACATAAATTGATGGTGGACATCATGGCAATTCAGTCACAGATTATACAGAACCACAACTAGTTTCTCAACAACCTTAACAACAAAATATAGGTTAGACATGTTATATAATTTACCAGATTATTCAGATAAAAAATTATTTTAGGAGGCTAGAAGTAATTAAAGCTATTGCATATCTGATGGAAACATCATCTGTTTTCTGAGAGGAACTGACAATGTGGAGAATGATGGATGAAGGTTTATAAAAACATGGTTAGAAGAGAGTGTTTTACATAGATGTGTTATTTGGCTCATCTGCTTTTTTCTTTTTTTGTTTTATAAACAACCTCCACTCTGATCTATTCTCTGGTAAAATAATTTTCATATGCAAATGACCACCTCATCCTTCTAAACTATAGTCTTACCTCAAATCTTCTGCAAGCAACCTTAAAGGAACAATTTATTGATCAGTGTCGCTAGTTCTAAGAAAATAAACTAATATTATGTGACACTAGAACAAAGACCTTACTTCTGGGTGCCTCTCAAGGACCTAACTCTAATGCCTATTTGCAGTTTTCAGACCTCTGGAGTAAGTATATTACTTTTAGAAACACATAGAAATAACTTGACTTTCATTTAGGCACCAGTGATACACTCCATAAACACAATGAAATTACTGTTCAAAAGTCTTCAATTCACTTTAATTCTCATTCAGATTGACCAGTCACCTTATTCTGAAATCATAGCAGGCAACAGAAAAATATACACTCACACCTCCTTTTGAATGATCACTGCCACTTATCATCATTTGAATCATTCACAATGCCAATATCCTCCAAAACCACTTGATAACTTGAGTTGTATATTAAAGGTGACAGTCTGACAAGTTAAACACTGTACACTCTTTGAGTAATGTAGTCAAGATTCCAGTCATATATTGCATAATGTGGACTTCTAAATTTTGACATTTGCTAATATTAATCAAACTCTCCATTCATATCATTAAGTACCCTTTCCAATTACACCCCTTCATTATATTTCACTTTGGTGACCTCTTCCCATTGTTCCATGAAGATGCAGTTTTCCAAAATGAATTATCTTGTTTGTAACTTCTTAATGCATGGCTGACACAAGTTACAGCTCTTCAGAAATGTACCTCAATAGCATCTGGATGAAATATACCAGTAGAAATGCTTTGCTGTTTGACCATATTAGCTTGCATATATCCTGGTCCCTTCCTATTCCCTTACCACAGTGTGAAACATACTTAACATTGTTTATTTTTACTTAAATTGCTTCCCTTCAAATTCATCTTTGTTATAAAGAATGCTTGTATTTATTTGTGCCATGTTAGTGTCTCACAGCAGATATTTTATATAAAGCCAGTTTTCCTGTTTTAATTGAACATAAGGACTCTAATAGGTCATAAGTTTATTGTTCATAGACTCAAAAAGATGTTTACTTAGCTTATAGCCAAAAGAGACCACTGAGAATATTAGCCATATCACCAGTACTGGGGAAGACTAACAATGTGTCTCACTACATAGACTTTCTGCATATAACCCAGTCAATAAAGGATGGATAAATAGCTAGCTAGGTAGATAGGTAGATAGACTGAGAGATAGATAGATAGATAGATAGATAGATAGATAGATAGATAGATAGACAGACAGATAGATAGATAGATAGATACATACATAAATATCAAGTGAAATTTTTTATCACCCATCCAGTTATCCACACCAGTTTTAAAAATTATTAGGTAAATACTCTGCTTGATAAGTAAGGACAATTTATTCCATAAAGTGAGTATACATTGGGTTAGGCATCTATGATGCCATTGGGTGTACTTAATGTGGTAGTACAGGTTTAAGTCTCTAGAAATGTTGTTTGCTTTGCCACTGGTTCTGTTTAGCTGAAAAAATTCAAGAACTGCTAGGACATTCATAGCATGGGGAGCTAAGCAGAGTTTAGAATTCAGGAGTCCATTCCATATGACATTGAGTAGAGGGGTAGGATTTAATAAAGTAAGTGTTAGTATAACTTCCTTGAACCTTGATGAGATACCATGAAGGACACATTGTGCATGGAAGAAATATTTTCTACCCACCACCGAGATGTGGTAGACAAAAAGAGTCTGTTATCAACAAATATTGCCTGATGATCATGCCAAATGTGAGTGTAATGTGATCTATATAGTAATCAGTAGAGATATAAAATTCATCAAAGGAAACTGTGCTTCACTTTTTGGTGTTGAGGGCAAGCTCATAATTAATACAACATGCATTTGTCTGGTCCAGACCATACTGGATAACTTGATATCAGAATATGATTTAAAAACTGCCCTACGTTTGCAATCTTTAGAACATTTTGTTAACCACAGTCTCTTGTTATCAGAGTTTATGCAAGAGTAATATGCACAAAAGAGTAGATGACTCAGGGGAGAGCCCTGTGAGAGACCACCAATGAAGCTTTTCTGTTTAGAGCAAATATTTCCAATCTTGGCTTTCCCGAATCATCAATGCCTTTGCCCAACCAAAAGCCTCATCATCCCTATCACTTCCTTCTCTATCTTCTCATCATTAATGATTATAACTCCATCCAAAGTGTTGACATTTTACCATGTACCATTAATGGCCACTACCATGTGACCTTTACAATGAACTCCTCACGCCACAAATCAGCCAAAAAGTAATAGTGTCACAACCCCCTCCCCCCAAGAAAGCATTTAAAACAATTGCAATCAACTTTTACAGCACTGGTGGGTTGACATTGTATCTCAAGACAACCATAATGGCATTATCAGTGTCATCACAAACTTCCTTCTCAGACTCGAAATCTCTCATTTACTCCAAGTTATGAGACTTCGTAAAACATCAAATAAATAGCCACTGTACGTAAAACACTTTACAAAATCAAACATGCAACCTGGTCATCATGGAAAAAGTGCCATCCTCAAGAAAAGAGACTCTTCTTTACACAGCTTAGAAACCAAGCAAAAAAGATTACCAGAAGATAAAAAATGTAAAAACTCTGTTGACACTGCTAAAGTTGCCGAGGAACAAAATATCGAAACAAGGCAAAATCTTTGGCAAGGCACCATGGCTTGACTAGTCAAGCCAAGGTGCCTTGCCAAAGATTTTGCCTTGCACCAGAAGACATAAAGTCATCCTACTCATTTCTGCTCAAGATGCCAATGCAATGTACACAACTGAAAATAAATTTTGAAACGTTGAAAAGAACATCACAGGCATAAACACCCCATACTAGAGGCAATCACTATCCCTGCAGAAAAAAAAAATATATCAACTCTCGTCCTTTCAATTTCACAACCATAACCACCAAGGACAGTAATAAAACTCTGAATAAAATCCCAGCAGGACATGATGATCAGTATCCTTGTTTTATCTTTCCTTGTAAAGCCATCCTCTTCCTCCCTCTTAGCCATTTCTACAGTCTCCACCCCATAAAAGTTATATTGCCACAACAATAGTAAAAAAGGAACTGTCAGAGTCATTCTAAAATCCCCCATCCCTTCGTCAGCCAATGACATTAGACCAATGTCAATCTTCTTAACCTTAGGAAAAATACTTTAAAATTGCATGTGACAAAATTGCACAATGTCTACAAACCTACAGAATTTTACCCGTGTATCAATATGGACTTTGTCATGGTCATTGTACCATGACCTGCATTTATACAGAAAAAATACCGTTCTCCAAAATATATAAAAAGTGAAACCTCACAGTTGCTGTTTTCAGTGACATTAATGAAGTCTTTGATCTAGTAAGCACTCTCTTTCACTGGATTCTGTATTCAATACAGGGGCTAGAGCCCAATCAACTCAGTGGTTTTGCACCTTTATTCCAAAAGATCCTTTGTCATACAGCTGGATTCTACTTCCTCTAATAGAATTGCTGTCAGCAAAGGCATACCAAGAAGGTCTAGTCTATCTTCAATTCTACTCTCATCATTCATTATTAATCTACCCTATGATCTCCTCACTTTACCCTTTTGACTTAATGCAGTTTTTGTGGCAATCTGTAGATTAGGCCCTTGCATTGCTCACATCTTAGACATCCTGCAGCCAGGCTACTAAAATCTGAGTCATTGACTTGAATAAATTAAACTGCTTCTGAATACTGACATTATGCTGTTTAGAACTCATAGACAATTCCAAAAAACCCACTCCCAAATGTTTATCACATGCAGTAACACAAATAAACTAAAAAACATCCAGGTCTACAGATAACTAGGAGTTTGCCTAGAGTCATCTCTCAACTTCCAACTTCCCATTCCACATACCATTGCTGAAATAAACATGCTTCTTTTATGAGTTAGAAAAAATTCACACTTCATGTCTCATCAAAGCAGGATTGCTGCAGGAAAAAAGAAGATTTTCTCCCCTAACTGGTGTGTGCACTCCTCTTACTAGCCACCTCAGTATCTACAGTTTCATAACCATATCTCCCAGCAGAGAACACAAATGCAGGTCTCCAGGAGCGGTCTTAGGTCAACTGGTGCCCCAGGCAAAGGGCTTCATGGAGCCTGCCACCACACTAACTGGTGCCCCCATCCTGGTCTACCTAAACCAGATAAATACTGGAAAAGTGCCCCTGCTAGATCAGTGACCTAGGCAGCTGCCTAGTTGGCCTACGCCTAAGGCCAGCTATGCAGGTGTTTTGATAAAACCAATTGACTCCATACTCTCCAAAGAATCACTCTCCTCATCATCTAAGTGATATTTAAACTCAAACATTGAGTCTTTCCCTTCTTTGTAAGTTACTCACTGCAAAACAAATTCCATACAGCCTTAGATTCCTCTCCATCTACATATTTAACATCCTTACTTTGCATACAAGACTAAAGTGAACAGAACATGCTTTCTATGCTGTGACCCTAGAATATGGGAATCAATCCAACAACATGTAAGTAACACAATTTTTTTTCTCACCTTCATGAAAGATATAAACTCTTGTCTCTTTAAGCTACCTAAATATAAATATTTCATTACAGGAAAAACATCAAACCCATAGCAGGCTCATCCAATGCCCAGTTACTGTTCCTGATATAGCACCACCCCCTCCACATTTCTTCATGTGAAAAGCAAAAAAAAAATTACTTTGACTCACATGAAAGCAAGTTGATTGGCACATTTCTACCAATCAGCTTCCTACAGGCAATACACACTGCCTTTAGCTCTTCTGCAAAGATAAAAAATAAATAAATAAATACATAACAGCATTTTGGTACAGAAAATAGTCAGGAATTTATCTTGATTATGTCTCCTAATACTTTTCAACCAGGAAGTAAACAGCAAAGTGAGTCAATCTATTTAAGCTAGCATAACAAAAGTAGAAAAAAAAAACAACTGGAGCTAGTCAAGACTAAATACAGGATTCACGATGGCTTGCACGGAGTCTAAGAGCCGTGTAAGACTCCATGCAGCCATCGCGATCCAGGAACAGCCCGAAACCCCGTGTAAGAGACAGCTAAAACGACTCTCACATGGGCAGGGCATGGATATGCTAATCACCCCCACTTGCAGCCGAAAGGCATGCAAATGAGGTAGATTAAGCGATCCACGAAGCTGAAACCAGCCCGTGTAAGAGTCGTGTTAGTTGCAGAAATGTACTCAGTTGACAACTGAGTACGTTACTGCAAATAACACAACGGAGCCATGACAGCTCCAAATAAAGTGTGAAAATGTTGCAGTCAGCATGCCAATGGCCAAATATGTGGCCATTGGCATGGTAACCCGATGCAAACATGAAAAAAATTTTTTTTTTTTCGGAGATCAGAGATGTTTAAAAGCAGAGCATCCCCGCGCAAATGGGCTGCGCTATATAAAACTGAAAAATGAAGGTTTGAAACCCACAAATGTGGGTTTTATGTAATGCATGGATTTGCAATGCAGGGACTAGCAGACCAAAAACAACATGGCCACTGTCTAGTGGTTGCTAAGGGGGGAAGCTGAGTGTAAGACATGTAACTAAGCATTAGTAGGCAATCCTATGTAAATGACTGGTAAGATAGTGAATCACACTGTCACATAGCAAATGAGCACAGTCCGTGTAGTGTAAGAGTTAGATAAGGGGGAGTAACAGAGTAGGAGATAGGGGACATCACAGGGGGGAATGTCAGGAAGAAATCAAGCTCATTAGAGCTAAGTGGTATGTGAAACATATCAATCACACAGCAGAAAAAGAGGAGTGTCAACAGATAAGCATGGGAAAGTCAAGAAATGGAAGGTGTACACTGTGGCCAACACCAAAGTTTCTTGCTGTACGTGCATGCGCGCGTGTGCGCGCTGGGAGCCGCGAGTAAGACAGAGTGCGCACATGTAAGACAGAGTAAGCATGTAGGAGCCTGTTTAAAGATCTGTAGACCTGTTTGCGCTGGTGTGCACGCGTTTTAACTTGAATAAGCAGATTCTAGTCCGTGTAAGCATGTGTGCGTGCGTGGTAACCACTGTGAGCATGTTTTCGCTTGTATGCTCGCTGCTCCCCCTGAGGAAACAGAGAGGAAAAGGAAGCAGAAGAAATAGTAGGAAACTAGCAGGGAATACTTGTAGAGGTAGCAGGTGAAAACAATTAGAAGCAGGCAATTACACAAGCAGAATACAAGCCCAGCCCAGCACTTAAAACACTGCAAACAGCATTGCAGTATGTTTCTCTCAAGAGACACTGCAAGACAGGAGTAAACTAGTAGAAGTGAAAACTGAAAAAGCTGCACTCAGACCAAACATGCAAGGGGTTGCCATAGCTGTCATAAGGAGACATAGGAGACTTGCTGAGGGTGGTGACAATGGAAATGCTGCCAGCCAACCCACAGTGAGGAGATGGAGAAGAGTGTACAGGCCTAGGGTCACCTACCAGGGGTTACATGAGCTGGAGATAGTGGAGCACTATAGAGTGGACAGAGACCTCCTGCAGCAAATTGTTGAGCTGTGCAGGCCACGCCTCACACACAGAACCAACAGAGGGGAACCCATCCCAGTGGAAACCAAGGTATGTGTTGGCCTAACAATACTAGCAACAGGTACCTTCCAGAGACCAACTGGTGATATGATGGGGATATCACAGGCATCAGCCTCCAGGGTACTGCACCAGTTCCTGGATGCCGTGTCAGTACATGTCGGTGATCATGTATATTTCCCCAATGCCCGTGAGGTATTGGCCAGCAATATGCGTCTCTTCCAGCAAATAGCAGAATACCCAGAGGTAGTGGGTGCAATAGACTGCACCCACATACGCATCAAAGCACCAGCCGGTGAGCAGGGTAGGGCCTACATTAACCGCAAGGACTTCCCCTCCATCAAATGCCAGGTCATGTGTGATGCCCAGGGCATAATAATGAATGTGTGTGCTGGCTGCCCTGGGAGCTACCATGATTCCCATATCTGGCATTTGATGCAGCTGTACCAGACATTTGCCAATGGGGACATCCCACATGGTCACTTAGTGGGGGATGCAGGTTATGCACTGGAGCTGTGGCTGATGACACCCATCAGAAATGCACACACACCTGAACAGGAACACCATAATGAGGCACACGCACAAACACGTAATGTAATAGAGCGTGTGTTTGGGCTGCTCAAGTCACGGTTCCGTTGCCTGGACTCATCTGGTGGATCCTTGCAGTACTCACCAACTACATGTATCCAAATTGTCATGGTATGTGCTATGCTACATAATATGATCCTGCGAAAACAGCTGCAGCAGGACCAGCATAGGGCCGGGACAAACAGCCCCCCACCATTGCCAAGGCCATCACAGGCAGAGCGTGACTCGGAGGAGGAACAACCTGAGCCTGCCCCAGTAGGCAGAAGGAGGCTTGCCCAGTATGCCCTGGCCTTGGCAAAGAGGCAACGCATAGCGCATACACTGGCTCAGTAAGAACCCTGGGAATGATACCCCTCTCTGACTCACTCATATAGTAACAGGGATGTCTAACATGACACAACCTGTTCTCAAACATGTACAGGGAGTGTAGTATATGCATCCAACAGAGGCAGCCCTGCAGCACCACCTGAGGCATGATTGCCATGTGTTAAGCAATGTAACACCATCTAGTATATGCAAACATGAAGACCCAACCTAACATCTCACCCTCACCAAGCATGATGCCACACTATGAAGACAACAAGATCAAGTACAATAATTGACTGAGGTATTGCTGTTAGCAAGGGGGAACACATGGCTGACAGCCTGGGCTGACATGCCGAGCAAGACATGATGCCCCACCTGCTAGGGATGGCACGTACCCAGCACACCTGGCTGTGTAGATACTGGCAAAGGCTGCTATTACCCCCACTGGGCCTGGAATAGGTAAGTCTGGAAACACAAACCCACCAACATAGGTAGCACAAGGGATAAAAACCTGGATGTAATGCTACCCAATGCCAGAAGTCTAACCTGCAAGGTGCATGCAGACCAAACCCACCACAGCATGGAGAATGGTAATATGTGTTCTGTAAAAGAAACCTGGGCAAGGCCCAGAAGAGCACCCTAATACTACCAGGTTATGTCTCATACCATGCTCTACAGCTCCAAAACATGGAACACACGACAATAGGAGTGTGGCTACCAGTTATTATCAAGAATAACCACACCCCCAGGTTGGTACCACAGCAAGAAGCAGCATGGGCTATCCATGGGCAAGTAACACTGTCTCAAACTGTGTACCTGTTTGAAGCTTGCTACAGACCCCACACACAAACCCAGGTACCCCAGCCAGCCTTCCCGAAGACACTTCAGAGTATGAATGTCCCAACAAATACCAAACAAGGCACACACAAAGTATGACATAGGTGGCAATCCATTATGTATGGAAGAAGTAATCATGGACCTAGGGACACAAGTGGACGGTAACCTGTCATGTGACACACACATTGCCCAGATGGCCAGGAAGAACTGCTATATTGCCCACCTTAATATGAAAGGATGCACATGTAGAGCTACAGAGGTCACTGTGCCCCCATACCCTCCCCTTATCAGGCCCATACGTGACAACTATGCCCCAGTTCGGATGTACCTTACCTTACACATGCAGCAGTCAGAAAGACCCCAAATGTACCCCACCAACAGGATAAAGGGTCCAAACATTGGACATCTGCAGCCTGGCAGAAGAAACCACAGCCCAATTCAGAAGCATACTGCACAGTCAGAGGTGATGTATGCCTGATGTACAAGGCCATGTCCAATCCAGGATGAATGGACATGCTCCACTGCAGAAACCCCAAATCCAGCAGACACACCTCAGTGAGATATCTGAACCTCTACACATAGATTAATAGGATGTGCTGGAGGGACAGATCCATAACCCAGAGGCTCAGGACACTCTGGAACAGAATCCCAGTCCATGATAAGCTGAGCTCCACACACAAACTCAACAAGAGACATCCGTTGAAGTGCATGGGAGATAGTAGGTGTACACTGGGGGCCATCCCTGTGTCACATCTAGGAAAGTAAACCCTATGTGGGCATAATATGCACATTGCAAGGGGTGTTGAGACCCACACACAGTCTGTCCATGCTCAAACAAGGCCAGGGCAGATAGCCGAGTATGAACCTATGAACCTATGATGATACAAATTGTGCAGGACACAAAGGATTATCACACAGCTGTCCTACCTGATGGTAGGAACCATGGTGATAATCCAAAGATATGCTCTGCAACACTCTAATATCACAAACAATACACCAAACCCACACACATTGCCAACAGCCTACGAAACAGATTCCTTCCAACCTCCCCACCGGCACCTAACTGCCAAATATCTATCCCAGGAGAGTGCTGGCCCCCCGACATTGCAGATGCTGAGGTAACAGCCAGCATCCACAAAGCACAGCACACAGCATCAATGGTACCAGATGGTGTCCTGGGTTGTGTCCAACAAGTACTGTAAGAAGAATGGAACAGCAAATAGCATCACTGTGCACTATCAGTCCTACCACAGGATATGTACCCAAACAGCGGTGTACAGCAACAGTGGTCCCACACCACAAAGGGGGTGCCTGAATGGATACTGCAAACTATCATCCCTCAACCCCGACTATCTAGGTTGGCAAAGTAATGGAGAGGATGATCATCGATCCCATGAATAATGAGACTGGGTACCTACAGACATTGGACCCTACCCAGTGTGGCTGTCATATGGCAGATCCTGTCCCGCACACATGTCTGACTCATGTGAAACATGCACCAAGCCCAGTGATGTGGGGAATGTTGATCTCACAGCCTATCTGGACCTTGCTAAACCCTTCCATACAATACCCTAGTTGGCGGTACAGATAAGCTCACCAGCCTAACTATAAATCCCTATGCAAGTAGATGGGTTGCAAACCAGCTCAAGGACAGAACTGACCTGGCAGACATGTTGTAGCTATGGCAGACTGCAAGCCAGGTACAACTGGCATCCCGCAAGGCATGGTCCTGGGACCCCTCTTGTATGCTATATATGTCACATAGCTACAGGCCAACATGGAAGGATTCTGTCTGAACAGGTTTGCAGAGGACTACAAACTGGCCACCATATCGGACCCTCCAGCTGACACAAGCAACCTACAAAAGGCACACATAGAAACACACAAGTGGTGCCACAGCCATGTCAACAAGCTAAATGCAGAATAGTGTATAGTCAACCCCTGTAGAAACACAGTACATGGCCAGAAATTACCACATAGGTGTTAACCCAGTAAGTACATCAGGAGCAATAAGAGACCTGGGGACACAAGGTGATAGATATCCTGCATGTGACAACCATGTGTCTGTAGTGGTTACAGAAACATACCTTATACCCACCTAATCATGAAGGTAAGCACAGCTTGGTTAGGGTAGGTCAACGTGCCTCTCCAGTCATCCATCAGAAGCCTCACAATTGTGTACAATGGCCCTTCAGGGATGTACCATAGCAGACACCTGCAGCAACTGGAAAGACCACACAAATACCCCACCAGGAGGATCGCAGAGCTGTAACAGATGCCATGTGTCGCCTGAGTAAAGAAACTGCAGCTCCACACAGTGCCATACTGCCTGGCTGGAGGTGAACTGTGCCTGATGTATAGAGCCATGACCAACCTGGTATCAATGGACATTTGGCACCACGTAAATACTGAATGCTGGTGACCTATGCAGCTGACATGCCTGAACCCCAGAACAGACATAAACAGGACATGCTGTACTGATTGGTCCATAACCCAGAAGCTCACTCCACTCACGACTAAACTCCCACTACAGGATATCCAGGGAGTCCCTCAGTGACTGTCATCCAGAGAAATCATGATGACTGGATGGGAGATGGTAGGTGTACTCTGGATATCACCTGTATGTCACGGGTAGACAGAGACACAGCACACTAACTGTGACATATGTCATGGCAAACACAAGTAAATGTGTGTTGAAGGACAAACACTCTCTGACTAGCATTACAATTGGACTAGGGCACATGGCCATTGTTTGTCACTGTCCACACAAGTTGTGGAATACATTAACAATGTCAGATAAACATGTACTAAGCTGTCCATATCTGAACAAAATGCAACATGGTCATATCTGCACAACTGGCCCTCAACCAGTCTGGTGTGCTCACTATAAACATTACAAGCAGTGATAGGACTGAAACCAATTATACTGTCCACCACAGTGAAAGTCTTGCACCAGTACACTATACAACAATACAACTGTTTGGTCAGCAGGAAAGGATGATGATAACTGTATGCAAACTATCCCATGGCGACCCTGCAGGCACAGCATAATGCCTGTTAGGTTCAGACACACAGCAGTTGGGCAGTAAGAACACAACCTGATGTCCAACACTCAACTGTACATGTGATATATAGATGGCGTCCACACACAAACAGAAATGTGGCGGTCCACAGATCCAAACATAAGGAAAGGTCACACTGGGCATGCTCGCACACCTAGATAAATGAGATGTGGCAGTCAAGAAGCCATACAAACTGTGAACTGGGCATGCTCACACACTTATGCCATGTCACAGTTCAGCAGTTGCACACACATATCTGCCATTTCTATATGTTAACACAGGAACCTCCCACAATACAGACATCTGCCCAGTGCACACAGTGAAGTTACAACAGAGACATAAGTAAAGTACTGGATCCCACTCATATGCAAACATCTCCCACAGTACACACATTGTTTATAGAGATAGGGAAGGCTATGGCAATAAAGACCCACAAACAGTATATGAGCAACAGATACTTGCATCTGACAGGTAAACATATGGCTGTAGAGTGCAATACATGACTGTGGTCCCTAGGGAATAAAGAAGGCTATCCACAGTGTATTTGGTGTCTGCCTCCACAGTACAGTAGGCCGCTGTGCCTGTGCAAAGTTAATGCATAGATATGCTCTCCCCTGTACTGATGGATAGTCACAGATGTACATACCTCTTCATCCATAATGATGTCAGCACACTATACATATGTCAGGAGCAGAAACTATACCCAGTAATGTGAATAGCATGCTCCGCTACTGTGTTTCTAACAAGTGTCATAACATAGTTAGGTAGGGGTTTGAATCCTGCAAGTGCCCAGTGTGTGTGTGACTGTGTGTGGGGGAGTAGTGTGTGCAATTCCATGTGTATGAGAAATGTCCCTTTTGGCAACTATTACAACACAGCACATGCTGCATATTCCACTGTCTAAACACTGATGATGTCAGCACCATATAAGTACAGCAGGAGAAAGCAATCCCCCCCAATAATGCAAATAGTGCGCTCTGCTAATGCATCTCTCACAAATGTCATAACATAGTTAAGTAGCGGTTTGAATCCTGCAAGTGCCGGCTGTGTGTGGGAGAGTAGTGTGTGCAATTCCATGTATATGAAAAATGTCCTTTTTGGCAACTATTACTACACAACACATGCTGCATATTCCACTGTCTAAACACTGATGATGTCAGCACCCTATAAGTACAGCAGGAGAAAGCAAGCCTCCCAGTAATGCAAATAGTACACTCTACTACTGCGACTCTCACAAGTGATCTAACATAGTTATGTAGGGGTTTGTATCCTACAAACGCCATGTGTATTTTTGTAACACAGTTTGTAGATGGGTGTGGGGTGCTGTTCCCAGTATTGCACGGCATACATTATATCAGTAATGTCAATGCACACATGATGTATGTGTGTGCCACCTACACATATGTACCTGTGAACTGAAAGAGTTCCCATGTCCGAAGCCTGCCTCATGTGAATACATGGAATATGCATCAGACAACTGTATGACTGTGGTATTCTGTGCAGGGGCTGCATGTGGTATGTGACTATACAGTGTGGGTTGTAGATGGTGTCATCCCACCAGCGAGGGATACATGATTGGTCTGGAGCATATAGTCCACATGTTGGTGATGAACAGGTGCAGCATGTTGTCACCACTTGTGGGAGTGGTAACAAGTTGTTCCATAGCAATTCAGGGAATGAATGATAAGAACCCTTCAATAGGGTCTTGCAGCTAGAATAATGCTCACACTGTATGTTTGGGTAGTTGCAGTACAACCATATAATGGTGTGTGTAGAGACCGTCATATTCCCAGTGTTGTCAGGAAGGCCAAGTGGGTTTCCTGGGTATGGGAGTGTGGTGTGTGCCAGGCTATGAACCTGAAGGCAGTCTAACCCACTGTGTGTTGCACATGGAGAGGCTCTGATGCTTTGTGCAGTGCCACCAACCTGGGTGTGTGTGTATCTGAGGTGCCTTCGGATACATGCCCCCTGTTCTGGCTTGGTGCATGTGTAGGGGATGACAAGCATGGTATCAGGAATGACCTGGCACTGATGGTGTGCACCTGGGAGCCTTGTACCAGGAGTCTGTCACTGCACAGATATTGCTCTACCCCATGCTAAGGACAGTTTCCACTGCATGCATCTTGAGGTTTACACTGCTGCTGTTGAGTAGCATTGCTATTAGTGTCCCATCCCATGTGATACCTGTGTAGTTGGCTATGTAATGTCAGTCTTGCATACAAAGGCACTATGTGTGTAGCAACAGCCACTGCCAATATACAACGGCCCATGGGTGACAGGTGCAAGCTGTCTCAAGCAAAGCAATGTGGCATGTCCAGCATGTAATCCCACACTGACAGCCATTGGATCCCCCTTTGGATGTCACTGAAAGATACGTTAATTGCAGAAACCGATGATCCTGTCTACATATTGTGGCAGCATTCATGGTGAGGGTTAGATGCTACTCAAGGCCAGGGTCATACCAGCCTGCGCCACAAGCTCAGAGAGCCCCTCTATGTCCCCTAAGATGTAGTCCAGGGAGGTGCGTCAGAGGTCATACACACTGGTACAGACAATGACTGAGTCATACTTCTACATGCCTTGGAGTGATCGCTTTGCTTGTATTATGTGGTGGATCATAGTGCCCGACAGGCAGCTCAGCATGACCGTCACCTTGTTCAGCCTGGGAGCAGGACCACCGTGCACGTGACAATAGAGGTACCTCATACAACTGTAGCAGGTGTGTTGTCTAGCCATATGGCCTGAGACTGTTTGGCACACAGGCTTTGTGAGCTATGTGTTACATGTGCTCTGCTCTGGCATAATGTTTGCTTGTGTGTCTGCTTTGCAGGTGTCAGCTGCTCAGACAGGATGCTATTCTGAGAGCCCAATAATGTACCTGTGTGTTTCTGTGTTTGGATTGTGGTCGTGGCAGGTCTATGGGAGACTGGTACTGTATTCACTGTAGTATCCCACTCCACCTGACAGGGAATGCCAGTGCTGTGTAAACAGAGCTTAGCCCCCAGTTTGGCTATGTGGTTGCATCTCTCACATGTGTTGTACATGTATGGGAAGGGGAGAGGGTTGTCTGTGTACATGAGGCAGCTGTAACATTGCCACATGACTCACAAATTCACCAACTGGACTTGAGAGTAGATTGACAGGTGACCTTTGCACATGCTACCATAGCATTGTGACTCCCATACTAAGTAACGACACATAGGGCCAATGGGGAACAAAGTACTCAAGGAGACTATGTGAGGATGTAGTGCTCCTGATTTGTTAGTGCTGGCATATATAAATGCTGTTTTGAGCAAATGTGAGGTAAGTCATATGCAATGTGTTACAGGCAAGCTACATGCAAACAGGAGAAACAGTGACGTTCTGTCAAGTGACACATGGACATCAGTACAGTAAGCAACACAGATGTCACTAGGGATCCACAGAGGCACTGTATATCTGCACTGCAGGTGGAATCAGTGTTTCAGGAACATAACAGGCAAACATGCATACAAACAAAGCTACAGCTACAGCAGGCCTGTATGTAGACTATGCTACAACAAGCAAGGTGTACGACTTCCAGTATGTAACAGTGCAGATATGCAGGCACTCTAAGCCAGTACCCAGACATTCCCAGGTCAGACGGGCTGGGTCCAGCCGCACCCACCACAAGTGTATAGACCACGTACCTTCATAATGTTGAATAACTGGCCTGATACCCAATTGCTCATACCTGTAATAATACACATGTCAAATAACAGACACTGAGCCTTCACTCAGCAGTTCCAGACTTAGTATGATGTATGCTACCTGTCCTGGCACCACAGTATCCTTGACATGTATGGAGACTCTCCCTCCTGTAATAGTTAGTTCTGTGTTTTGGTGCTGTTATGCATGGTATGCAGTGTGACCTTGTAGTGCTAGTGTGCTCTTGTGAGCCTTGAACCTGTTGTGTAGTACTGCACAGATATCAACATCCTGAAACATCTGCATTGCAGAGTCGTGTGTGGACAGCATGCAACTCACAGTTGACATGGCCATCATTGAGTATCAATATGTACATTGTTGTATCCCCTGTGCTACCTATGTAGGTGGCCATCCCTTCACAGCCTCACCACCAGTATGCAAAGATGTGCAGACAAAACACTGTGGTAATTACTATGGGTGTACAAAATAATACAATGACATTCATACTGTAACTGCATCAGGCATGCTGGTATATACCCACAATGCTATCATTACACTGTACTGTTGTCAACATCATACTATTACAATACATCTATGTAGTCACCCTGTGCATCAGCACCATGTTAACCTGTTCCTGCACTGATTTTACAGATTGCAGGAGGTGGCACAGTTTCATCATATGCACAGGGTGTGTACCTGGTATGCCTGAGTCTGCCAGTGATACAACCAATTGACATGTCTGTGTGTGTGTGTTGGTGAGGGACAGCAGTACAACATGGGGCAATGTTGATGCAGTGTGTGCATGTATGCGGTAGCCCTAGGTGTTATCACTTTGCATGTGTGTATGAATTCACACAGTCCCACCTCATGGCTGTCATATATAAGTGTTTGTGGACAGCCACAAACTGTACCTGCCAGGTCATACAGATCACTGTCTGTGGCCACGGACAAGGTACCAGTGCCTGGCAGAGGTGCTACGGACCGTATCAAGTACCAAGCCAGACTGGGTACTGTCATCAGAAGCAGGTGTTTGTTGACTAGAGACAGGTCTCTGTTGGGACTGTCCAGTGCCACGTGCACGTGGTTTCCTGGGGTGGTCCAATGACAGCACAGACCCAGCATTGCTGGGGCTGCTGCTGGCACTATGTGAGCGGCTGCGGCCCTGTTGTCATCCGCAACGGCTGCCAGCTGCTGCTGTTGCTGGCATACGGCCACGTCGACGCCTCAACCATCCACCATTGCCCTGGCTCATGGACATATAGTTGTGGAACAGATCTAATGTGTCCCCCCAACGTCTGTCAATGACCTCGGTGAAGTTGTGGATAACAGCTGCAACATCACGCATACTGTCACTCAAGGCTGTGCAACATGCTCTCAGCTCCCTCAGACCCTGTCTGGTGTATTGTTCCATATGTGACTGTGCCTGCATTACAGCCCAAAACATAGCTGGGGTTGAAAGACCTCTGTGAGCACGTCTGACAGGGGCGGTACGCCCACGGCTGCTCCCACGAGAACCCATGGACGTCTGCCTGTGTGGTACCGTGTCAGGGCCCTGACCATGGCTGCAGTGTGGGGATGCATGTGCCACCGGTACCACATTACCCTGGTCAATGCCCACTGTATCCTGTCCATCACCTAGGGACATTGGTGACAAAGGATGTACTTGCAGGATGACTGTGCACATTGATGGGGTCGACAGCTGTGTAGTGTCAATTGGCTGACCAATGACGGACCTTGACACACCTACCTGTGCCATGACACAGGTATCATCATTATCACTATCCTCAGCAGCTGATTCAGGTTCCCTGCTGCACGACACGAGAGCAGCACCAGAACCTGTGGGAGTAAGACAGGAAACACAGTTCACAATGTGTACACAATGCCACCACTGATGCACACATGGGCACATGCACACATGCACACATGCACACATGCGCACATGCGCACATGCGCACATGCACACATGGGCACATGCACGCATGCGCACATGCGCACATGCACACATGCGCACATGCACACATGCACATATGCGCACATGCACACATGCACACATGCACACATGCACACATGCACACATGGACACATGCACACATGCACACACCTCAGTATATGAGACATCAACCCACAGACACAAACACACCTGCAGTCAAAAACATAGCACTACTGCTTCAGCCTATTATTACTATTAGTATACAGAGTATTGAAGGTAATGGTATTACACACTCACCAGCATGGATAGGCTGCCTTGCTGTTACACCAGAGGGACCTGCGGAAAAGAGACATTTATCATCAGTGGGCACAACTGTGCCATTGATACTGTGGGCATGATTCAGTTCAGTAGTGCAATAGTTAGCTTCCACAGGTGTACTGCAGATAATGAGGTTATCACTATTGCACAATAATTACCAAGATTACAGCTACAAATCGAGGACACACCTCACACATGCATAACCTAACAATGTACAGAATGGTCAACTATACACATGGCATGTTACCTGCACGCTCTGTGTCCTGCTGCTGTGTGGCTCCAGTCTCCATCATTACACATGTATGCTGTTGTTGCTGCTGCTGTGCTGGAACCACAACACTCAGGAGTAGTCCCTCCAGTCTGGTGAGGGGGGGATGTCTAGACACCCAACCACCTGTGGCAAGCTGCTTCCTGTGGATATCCGACGCATGCTGACAGACATTTCTAATTAAATCACTGCAGTGATGGCGTACCTGCTCATATGTCCGGTTATGTGTGCCTATGTCATTTACCCGACAGACCAGGTCTTGCCACAGTGCAGCCCTCTCCTGCTGGTTCTGGCTGGTGCGGGAAAACAGTACAGTGAAATCCCACACCAGGCTCTGGTGTATCTCCTCCTCCTCTGCAGCGGAGTAGACTGGGTTCCACTGGTGAACCATGGCACTGAAAAGGAGAAGGGAAATATGTCAGCAATATCTGTCAGCAAACTATAGCACACATAATACACATAATACATGACTGCAGTGATATAACTTAGGCACCATATATAGCATCTGTCTGTCTATTGGGAGATACACATGTACATGACCAGATATCAGTGCTCATCCGACAACTGTGCAACAGTACCTGGCACACACCATACAACAGACTAGTATACTGCAGCAGTCAACACACTGTTTCAGGTACAATACACAACCTCACACTGGGGGTTTGTATCAAGGTACTGTATGGGGGACATTATCAGCCCATGCACTGCACACAATGCACGTTACATATTTCACTGGTAATGCACACTACTCTTGCTTGCCATAACCCTACCTACACCACAGTGACATACAGGGTAACACAGCACAACATATGGCAATGTAGTATGTGCTGATCGCAATACCTCACACACCTGTCTCTGGCCTCACACCAAGGACACACACTACCATGACAGACAGACAGTCATAGTGAGCAATCACACCAGTACACAACATGCACCCAGTCACTAGCACACTCATTCCACCTCACATATTCTGTTTGCAATGTGTTCATGGGTGTGCATTTTGTCCTAGGTAGGTAGTGTGCTTTTGGCCCTGGGCCTACAGCAGCATACTGTTTTGCTACCCTGCCCCTTGTGACACATGTGATATGATCATACCTGCTCCATACAAACAGTTAAACAGGGTGACTCATATGGCATATTACCTATCAGCATAACATTCAGCAGGGGTATGTCTGACATCTACTCATGGGGAGCCTTGCTTCTTAATTCTGTGTGGTCTACTACAGGGTATGTCATATCTGTGGGTAGGGTCCTGTACCGCCACCATGTGCTCTATACTGCAGTGACAAGGATGACAGACATAGGTAATTTGTGTTGTGGATGTTGGAGGTGTTACCATGGTTGGTAGACAACTGTCATGGGTGTGACCAAACTATGTATATCCAGCAGTGGTAACCTCTATGTAGGTAGTCTGTGTGCACTCTGTGGTGTTTGAGTGCATTGACACAGTTACTTGCATATGTCTGTGTCCTTCCCCATATCTGTAGCTGTCATGTGAGGTACATACCATGTAGGACATTGTGGGGTGTGGAGGGGTACAGTGACCTACATGTCCAGAGCTGACACACCATGTCCGCTGACACATTCCATGTACAGGTATTACAGGACTAGTGTGCAACTGTGTATATCGATGTGGAGCCTATTGTACACTTGTTGACCCTGTTCCCCCCTTACACATGCAGTGGTGGGCAGGCATGTACATATATGGTGGTTACTGGTGTCAGTGTTTTTGAATGGGGTATGGTACTCCAGTATCCACACTGGTGTTCACTCCATGCCTGTGACACCAGGCACCTGTTGCAAGACATCTGCACACATGTGCCTTACACAGTCTATATATATATATATATATATATATATATATATATATATATATATATATATATATATATATATATATATATATATATATATATATATATATATATATATATATATTGATATATTTATATCTGTATATGGATATATATCTGTTTGTATATATGTATATATAATATGTATATATAGATGTAGATATATACATATAGATGTGGGGAGAGAGGGAGAGAGTGAGAGAGACACAGGGTGAGTGTGAGGGGGTGGGACAGAGAGTGAGAGATAGTCATATACAGACATATCTGCTGTCAGTCAGATCTATCTGTATATTTATAAGTCTCTACAGATATCTATATATGTATGTGTGTATTACATATATCTGTACGTACATATTCTACCAATCTCGATGTCTGTGCAGTAAGTGAGAACCTGCTTCAAGGCTCCTGAGAGCACACCAGCGGTACCAGGCTATACCCCGTATCATGCGTTTTGTCCCCAGGACTCGGGACAAAACAAAAAGGGAGGGGGTGTGTCCATATTCATGGAGGGCACACACACCTTCAGGTTAGTGGCAACAGATGAAGCATCACAGACCATCCAGGTGCAGATAACCGTAGGCAAACCTGCTATACAACTGGTAGCATGTTACAGACCACCCTCCCAATCTCAGGGACCACAGTCAGCCTTCCTGTACACATTGGAGGATATGACTGTCCCACCACACACCATCATATTGGGATACTGCAACTACCCTAACATACACTGGGTGCATTATTCTACCCCAAACACCCTAGCCCAAAGGTTCCCGGAATTCACTATGTCAAATGCAATGGAACAGCTAGTCACCTCTCCCACAACAGGAGATAATGTACTAGACCTGATCATCACAAACATGGGGACAATGTGCTACACACTGGAAGTATACCCCTCACTAGTCACATCTGACCACAGACTAATCCCCCTGGATATACATATCCCACCTCCCCCACAACACAAAAGACTACAGTGGGAAACCTCTCACATGCCGACTTTACACGTCTTATAACTGAGTTGGTATCCTTAATGCCCACTGGGCCATTGTAATCCACTTCCCACAATGCAGACACATTCACATATGCTTCTACAGACATCTCCAAGAATGCATGGATCATGCAATCACAAATGAAGCCATGACCCTCTCCACCAAGGGCAGGCGTCCTGTCTTGTGGACCCCAGCATTGAACAAATTGTATAACAACAGAAGGTAGCTACTGCACGGCAGAGCATACTTCCATAGAGCTACGGCATCTCTCATCAGCAGTAGTAGAAAGATACATTTTGTCGTACAAACATGCAAGGCCAACAATGAGAGGGACATCGCTATTGTCACTACAGATAACCACAAGGCCTTCCTCTGCTATGTTACACACCTGGGTGGGAACCCTCACTTGTGTTCACAGTTAGTTCACAGTGAAATACGCTACACTGAACACACAGATAATGCCAACAGTTTGGCAGACAGGTTCAGTGCAGGTTTCTCCCCTCCCTCACCCACACATGTGGAATTACTTATCCCAGCTGACTGTAACCTCCCTGTCATCTCAGATGTCCAGCTGGGAACCACCCTCAGCGGAGCTGTAAACACACCATCAATGAGACCCAACGGTATTGCAGATTGCATGCTACGTGAACTGCAAGAGGAGCTACACATGCACATTACATGCTATTCAGCCATAGCCTTACTACAGCATATGTACCTGGACACTGGCGTACAGCAACAGTAGTCCCACTCCACACAGGAGGCACCTCTACAGACCCTGGTAACTATTGCCCCATAAGCTTAACCAGGCTGGTCTGCAACACTATGGAAAGGATCATTATGGTACCCATACACGGAGACATTGGGGACTTTAGACACTTGATCCCACCCGGTTTGGCTTTGTAGAGGGCAGATCCTGCCTTATGAACCTGGTTGACCTTTTCAAATCAGTCACTAGAGCCATTGCAGAGGGCACAGAGGTACATACAGCCTACCTGGACTTGCCTACGGCATTCCACACAATACCGCACTCTGCCATCATAGACATGATCAACAGCTGAAATGTAAATCCATATGTCACATGATGGGTTGCAAACCAGCTAACGGATAGAAACCCTATAGTCAACCTCACTGGTGCCATGTCAGACTCAGAGCCAGTCACATGTAGTGTCCCACAGGGCTCTGTCCTGGGACTGCTCATGTTTGGCATATCATTCTCAGATGTGGAAGCAGACATGGGAGGGTAGTGGCTGACAATGTTCAATGATGATTGCATACTGGGCGTCATAGGCGATGCACCTGCTGACACATACATCCTACTGACAGGCCTCATGGACACCAACAACTGGTGCTGGAGTCATGGCCTGACACTGCATGCCACGTAATGTATACTCATACCCTTTTGGACGGACAAGGTACCTACATATTATCACATAGACAATAACCCACTGAGTACAGACAAAGTAATCGGAGACCTGGTGTCACTGTGCAATGCTGACCTTTCATTGGACTTCCTACCTTGCCCACCTTATCATGAAGGGATTCACATCCACATCAAAAGGGGTCATTGTACCCCTATACTCCTCCCTTATCAGACCCATGACTGTGTACTATGCCCCATTTGGTATGCACCTCACCTGGCACTTGCAACAGCTAGGGGAACCCCATGAGTACATCACCAGGAGGATCAAGGGTCTGCAACAACTGTCATATGCTGCCAGACTAACGTAACTCATGCTCTATTCCATAGCATACTGCCTATGTAGGGGTGATCTGTGCCTGATGTAGTAGGCCATGTCCAATCTGGTAGTGATGGACATGTTCCACCTCATACAATCCAAATCCATCAGAAGCACAACAGCTAGGATTTAAACCTCAGCACACATATGAATAGGACATACTGTAGGGGCAGATCCATCACTAAGAGGCTTCCCATACTGTGGAACAGGATCCCAGTTCATGTTAGGCAGAGACCCCCACTGACACTGTTCATGTGCATTCTTGACAAGTGGATGGGAGATCATAGGTTTACAGCAGGGGTCTTCTCTGTGTCACTACTAGACAGAGGCACAGTAAACTAATGCTATTATGTAGGGGGGTCTTCACTGTGTCACTGCTATACAGAGGCGCAAGTTTCTAAATCTATTCTATACACTGTCTGCAGATAGCCTAGTACTAAACTATGCCACTGTGAAACTAAAAATGTCTATGTATTTCTACATCCCTATCTATGTATACACATATGCATATTATATATATATATATATATATATATATATATATATATATATATATATAGATATATATATATATATATATATATATACACATGTTATATATATCTATATCTATATATCTATATATATCTATATATCTATATATATATATATATATATATATATATATATATATATATATATATGTATATACTCCTGTTTAGTTCCACATATGTATACACACAGTAACGTACTGCTGAACACCCATTACTGTACAACCTACTTGTACATTGCACTACAACCTATATTGCTATGTGCACATAGCTACCGTCACATACATATGTATGTGGAGCCTTCAGTGACAGTTTCAATATGTCCCCGTCCCTACGCACATCTCCATATACATAGATACAGACCAATAACACAACATCTGGAGGGTTCACTGTATGTAGAGTATTATAGTAGTACTTTAAATTACCTGTGTTTGTTGCAGCTGTTTGTGTAGGCTTGCAGTTGCTTGGCCTGCTGTCAGCCTCTTTGCTTTGTTGTTTCAGGTTTTTTTTTTCTTTCTCTTTCTGTCTTTCTTTCTTTCTTTTTTTTCTGTCTTTCTTTCTTTCTTTTTTTTTTCTCTCTCTCTCTCTCTCTCTCTACCTCCAGCGGGTGCAATGACAGTATTGCATGTGTGGACTGGGAGTACAGGATGCTTTTGTAGGTATCTGCACTTGTCCATCTGATGGCCTCTGCACCAATTGTTAGCCAGCATTTACTAATTGCATGCAGCCTGTTGTGTAGTGATTGCAGTTCTCACTGTGATTACAGGACTGTGCTATAAAAAGGTCTGTTAGGTAGGTGTAGCCCCTTCAGATTATCAGGGTGGGGACCATGCTGGTTTGCTGTGAACACTGTTCTGTGAGTGTAAGGGTTGGTATGTCTCTCATATTCCAGGCTGTGTTGTAGACACTGCAATGCATGTTGTTCTGTAAGCTGAGTATTCCTTCCTCCAGTGTCCTCTTCTCCATGTGTATGTAAACTGACACCTACGACTAGTAATAATGTGTATATGGGTGTGTGTGCTTTCCTGTGGGGATTGTGGTGTAACTGGTATATAGCAGTGGCTCTTGTAATCTGTTGCTATGGCTTCAATATTTGGCCTTTACATTCACTCCTTGTATGCCTGCTAGGTGTCTTTCCTGTAATGTGTTGCTATGGCTTTCTTATTTTCCATTTACAGTCACAGCTTGTAATGCTTGCTAAATCTGTTTGGGCAGCAATTCTCTATGTGTTTGTTGTGGTAGGGTGTTACTGCATGCAGTATGGTCTGGCCATGGTGTGGGCCTTGACACTTACAGGGGTATTTGATCATGCTGCTGGGCAGGCCTCAGATACTCTCCGGTGCATCTTTTGTCAGCCTCATGGAATGGTGCATAGCAGTGGGTTACTCCAATGACGTATTCTGATACTCTGCAGTTGTGACTGTGGGTTATTTCAAGCATATGTGTTAGTACACCATTTGTGCCGTGCAGGTGGTGCATACCTTCAGTCAGTCATAGTTACCATTGCATGTTTAGTTACACCTTTCTGCCTACTGTTAGTACATTTGACAGGGTGTCGGTGGGGCACAGTTGACATTTGTTTTCACATCAGGGACATCCCTGTAACTCAGTCACAGTTGCTATGCCTGAACTCTTAACTATTCAACTATGGCAGTGTTTATCCTGCTCTGAGTATGTGTGTGGCTTGCCAGATGCTACTGGGACATTATTACCTAGTAGCTACCAACTAGCAAGACTGTTTCTCAGCACACAGTACTATTTTACAAATCCACTAGATTTGACAGTAAATATACATGACATGCATTGTGTACTAGACTTGCTATATTCCCTTTACATTAATTCCTACTATTTTATGATCTATTTCTTTCAGCACAATGTTCTTGTATAGCACTCATGGCTTAGTGGTAAAGTCATGCAGACTAGTGTTTCCTGGGTTCGAGACTGAGGGAGGTCTTTTATTTTGCTGCTGAGTAAACTACAGGCCTTGTCATTCAGAGTGACTAAGGCACTTTTAAGCAGTTGTAAGCAGGTTAGCTTGGTTTGCGCGGAGGTCATGCATGCACACTGCCGCTTAGCTTCGTGCACACCTGCTTACTACTGCTTAAAAGTGCTTACTCTCGTGCACACCCACGCTATTTTCTTTTAAAGAAAAGAAAATGAGGAGATAGGAAAGTGGTGAAAAAGGGGTCACAGAGAGGGTAGGACAGTAGGAAAACAAGCTCAGGTTTTGCAGGAGGGATGTAGGAAAGGCCGATAGCTGCCCATTTCTTCGTCAGCAACAGCTGTGCATATGTTTGTAATTTGGTGTGAAATTTGAAACCTTCCACCCCTGAGAGAGGTGTGAGGACAACAATAATATTTGTTGTACAGCCAATTGTAATTGCCAGTTTACATGTCCAGCAGACATGTGTGCAAAATGGGCAGCTATGTATGGGGCATAATTTTTTTGTTGGTACAGAGTGCCCTTTTTTTTTTTTCAGGTGAGAGTGGTATGTCAGGTACAGGAAGTCGGTATAGCTGGGGAGGTAGGTAGGGGAGGTTAACAGACAAGACTAACAAGATGCATACAGGGCTGGTGTATGACACATGTGGGGGGGTTACACAATTGACGGAGATGGATGTTTGGATATCTCGAGCCCATGAGCCCACAGATGGCAACAGTGGAACTGAGATCCCCACCCATGGGCAGTTGCCACTGTGCCTTCACTGCCCAGGACGGGGCTGTGCTGGGGGCTCTGTAGGCCGGGCAGCAGGCACACCTGTGAGTTGTGCCACCCATGCCTCAAGCTGGCGTAGGGGCCCAAGCACAGCATGCCGGATATCCCTATGCACCACAGTCCGGACACTATGGAGGGTGAGTGGATGTTCTCCTCCAGCCACGTTTGCAAAGGGGGGATGAGCCCCATCCCCTGCAGCGTTTCCACCCACATGTGGCACAGGGCCACCGGAGGAGGGTCCAGCCTGGGCACTACTGCCAGGTGCACTCCCCAGTTGAGGTGGGAGAGGTGGGTCCGCTGGAACCCGCCTTCCCTGTCGCCCTATGTTTTGCATTATGTTATGACAGTTTGGGTTAGTAATGTACAATATCATTCACAATTAGTTGTAACAGCATGCATTAGTATTCCCATTAACCAAACACCCATACATTCAAGCCATTGAACAGCAAGCATAACACATGCATAATTTGAACAGCAATACACAATCCAACAACATGCAGGGTTGATTGATGGCAACAGGACATCAGGTTTGGATGTATGAGCAGGGCACATGCATCAACGTACATGCAAATATGTATGAACCAACAGTACAAATGTCCAGGGGTGTTAATTGTGAATGCACATACCCATTTCATGTGGAATGGATTATTTGTGGTTATAGGGTAGGGTGAAGAAATATTTAATTAACAACTTCAAATACCTATACATATGCTGCACATTTCTACTAGCTGCAAATATATACACACTACAGGTCTACCTACAGTTTCCTATGTGATAACTACTTCAGGTGGTGATAGGAATGTTACTGCTACATCAATATACATTTCATATTTATTCATACACATTCATATCTGGCTCTGTTCAGCTACATCATCCTGCTACATTTGCTTTATATGGCTATAGACAACTGTGGATGTTTGGTATTTCAGACAACCATACTATCTGTATATTGCAGACTGAGAGCAACATATCCAGATTTTGGGACACACATTCCAGCTTCAGTACTTTTTTCAACACATGTTGCTGTTTGGTTCTGCCTATCACATTCATTTCATTCTGTACTGACTGCAGTATACTTTATTCAGGAGTTATTACTACTTTATTGGTGGATTCATACCTCTTTCTTACATTCTCTCACTTGTTTTATTTTTACAATTCAGGATGGTACTTAATTCTAGGCTTTATTGACAAGTTTTACCTTTAGTTATAACAATCCTTTCCAACAGTCTCACTTATGTCATGTTTCAGAATTTCAACATGGATATATTTCACACATGTTTTACTCAGTTTCTGCAGCTGTACTTTTCAGCCTGCTGCAGGTTATGTACTATTATATTACAGGTGGGACATCTTTATTTCAGACTTGTTTCATTTTTGTGTTTGGATTACAGGCTGCATCACACTTTTGTAATCAAGCAATACTTGCAAACTCTCTTACACTGTTACTTGCACATTTTATTAATTAGTGACTACACTGCACTCTTTTGATAACTGTCATACTTATATATTTATTTACAGTTACAGGGAGAGAATTACTGACCTGCCTGGTGGCGCAACCACACCAGCCTATCACCATAGGTTCGACGGTTCGCAGAACGGACACCTGCAGCTGTAATATAAATGAAGTAATATTGGAATACACATCTCCATAATATCAGCTAGGTTAATTTCTTACATAAATAATTACATGTAACTTACTCATCAGTGGGGCGTTGGGCATTTGCCAGGCCTCCTGGATCTAACAGTTCAGTTGGTCCTGCTTCCATCTCTTCAGGTCCGCATGGTGGTGACGGACCTGTTCACCAGTTCTTGGTATTCCTGTGGCACTGGTGAGATCATGTGGCAACTGGTCCCATGCCTCAGCCCTATATGCTCCCCACAGGACCTGGCCCTGCATGAGTTGGGCCTCATGATCATGGACGAGGAGCCAAACCATATATTTGGACTCCTCAATGCCCTGACTCTGTGCTCGGAAGCAACTACCCTCTCCTACACCTGACATCCTGGCTGCAAGTCAGTTCTGCAATTGGTTATGCTGTGTATTCCCGCCTATGGGGCTTATATATTCCGTTTTTCCCGCACTTATCTGTGATTGGCCATTTTGGAATTGTATCAACTTCACAAAACCTGCTTTGTCATGCTCCTCTTTCTATTCCTTCCTATATATATATACTATTACTGCATTTCTGAATGCAACTGTCATGGCTTAGTAGTTTAGTACTTTGACTATGTTGCATGGTATCCTGGGTTTGAACCTGGCCATTGCTTTTTATATTTTATGACTGTCTACACAGGCTAGGAGGTGTATCTGTGTAAAGGCAGTTTTGATACAGCTTGCTCAATGTTGCCCATCGGTTAGCTTGTTGGCACGGTGCGCAGCTCTGCGCAAATGGGTTACGCCGGTTTACATGTCGTTTGGCTGTCAGCACACATATTACGCTCAGCTCAGCTACGGGTACACAGTTTCAGCATGTTAAAATGCTCCTCAACCCCGGGCACTCATTTTACACCTATTAAACCACTGCTCACCTACGGGCACACATTTTACACCTGTTACAACACTGCTCACCTACGGGCACTCATTTTACACCTGTTAAAACACTGCTCACCTACAAGCAGATATCCTCAACTTGTTAAACTGTAGCTCAGCTATAGGCACATCTGACATTTTTATTTATTTTTTTATCTCACATTTCTTCAAAATATATGGCCCATTTCATTACATTTTACATACAATATAATTTTATATATATACATATATGTCAGGGACTTGTTTTGTGCTTATTTCACTAAAAATAAATATTGATGTTGTGGGGGCTTGAACCATGACTGCCTCCTCTTCAGCCGACGTCTCTACTGCTATGCTATTGCTTCTTGGCTTGCTTTGCATATTTAGTTCTTATATGCTTTTCCACTGACTGCTAACTGTGGCTAAGCGCCGGGCACGCCCGCGCAAACGAGCGCACTCACGGGCAAACATCTTTACAACTTATAAAAAAAAATATAAGTGTTAGCCTTAGGTGTGATTCAGCATGCCCTCATGCATTTGCATCACATGCTGACATCACACCGTTTAACTGCAGCCTCCGTGTAAGCCTTGTAACTCTTACACTGAGGCTTCGTGAATCCTGCCCTAAATCTTTATTAGCAAAAACAACAAGCATTTTTCACCCAGGCAACTGCCCCTTCACTATGTCCTTGCTAAGCTATCACCTAGCATGAGTATCTATTGCAGTAGCAGTTTTCAATGATCTAGACAGAAATTCACAGCTCAGTTCATTGCTAATTAGTGAACTTGCTCATGCAATGAACAAGACTTGCAGCAAAGGGGAGAATCTGCAGTCAGAAGTAGGAATGTAAGGAAGGAAAAGTACAGAGTAAACAGAATGCACACTCTTCAACAGTTGTGCATGTGCTAATATGCAGTAGGATAGGAAAGGTGGGAAACATGTATAAAGCGATGATTCAATGTCTAAATCTGTTTAGACCTTAAAAAAGGGGTGAAATGTGAGTATAGAGCAATGGAAAAAGAAGCAGCAAACAGTGTGGAATACACAAGTGAAATAGGAGAGGTAAGGATGTGAGTGATGAGATGGAGGAAAGGTAGACCTTTTGTAGAAAGGGTGGACATTTGTTTTGCATTTATTTAAAGAAAGGAAGCTATGGAAGGATGTAAGTGAAGATAATTCTACGGTAAGAGTATGAGAGTCAGAAGCAAGGATAAACACACAGACATGTAACACAGACAAAGACTAGCAAGGGAGGTGTTGACAGACTGGCTGTTGCAGGAGAGAGTGCATTGAGAAGGCTTAGGATGGATATGTTCTTCCATGGCAATCTGTATGTGCAATACCCAATAAGAGGTCAGACAATACACCCATCTCCCCACTGGGCCCTTCTTGAGATAGTAATAGCAGCATAAGTCAGTGATGTGACTCTCCAAGCAACAACGGAAACCTTTCAGTGTGACTGCTGTGAGATTCCAGCCACCATTCTATCAGATCACAATGCCATCTTCACCAATTCCAATGTGTGACATTTTCCTGACCCAAGGCAGTACCACAGGATAGGACAATGGTGCTCCTTGACAATGACACAGAAAAAGGGGCAGGAGATATGGCCTCCTAGCTATTCCCATTGCACTCACCAGTGGGGCAAGCTGGAGCTGTGGTATAAGCAGGGTATGTCTGGCTCTACCATGGTAGGTGCTATATAAAGTGAAAAAGAAATAGAAAGAAATAAAATAAACAAATACATTGTAAAAGAAATGATAGTGAAAGTGGAACAGAGAGGATTAAGAAAAAATGCATAACATGCAGATATGTAATATAGGAAAAACATTCACTGGTTCTTTACATACTACAGCAACAGTAAGGCTATCTGTCTTTGCAATATGACTAAATGCAATAATCTATGAAATAATTGCATCTAGGGTAGGATGCATATTTCTCAACAGTCCAGATTTTTGCCTTATATTTTTGGTCTCTTCCTCATACAATGTATGATTTTCTGGATTTCTGTGGAAAATCAGTGAAGACTGAATTTACTAAATAATGACAGGCATTAAGACTTTATATCCTTCAAAAAATTCATGGTGGCACAAGACCTTTTATTCTAGAAACTTTCTAGGTTTAATGAGTAATATTTACAACTTGTTCCTATTTTGGGACTTTGTCCCCCATTATTTTTGTCTTTGTCCAGATGTTTTGTGCTAAGAGGTTGAGAGTTATGATAGGATGTACTATCTGAAAAGAGAGGACACAGGTAACGGTGCTAGAATGTGCAGATGTGACTGGGAAACATGTGAAAGTATACTGATCTGTCTATAGACTGCAGTTATACAATGGTGAGCTGGGTCCAGCTGCCATACTAGACTCATTTTGTTGGTTATGTCTGTCAAGTACATAGGAAACAAATTGCAAAAGTGAAACAATGATAACCTGAGCGATCTACTGATCATATTTAGAATACGACCAAATGTGCTATACATATACCTTGTATACCTTAACATACTGTAGTCAGCATATGTCTCAACCTCTTAGTGTAAGAAATCTGGACAAAGCCTGACAAAATGGGTGGACAAAGGCCCAAAAATAGGGACATATTTTAAATATTGCTCTTATAAACATAGAAAGTTGTTAGAATAACAGGATTTGCTTTAACATACATTTTCTAAAGGATATGAAGTTTAAAACTCAAATATATGTAATTATTTAATGACTTCAATCCTCAGATCATCCCAGTGATTTGCCAGAAAACCCCAAATTTTATGAGGAACAGGCCAAAAATATGAGCCAAAAGTCTGAACATTCGGCGAAAATCTGTACAGTTGAGAGGTATGGTAGTCAGCCTTGCATGTCAAGTGTCACACTTTTGCATGCTGCTGGCAAATAGCTAATAAAATAAATTACTCTTAAAGCAATTATAATTAAAAAAGAAAAAAATTAAATAATATGTACCTCTGCACCTAGAAACTTTTTGGAGGGGTGGAGCCAAGATGGCAAACTGATAGCAGCAGCTTTTCAGAGCTCTTCAAATATTTAGTCAGGAGTTTTTGGAGTTAATTTTAATGAAATATAATTGTAACATCCTTCTGTAAATTTATCTTAATTTTGGTGGATTATTTTTAAATTATTCCTGTCAAATCTACTGGAGACTTTTTCATCACAGAAAATGAGCACATCTAAACAATCTCACGGTGACACTGTCTTGAGGAAAGACATGCAGTTGATGAGATCCACCCTGCAAGAACTCTCCTTAAAAATGGATGGTTGCCAACTAAACTTAGAAAATCTTTAGGATAATTGTCTCAATCAAATAGAAGTCTTAAAAAAAAAAACTACAGACCAATAACTTACCTTTCAACGTCATATAAACTATACACAGGAATTGATGCCGACAGAGGTTATAGTCATTTTGAAGAAAACTCAATTATGGCAGTAGAACAAAAGGGCAATAAAAGAAAGTCTTATGGAACAAAAGATCATTTGTTGTTAAAGTCATAGGTTCATAGGTTCATAGATAGGTACTAGCCTATCTGCCCAAAGGCATTTATAAGCCTAGCCAAAATGTGTTGGCTTTTGCCGCCCCCTTAGATTAGCTCCCTGTGCATCTGTCCAGCAGAGCCACTGAAGTGATCCCCGAGGTAAACTTTCTGTTTCACATCCACTCGTCAAGGTTTCTTTTGAAGAGTGTTAGCAAGGAGCTCTGCCTAATGTAGATTGGGATCTTCTTCCAAAGCATGGGAAGTCTCTGGGACAGGAATCTATCCCTCCAGCACATTCTATTTAGTGTTGTTGTTGTGAGGTTTTGATCCCTAGAGCATGTGGCTTGAGAGGATATGGATAAGGTTTTCTTTAGGTGAAGCATGTCCATCAATTCTGGATTGAACATGGCCTTGTATGTCAGGCAGAGATCACCTCTGAGTAGGCAGTATGCAACCAAGTACAGCTGTAGTTTCTTCAGTCGAGCTGCATAGGGCATCTTTTTGAGGCCAGTGATCCTCTTGGTGTGGTACTTCTGTGGTCTTTCCAGCTGTTGCAGTTGTCTTGTAAGGTACATCCCAAATGGGGCATTGTACTCTATGATGGGTCTGATGAGTGATGTGTAGAGGGGCACATTGACCTCTTTTGATCTGGATGTGAACCCTTTTGTGATTAGGTGGGCCACATAGAGAGATTTTCTAACCAGTTTGGCAATGTGATTATCAAAGGTGAGATTACTATCTACTTGGGTCCCCAGATCCCTTATTACATCTTCCGTATTTAGGGGACTACCACCTATGTGATAGTTTGTGGGTACTTTGTTTTTTTCCAAGGGGGATGACTATGGACTTTTTGGACTTTAGCTTGAGGTCATGATTTTGACACCAGGTATTCGTCTCAGTGAGACCCTTTTGGAGGATGTCTGTGTCAGCCGGAGAGTCAATTATAGCCCCTAGTTTGCAGTCATTTGCGAACTTGGTCAGCCATAGTCCTCCTGTGCTTGCCTGTACCTCTGAGAAGTATATGCCAAACAGGAGGGGTCCTAGGCCTGAGACCTGGGGAATGCACTTGTAACCCGTTTAGAGTTGGACCTAGCTCCCGCAACTCACACCATGTGGGTTCTGTCCATGAGCCAGTTGACAACCCATCTTGTGATGTAGGGGTTTATGTTCAGACTAGTGAGCTTGTCTACAATACCAGAATGCGGAAGGGTGTTGAAGGCCTTAGCAAGGTCTAGGTAGGCTGTGTGTATCACCTTTCCCTCGGTAACTGTCTCAAAGAAGTCCACCTTAACAAAGGAGAACTGGGTAGGGTCCAGTGTTTGGAGGTTCCTAATGTCTCTGTTAATAAGTTCCATGATGATGCGCTCCATAGCCTTACAGACCAAGCTAGTCAGCTTTTAGGACAATAGCTCCTGGGGTCTGTTGTGGCTCCACCTTTGTGGAGCAGACTAACCGTTGTTGTGCACCACTCTATGGGTATGTAGCCTGTGGAGATGCTGAATTTGAACAGTGTGTTTAGGGATGGGTTGCTTTGTCTTTGAGCTCGTGTAAGACACAGCCTTGGACACCACTTGGTCCCATTGATGCTGGTGTTTTTGGCTTTGGAGAGGGCTGTTTTAACCTGAGTGTCTGTGATTTCAGGGGCTCTACTTTCTTCTGGTATGGTTATGGGCCTTTCTGGGGGTGAGAGGGGGGTGAAGTTTGCACTGAACCTGTCTGCCATGATGTTGGTGATATCGGTCGGTTCAGTGGATTTTATGCCATTCTGCACTAACTCTGAGCAGATCTGAGCATTGCCACTTAGATTCTTGACATAGCTAAAGAATGCTTTTTGGTTATCTTTGGAGTCCTTGGCAATTTTTCTTTCAAAGTTCACCAAGGATGATTTTATGAGGGATCATAGTTTCTTGCTGATACTGATCAGGGATGTCTTCCCTTCTTGGGATTTTACTCTTTTCTGTACTAGTTTCCTTCTTCTATTGTACAGCTTGTTTATGGCAGGAGTCCACCAGACTGGTTTCCTTTTCTTGGAGGAGTGAGTCTTGGTTTTGCTTGGGATGGCATGATCCATGCATTCTTGTAGGTGCCCATAGAATGCATTAGTAAGGGATTTCACAGCTTGGACAGCGTTATCCTTCAGCATGGGCACTTTGAAACTTTTCACCTTGGTCTTAAGTAATGTGAAGTCTGCTTTTGAAAAGTTTTTCACAGTTGTTTTGTTGTCCGGGGGTGGGGGCAGAATGTGGATATCCAAAGTGATTTGTTTATGGTCAGATCTAACCAGCGAGGAGTTGACCTCTGGTGTGGAATGCCGGTCGCCCATGTTGGTGATGACCAGGTACAATATGTTGTAACCTCTGGTGGGAGAGTTGACCAGTTGAACCAGGGTATTTGAGTTTATAAATTCTAGGAAATGTTGGGCAAGGGAGTTAGTACATGAGTAGTGCTCCCAGTTAATGTTTGGGTAATTGAAATCACCCAATATTAGGGTATTTGGTAGGCCCTTTATGTTTCCCAGTGTTTCCAGAAATGTGGAATGGGGGTCCTGGGACATGGTGGGTGATCTGTAGCAAGCTACAATTTGAATTGCAGTTTGACCCATTGTTAGTTGCACGTGGATGATCTCTGAAGCATCGTGCTGTGCCACTAACCTGGAGGTGTGGGTATCCTTGATGAATATGGATACACCCCTGCCTTTTGTATTTCGGTTTGGGTTCTGCGGCCGAAATGTATGGTATGAGTTGTAGCCTAGTAGTGCTGGGGTGCTCTCTGGAGCCTTAAACCAGGTTTCTGTTACTGCACATATATAGATTTTCTCCATACTGAGGAGTGCCTCGAGTGCATGCATTTTAAGGTTTAGACTTCTGGCATTGAGTAGCATTACCCTCAGTTTTTTGTTACTTGTGCTATTTACAGTGGTGGGTTTGCCTTTTGAGCCTTGCCTAAAAAAGGCACTATGGGGGTGGCAAGAGCCTTGGACAGTATTTGAAAGCCTAAGGGTGACAGGTGCAAGCTGTCTCTAGCAAAGCAGCGTGGCTTGTCGAGCATGTCATCCCAGGCAGACAGACACTAGGCTCTCCTTAGAATGACACCAGAAACTTAGCCAATTGTTGAAATTGATAATTTTTTCTTTATACCGTGGTATCATTCTTGGTGAGGGCAGGATGATACTCAGGGTCAGGGTCATACTGGCCTGGGCTATGTGATCAGAGAGCTCTTCCATGTCTCTTTTCATGTAGTCCAGGGAGGTACAGCTCAGGTCATTCACACCAACATGGACAATGACAGAGTCATATTTGTACTTGTTCTGGAGTGACCTGAGTGCTTGTGTTATGTGGTGGATCCTGGCACCTGACAGGCAGCTAACAGTAACCTTCTCCTTATTCAGCCTAATGAGTGGGATGTCAGTGTGCCTGACTATAGAGTCACCTATTACTAGTATGTTGGGTATGTTATTTTGCCTTAAGGGATGTGATTGCATGGCACACTGGTTTTGTGAAGAATGTGTTTTATGGTTTGTGTTGGGTATTGGAGGTTGCTTGGATGTTTGCTTTGGAGGTCTCTGTTGGTTTTTCAGATTTTTATTTATAGCCTCTGAGTATGTTTTCATGTGTTTTTTGCCAGTGCTGTTTTAATGGGTCTATGTGAGACTGGTGGTGTGATGCAAGTATTTCCCTTCTCCTCTTGACTGTATGATCCAGTCTTGGGTTGAGAGAGATTAGCCTCCAGTTTGGCTGTATAATTGCATCTATTGCATGTATTAGTGTTTGGTGGTAGGAGGAGGGGGTTGTCTGTGTACATGAGGCAGTTGTAACATTGCCTGAAAATGCCCAGATTCACCAGTTGGACTGGGGAGTACACCTGAAACTGCCCTTTGGACATGCCTGGATAGGTACAGTGAACTGTTTTACTGATGGCTGGTAAGGTCAAATAGAGAGCCTTGTCCTTCTGTACAGTACAGGAGGGTCTAGTGCTTGGGTTTATAAGTGAGAATTATTTACAGAAGAGTTCTTGGTGATTTACATTTTTATTCTGATGAAGTCTACTGGCCGAAAACATTGAATAAATCATTTTATGTTATTTCTTTGGTCCGTTTGTCTGGTGCACCAGTGTTTTTTGGTTGAGTTTGGTTTCGCTGTTTTTTTAGTTTTTATTCAGTTTATAAGTGCTTGCTATAAGTTTTGAGCAAGTGCTGGGCTGAGAAATTAAAGGCTTGAGTGCTTAAGTTGAAAGTTTGTCTAGTTCCAAGGGAAAATTTGAAGAGGAGACTTTGTGGAGCCGGGGATAGTTTTACCCTAGCTAACCGGCACTGCCCGGCACGCAAAACTGGCAAATACGGTATTTATAGCAGGGAAATGAAAGAGATAGAAATTAGCCCAAAATGGCCAATAAACTACTAATTTCTGGGCTGAAACTACTCCTCCAGGGACAGATAGGCTGCTCAAAGATCCCCTCTCTCACAGGTGAACAGAGAACTTCCTTCTATCCAAGTAAGGTATTGACAAACACAGAGATTTGTAACACAGCCCTGAATTCAGCACTAACCTGAAAACTGGTCTATACTTGCTTAGAAAGGCAGGAAACAAGTATATATATTTTTGTTTAGTTTAGTTTTTTTTTTTTTTAGAAAATAAAGCAGATACACTCAAAAAGCACTTTAAATGCACAGGAAAGGATACTTATTGTTATATATCGCAGATCAGAGTTGTAGTCAATGCCCCTAGTAATAAAGTAGGAAGAAACACAAATACAGTGAAAGCAGATGAATAAAGTACAATTATATATATATATATATATATATATATATATATATATATATATATATATAAAACAATAGAAAACGAACAAACTGATTTAAACAAGTTACCCATTTAACCAGAAAAAAAGCTCAAAACTAAGCCCTGTTCCAGCAGTCTTCAATCAGACAAGTTCTAACTGCACACCCCTGTTTACTAGGGTGCAGGGGAACCTTCTCCAAAAAATCATACTGGAGAAATGTAAAAAAGGGGTAGAATTTAAGTCTGTCATGGCTTGACTATAAAAAAAGCATTTGATCGTATCCAAGCAATTCATGGATAAAATAGTGCTTAAAATGTATAAGATACACCCTATATTGATTGACTATATTATAGTGACCATGAAACAATGGAAAACCACTTTGCAATTAAGCCATGATAAAGGACAGATTATTATCGCAAGATTAAAAATTCAAAGGGAGATATTCCAGGGTGACTCTCTATCACCATTGCTATTCTGCCTTACCATTAACTCATTAAGCTGTTTATTTAACAACTTAGGCCATGGCTACAATTTGGCTCATAAAAAACAACTAAGTGCACATACTTTTCATCTTCTCTTTGTTGATGATTTAAAACTGTATAGCTCATCAGATGAGGAACTGAAAGTACAGCTGCAGGTTGTCAACACTTTTTCAGATGATATAAGAATGTCATTAGATCTTGATAAGTGTGCAAAAGCAACCTTTAAAGCAGGAAAACTGCAGCACCAGGAAAACATAAGTTTGGGACAATAATGTGATATAAAAGAACTTGAGCAAGAGGGAGTGTAAAAAAAATTGGGAATTAATGAAGGATCAACAATAAAATATGAACAAATGTGAATAAAACTTAGTAAGGAATACTTTAGAAGACTTAAATTAATTCTGAAAACAGAGTTCATATCTAGGAACAAAATCCAAGCAATAAGCCAATTTGCTCTTCCTGTCCTAACTTACAGTTTTGGAGTGACTGACTGGCCATAAAATATGTTGGATAGATTAGATAGGAAAACAAGAAGGATGCTTCATGCTCACCAAATGATTTATAAAAATCAGTGTGTACCAAGATTATATATGTCCCATTCCGAAGGAGGCATGGGCCTCCTTGAAACTGATTACATGTATAGATCTACAATCATGGGACTCCAAACATATCTGCTGACCTCACAGGACCCAAATGTAGTGAAAGTTTTAAAACATGAGGAGAATAAATCTAAGATGACTTCTCTGCTTAATTTAGCAGAATCATAGCGTCAAGCAGGAATGGAAATCAAACCAGAAGTAAATAAAAATGAGGCAGTAACTGAATATGCCAAAAAACAGAAGAAATAATATAAGCTGAAGGACCAGATGAGAAGGCAAGAAATGTGGAAAAAGCATAAAAATAGTTGCAAGCATAGAAAACTTCTGGAAGAACCTCATGTTGATCAGGAACGAACACATGAATGGTTAAGGAGAGGCAAATTCAAACCAAGAGGTGAAAGGTTAATATTGGCAGCCCAAGACAGTGGGCTACATATACACTGGTTTACAAAGGCCATTGAACATGTGGGAGAAACAGACAAATGTAGGTTTTGTAAAACCAAATTGTAAACAGTCGCACACCTCATTGCTGGTTGTGACATAATAATGGCAGAAGGACTGTATACTGAAAGGTATAATAATGTGGCAAGATTGTTGCACTGGTGATTGTGCAAACATTATGGTACTGCAGTGGCACAAAAGCACTGGAAACATGAGCCACAAAGCATCATAGAAAATGAGAAAATTATGAAGTTTATATCACATGGTATCACCCATTACCAACGGTTCAAAAGATTGAGTCTAGAAAACCAGATATAGTGGTCCACGAAAAGAAGACCAAAGTAGCATTGATCATTGAAATCGCTACACTTAGTGACTACAGTGTCTTGTGTACAGAGAGACACAAAGTCATTAAACATCAGGATCTGCAGGCAGAAATAAGAGCAATGTGGAGGAAAGATACCCAGACAGTTCCAATAGTAGTTGGAGCAACAGTTCTTATAAAAAAAGAATTTACAGTCATATTTAGATATGTTACCAATTCATGTAACCCCCATACAAATTGCGGAAGCAGTCATTATTGGGCACATTGTGAGTGCTGCGAAGAGCACTTTTGGCTGACAGCAAAGATTGAAACAATACTAATTACATGAACTTTAATTGTACTTTGACTTAGAAATGGGGTCCATTCCCATCATTGTATTAGAAACTGCTTGACAGAGGCACAGAAAAATGATAGGCATAGTTTTTATTCAAACTAAAGGGGTGGCGAAAGCCACATAACTATGGGCTAGGCTTATAAATGCCCTTGGGCAGATAGCCTAGTATGAACCTATGAACCTATGAACCTATGAACCTAAACTCAAAAGATTTGGAGAAATTAAAAAAGTCTTTAAGGAATTACTACAGCAGCACCAAATCAAAATATCAGATATGGAAATTGCATCATGTGACATTGATTGCAAGCTTAAGGAAGAACTTTAAACTGACTTCCTTTTAAAACAAAACATCTAGTTACAAAATAAACTGGATGATTTGGAGAATAGAGAAAGAAGGTGTAATATCAGAATCTTTGGACTTCCTTAGAAATCTCAGTGAGTTGACATTATCTCCTTCTTAAACAAATGGATTCATGAGTTTTTGGATGTTCAGGAAGGACTCTATTATGGCATAGAACGGGCTCACAGAGCTAGTGAGAAACCAGCTTCCACATCAGTATCATGACCACCTAGATGCATTGTGATAAATTGTCTTTTATATATTGACACTTGTTCTCAAAACAGCCTGGAGAAAAGCACCATTAAAATTTAAAGAGAATCAAGATTTGAAAATGACTATTCTACAAGACTCTTGGACATGAGGAAGAAATGCTGGCCTGTTGTCAAATTACATAAACAGAACAACATTAAATCACAAATCATTTACTCAGCTAGGATTATAATTCATTTTTCTAATGAAGTAAGAACCTTTAGAAATTTGGATGAAGTTTCTTGCTTCATAAATAAACAATAATATAACCCCTATCCTGAGGATATGGATTGGACATCACCTGTGCTCAAAAGAACTTCAGAAAAGAATAACTGATGATAAAGAAGAAATAGAAAACTGACACTACATCTGCCAATACTATAAAGTCTCTCAAAGCTTCTACTTCCAAATAATTTATGCTTTATATATGCAATGATTCTTCTCTTGCTTTAATGTTCACACAGTTGAGTTACTGAATATTTCAGCAATTTCTACTAAGGAAACAAACAAAAAAAAACTTCTCCACTTAATCATCTATCCATCAAGTGTTGCAGGTAATTGCTTTTATTGTGCTGTTTTAAACCCTTGTCAGTACTGAGTCATATTTACCTATACTAAATGCTATTAATTATTTATGCTTCTCGGGGTATATATAAACAATATTTGAAATGTGCAGCACTTTCTGTATCGTGCTTTTTATACTTAAATATCACTTTTGTTTAGTTTTAAATGTAACATTTCAGTCATAGCTTCTTTCCCTTTAAAATACACTTTCTGTAATTAGTAGTAGTGTTTTACATTCACAGCCAATTTTTTTCACATTAAAATGGTTGTGGATAATTATGATGACTTTTTATAACCTTTTAAAATCTTTATTTAATGTTTTTTCCTGATAACCTAGATGCAGTTCTTGAAGCACAAATCTCAGTAGAAGAGATTAAACAAACAAACAAAAAATAAATAAATAAAAAATGTAAGCCCAATAAAGCCCCAGTGGATAGTAATTGAAATACATGCACTATTTCCCATATCTGCATTGCCCTTCCTTCATAAAACTTTACTAGAAGTTCAGTCACGTGGCATTATTCAACCTCCTTGGAGATATCATTTGATTTCTCCTATAATAAAAGCTAACAAAGATCCAAAGTTTTGTAGTTCTTATAGACCTGTTTCATCGTTAAATAATGATTGTAAATTTTTATATCCACCTTTGTAGATATGTTGATGGTCCCGCTAACACAAATATAAAATGAAGATCAGTCAGATTTTATATACAAAATACAAACACTTGACAACTTTAAAGGATTTTAACACTGACTGAATACTTGAATAAGGAAAATGAAGAAGCTGCATTGATTAGTTTGGACATAAAAGAGGCCTTTGATTCCATCAACTGTGAATATATGTTTGAAGTGTTACATTATTTTAACTTTCATTCTTCTTTCATTTCTCTAATAAAAACTATATATACATAAAACAATGTAGCTTATATTAACTTAGGTCCCTTTCCATCTAAATCTAGCCAAATAACCAAAGGCACTTAGCAGGGATGTCCCTTATCCCCTATTTCATTTGCATTAACCATTGAAATTTTTGCTGTTCTTATTCATGATGATCCGAAAATCCAAGGTAATGCTCTTGCAGATGATGTCTTACATTAATTAACTCACAATCAGTTTTACGAAAATTAGACTCTGTGGTGAACTACTTTCAGAAGATTTCAGGTCTACATTTTAATAAATTAAAATCCAAACATTTGCTTTTAAACAAGAAGAAACATATCCCGTTAGATTATCATCATATTATTGGTGCAATTTAATATTCTCTTGTCTATCTAGGAATAATATTATGTAATTCCATAGAGAATATATCATCATCATCAACTTCTTTCGGCTGTTCCCGTTAGGGATCGCCACAGAGGATCATCTGTTTCCATTTCTTCCTGTCCTCTGCATCTTGCTCTGTCACACCAACCACCTGCATATCCTTTCTCACCACATCCATAAACCTTATGTTAGGCCTTCCTCTTTTCCTGTTACCTGGTAGCTTCATCCTTATCATCTTTTTCCCAGTATACTCAGCATCCCTCCTCAGCACATGTCCAAACCAACGTAATCTTGCCTCTCTGGCTTTGTCTCCAAACCTTCCAACCTGGGATGACCCTCTAATACACTTATTCCTGTTCCTGTCCACCCTCTTCACACCCAGGTCAAATCTTAACATCTTTAATTCTGCCACATCCAGCTTTAACTCCTGCCTTTTTGTCAATGCCACTGTCTCCAACCCATATAACATAGCTGGTCTCACTACCATCTTGTAGACCTTCCCTTTCACTCTTATTGGTACTCGTCTGTCACAAATCACTCATGACACACTTCTCCACCCACTCCATCCTGCCTGTACTCTCTTCTTCACCTTTCTTCCATACTCACCATTACTCTGAACTATTGATCCCAAGTATTTAAACTCATCCACCTTTGCCACTTCTACTCCTTGCATCCTCACCATTCCTCTATCCTCCCTCTCATTCACACACATAATATTCTGTCTTAGTCCTGCTGACCTTCATTCCTCTTCTCTCTAGAGCATATCTCCATCTCTCCAGGGTTTCCTACACCTGTTCCCTACTCTCCCTACATATCACAATGTCATTTGCAAACATCATTGTCCACGGAGACTCCTGTCTGATCTTGTCTGTTAACCTGTCCATCACCATTGCAAATAAAAAAGGGCTCAGAGCTGATCCTTGATGTAATCTCACCTCCACCTTAAACGCATCCGTCACTCCCACTGCAGACCTCACTGCTGTCACACTACCCTCATACATATCCTGTACCACTCTTACATTCTTCTCTGACACTCCCAACTTCCTCATGCAATACCACAACTCCTCTCTAGGCACCCTGTCATATGCTTTCTCTAAGTCTACAAAAACACGATGCAACTCCTTCTGACCTTCTCTGTACTTCTCCATCAACACTCTCAGAGCAAACATTGCATCTGTAGTGCTCTTTCCCGGCATGAAACCATACTGCTGATCACTAATCATCACGTCCCTTCTTAACCTAGCTTCCACTATTCTTTCCCATAACTTCATGCTGTGACTGATCAAGTTAATCCCTCTGTAGGTACTACAGTTCTGCACATCACCCTTATTCTTAAAAATCGGTACCAAAACACTTTTTCTCCATTCCTCAGGCATTCTCTCACTTTCCAAGATTTCATTAAACAATCTGGTTAAAAACTCCACTGCCATTTAACCTAAACACTTCCATGCTTCCACAGGTATGTCATCTGGACCAACAGCCTTTCCATTCTTCATCCCCTTCATAGCTATCCTTACTTCCTCCTTGCTAATCCATTGCACTTCATGATTCACTATCCTCACATCATCCAATCTTCTCTCCCTCTCATTCTCTTCTTTCATCAACCCCTCAAAGTACTCTTTCCATCTGCTCAACACACTCTCCTCACTTGTGAGTATGTTTCCCTCACTATCCTTTATCACCTTTACCTGCTGCACATCTTTCCTAGCTCGGTCCCTCTGTCTAGCCAATCGCTACAGGTCCTTTTCTCCCTCCTTAGTATCCAACCATTCATACAGTTCTTCATATGCCTTATCCTTAGCCTTCGCCACCTCTCTCTTTGCCATGCACCTCATCTCCTTATACTCCTGTCTGCTTTCTTCATCTCTCTGACAATTCCACTTCTTCTTTGCCAACCTCTTTCTCTGTATATTATCCTGTACTTCCTCATTCCACCACCATGTCTCCATGTTGTCCTTCCTCTGTCCAGATGTCATACCAAGCACCTTTCTAGATGTGTCTCTTACTTGCTCTGCTGTAGTTACCCAGCTATTTGGTAACTCTTCACTGCCACTCATCCCTGAACTCCACCTCAGAATTACCCTTTTTCAATTTCCACCATTTGATCCTTGGTGCTGACCTCACACTCCTCCTCTTCTTCTTGATCACCAACATCATCCTACAAACCACCATCCTATGCTGCCTAACTACACTTTCCCCGGTCACCACTTTACAGTCTCCAATCTCCTTCAAACTGGCCCTCCTACATAAGATATAATCCACCTGTGTGCATCTTCCTTCACTCTTGTATGTCACCCTATGTTCCGCCCCCTTGTTAAAATGTGTATTCACCACAGCCATGTCCATCCTTTTCGCAAAATCAACTACCATCCAACCTTCTGCATTCCTTTGTTTAACACCATACCTACCCATCACTTCCTCATACCCTCTGTTCCCTTCACCAACATGCCCATTGAAATCTGCTCCAATCATCACTCTCTCACCCTTGGGTACAGTCATCACCACTTCATCCAACTCACTCCAAAATTTTTCTTTCTCATCCATTGCACACCCAACTTGTGGAGCATATGTACTAACAAGAGTCATCATTACACCATCAATTTTCCAGCTTCATAAACATCACTCTGTCCGACAGTCTTTTCACCTCCAAAACACTCTTAGCATACTGTTCCTTCAGGATAACTCCTATGCCATTTCTCCTCCCATCCACAACATGATAAAACAATTTGAACCCACCTCCGATACACCTAGCCTTACTCCCCTTCTATCTGGTCTCTTGCACACACAATATACCAACCTTCCTTCTGTCCATCATATCGGTTAGCTCTCTCCCTGTACCAGTCATATTGCCAATTCCATAGAGAATACAATTAAATATAATTATGCAAATATCATAAATGTAATAAATAAGTAAATAACTAATTGGAATAATATATCCATTACTTTTGAAGACAGGTTACCATTAATAAAAATGTCACTTTTACCAAAAATACACTATGCAGCTCTAGTCTTTTACTTTTCCTATAAAAATCACTATATCAAAGATATAAATAAATTACTAATGAATTCCTTTGGATCCCTAAAAGAAACAGAATAACCTTTCTTCACCATATTAGGCCTTTGAATCAAAGAGGAATTAAGTTCCCTGACATTGAAACATACATGAATGCATCCATATTTAAGATTGTTATAAACTGGATTGATCCAAGTTATCACTATAACTAGAAACTATTTAAATTTACCTTATTAATTAATGAAAACAACTCCTTAGCCAAACACTCAATAAATAATCATTTTAGTAAGTTCTGGTCCTTCTTATGTCATATTGTTCAACATAATATTGCTAACCCACAAAATTAAATTCACTAAATCATTTTCTTATATTATTATAAAGTTTGTTAACTCTGATGCAGATATCAGGACCTGGTTTGAACTAATAACCCCCTTTAAAATCACAAGAACTTTTCCCTAACAAAGTACATCTTAAAGTTCTAGATCACTGGAAAGCCAAGATTTTTATATGTTGGCATCAGTGCATAAATTATGTTAAAGTTTTAGATTCTCAAATTCTTACAAAAGATTCTGATTTGTTTCCTCAGAACTGATTAATTTTACAAAGTATCGTAATTTACTCTCAAGATTTATATAGAATGCTTAAGAATTCATCTTACCAGAAAAGGCCAATGGTGATAACTTTCATATTTGAAATTTTGTATAATAATTTCAACAGACAATATTATATCAAAATTATATAACATGATAGTTGTTAATAATGCTTCTAACCAGCCAGACTAAAGAAACTTCAGCTCTATTCAGTAACATACCGCCTGCTCAGAGGTGATCTCTGCCTGACGTACAAGGCCATGTCCAATCAGGATCTGATGGACATGCTCCACCTCAAAAAATCCAAATCCATCAGGACCACGAGAGCTAAAGACTTAAAGCTCGGCACAAGTATGAATAGGACATGCTGGAGGGATAGATTCATAACCCAGAGGCTTCCCATGCTTTGAAACAGGATCCCAGTTCGTATTAGGCAGAGCCCCTCACTGACTCTCTTCAAGAGAAGTCTTGATGAGTGGATGGGAGATTGTAAGTTTACCCCAGGGGTCACATCTGTGTCACTGCTAGACAGGGGCACAGTAAACTAATTATATTATATAAGGGGACCTTCACTGTGTCACTACTAGACAGAGGCACAGTATTCTAGATTCATTCTGTACATTTTTGTACCATTACATCACTATGGCTAGGCTTACAAATGCCCCAGGGCAGATAGCCTAGTACTATACTATGAAACTATGAAACTATGAAACTATGAAACTATGAAACTTCTCACAAGATGAAAAACACAAAATTCAAGTCATCCATCAAACATACTTCAGGGTCCCAGTGCTGGAGCATTTTCACCTGGAAATATCTTTATAGGGCATTTCTGACACCAAATAGAATAGTTAAATTTAATAATTCTAATGCATCCTGCTGGAGGTGCAAAGAACATTCTGAACCTGATTGGTCACATATGTTTTATGACTGTCCTACATTAAAAGATTACTGGAATAGTATAGATGATTTTCTTAAAGCCTTATTCACTGATTCTTTTTCACTATCCAGATCATTCGTTTTTTTTTAATGTAAATGAAGGCTACTCTCTAAATAAGAACAATTCATATTTATTGTGGTCAATACTTGCTGTCACCAGAAAATGCATCACCAGAAGATGGAAAATAATTGTTCTCCAATTGTTGAAGATATATTGTCTTCAGGGAAAGAACTGGTAATCAAGGAAAGTAAGACTAAAGAACTCAGAATTTATCCAAAGACCTTTGTTATCAACCCTTGGCTAAAAGTTTTATCATTTATCAAGACTCTTCAAATGGGCTATAACTCTTTCTGAATAGATATTCATGCTAATTAAACTTGTTTATTCTTATTTGTGACCTGCAATTCTACTTCAGGCCTTTGTACATATTGTAAATATTTTTTTTTCTCTCTTTGTTAATACTTTTGTCTTAGAATGAGAATGTTATTGTCATTTTGTTTTTTTCTTTTTTCATAGCAAAAAAGAAAAAGAAAATATGGAAAGTTTTCTACCCTCCTCCAATAGAGAAGAATATTTTCCTATATGGCTTCCTGAGTTAGAAAATAAAATAAAATAAACATCAAGTTATATCCATACAACATATAAATTTATTACACAGAATACCAATATCTATGCAGACTAGACAGATGCTTACAATACAGGTCAGGTGCCCTTACTCTGAACTCCTCTGCCCGCTGGCTATGAATGTGAGGATGGAACCTCCTCAGGTTACTATAGTGGTGCCTGTACATCTCGCCAGAGTGAAATATGCAGTGTCATCAGACTATGCACTTTCAAGACTGTGACAAGCATACACTTTATACTGAGTATCCTCTTATGAATCCCCAGTCAGGTGCTCTTTGTAATCCCTGTGCAGCAAATAAAGAAAGATTTTGTTTTCCTTGTTTCACCAAAGGGTCACCCTGCCACACTATGGCTATTCATCTGGTTTGTTTACAAAATAGCTATGGCCGACTTCTTGTGTTCATGTCCATTGATGTTTGCAACATTTACTGGCCAAAACAGGGCATCCTTGTAGCATGACCTGTGATGATGTGTCCATAATGAAGTACAGAAAATGTTGGCATGGCAGGGTGTTGTAAAGTTAAATGTGAAATACGGTATGAAATGTTCATCCTATGTCTATCTTGCCTAACTTTGAGAACAGGTAGGCTCATTACCACCTCCACTAACTACAAAAATAACATATGATTCAAGACATTTCTGTCAAGGCTATTGACCTGACCTTACATGCTCAGTGCACTCCACAGGTGCTGCGGTAGGATCACAACGGTGAGCAAACTTCTTGGAGTGATGTGGCTTACAGGCATTTAACATTCATTAGTTGTCACACACTTTGTATAACTGCAGGGCACAAGTGCTCTAATTTACATGGTACACCTCATTAGGGGTTTATGAGACATTTTGCATTACTAAATAATGCTTTGTGGGAATCACCCAAACTGAAGTGACAGATCAGAAACCTTTTTCATTAGGAAGTACACTTCTTTATCATGTAGGTTTGAACTTCAAAACTGTTATTTATTTGCTATCTTCACTTAAACCATTAATTTAAAAGTGCTTAGACAATTTGCTTATTGGAGTGTTTGTTAATGCTTGTAAGTTACACATGCACTCAAGGGTACTTATTGCAAGGTGTGCCAGTGAAAATGGCTTACCTTGGTGCAAATCACTGCAAGTACATGAGAAGTTCAAATATTAAAGTTCCACAGTGTATATATATATATATATATATATATATATATATATATATATATATATATATACATATATATGTATATGTTGTTACTGATTTTCCTGATCAATGCTAAGCATGGCACACATGCCATTATAAAGGTATCAGTTGTGTATGTTGCCTTTGAGTGATGCCATGAATTAAGGCAATTGTTAGGCCCTCAGTACTAATAGACTCTGAAGATGTTAATTACAGTCCTGCACTTCTTATCATATGCATGCTATACTGACAGAGTGTTTAGGAATTTTGTATGGGGGAGGAGATATTCCAACACAGAGAACTCTGAGATAAAGGGGAATTATGGAGCACACATGAACAACAATTCTTGGGGATATTGTACCATGATTTAGGTATATGCTCTTTGACTGCTTGATGCTAGTTGCTAGTTGCCCTACAGATTATTTTATAATCCGTGCACAAAATGGATAACTGGCAGTGACACACTTGAAGGACACACACATAATCAGTCTGTGTACATGCTTGGCACAGTCACTCTCTGTAGCTGAAATGAGCAGCATTCTTCCACTGAAGGAGGTACGTGCACTGTGTCTGCAGGCAATCTGCTCTTATATGAGTTATGTACATTTCTGCAACCTTTGTCATTGTCAGCATAGGTATTTATAATAGCCATCTTTGTATATGACCCTATGTTGTCAATGACATGCATGTGAAGGGTTAGCTCCTCTCATTCAGCATGTAGGTAACAGTGCAATTTTGTTGCACCCAATTGCCTGATGCTGTCTTCCACTGGCAGGACATACCATGTATGCTTTACCACATTTTATTTTGGGGAGGGCACAATCTAATACATGTATAAAAAGAGTGTTTATATGTATGCAGGTGTGTGTGCTACAGTCTACAGGTACATATTAAGGCCATTTAGCTACAGTATACAGGGCAGTAGTTTGAATGAGGACATACGTTTATGAATCATACTGATGTGCTTATCCTCATATAAGTTATCCTTTCCTTACCAGTGCAAGGTAAGATTGCTATTATTAAATAATTGCACTGTTCTCATTAGTTAATTTTCATTGAATTGAATTAGTGTACTGGTGATCTGTCTCATTTATCATGGGTATTTGCCTTTGATGTTTTTACAACTGACATTTAAGCAGGTTACTCCACCATCATATACTGTTGCCTGATGTCAAAGAAGAGACATAATTTCACTGTTATGGCAGACAAAATGTGGCTAAGCCAGGGGTATTGTGTTTGTGTTGGATGCAGGAAATGGATGAGTGGAAATTCCCACCCTAGTCAGTGGAAGTGGCTTCTTTGCATGTGGACCCCCCCCCCCGAGTCAAAGGAAGAAACTGAATGACAGGGAGTCAAGGACTGACTTTTTCAGGAAGGTATGTCTCCTCCAGTGCAGTCCTCCTCTGTTGCCACAAGCTCCACTAACCATAAGAAAGACAATGGTGGTAAGTATACCAGTGGCCAAAGACACCATGGTTAACAGCCACCACCCAAGCCAGTAGTTTCTATGGCTATAATCCAGTGAAAAGAGGGTCAGGCTAATAATTCCTTAGTTTTTCCTTAGGTTTTATATGTTTTGCATGGTGTGCAGGATGACCAGGAAAATGGCATGTTCCAAATGTGAGACCTGATGGACATGTTCTGTAGACAACCTGCATGACAAAGGTTCTTCCTGTGGCCACTCTACTTCTGCCTTTAGTGTTGAGGGCTAACATGGAAGGTAAATGCCAAGGTCAGGCACATGTAGTTCCATAATTTCCACCCAACCATCTAGTTAGTGTAGAGTTGAGTATGGTTAGACATGGATGTCCATGAGGGTGTGAAACTTATTCTGCCAAGTAATGGACCATTACTCAATTCATGCAATACTCATTCTTCTAGGTAAGGTCTGAATAATGCCTTTGACTCTCCTAGGAGAGGGAACCCCCACAGAGAGATGTTGTGCATGGACTATGTACACATCTGTTGTAGGCATTCTGTACTTATAGGCACTCACCTGGACAAGGTCATGCACAGATTGTAAAAACATCTTGTAAAGGTGCCATGGATCTATCCATACATTTCTACATAGTTGTGCAACATCTGTGAAGGCTGTGTCCAAAAAGGCATACCCACACACATACATATGTAATATTTGCATCTATACACAAGTACAACAATGGTAACATTGTTCTCTCCTATCCTAAAGCTCCCAAGGCCCCACTCCCCCACCTGCGACAGACAAACACACACTCACACACACACACACAGACACACACACACACACACACACACACACACACACACACACACACGCACACACAAGACACATGGTAAATTAAGTTAAAATCATTCTTATCTTCATGCATACATTCTCCTGTGGATTACACTTGGCATTGTGATGCACTCCACCTGCACAGATGATAATAACTGTGCTCTGCTCCTTGTATTTTGTTACTTAAATCACCTATGCTTGATGCACAGTGTGACCAGTGTATGCATAGGTGATCATAGCCTGGGTGTGGGTTTGCATGCATCACTTTTAATGTGTTGTATAATGCAATACTCTGACTCATAGTTATGAAGCACCACTACCACTTAGCCAGTGGCACAGCATACTACAGCTGACTTCATCTGGCTCAGTTCTTCCCTGTTGCTGCCTCCTCCACAGCCTCCTCCTCTATTGCCTGGGGTGGTGTAACCTTTTCATCCTGCTGCAACTGTTTTCTAAAAAAATGTGTTATGTATCATAGCACATACTGAAAATTTCTTAGTATGTGTGCCAGGGTCATAGTGCAGGCACCACCAGACACATCCATGCAGTAAACATTGATTTTCAGCAGGCCAAACACATGCTCACTGAACTGTCTGCCAACGTCTGAGAATTTCTGGTGTTTTTAACCATGGCTTCATGGCATATCTGGCATCAGCAGCAAGATGACCCTGGAGAAAACCACTCCTAAAAACTGCCGATATATCTCACATGTGTACTGTGTGTGAGAGTATTGGGTGCCTACCTGCATGACCAGCAGGCACATTACAGATGCATTACAGACCACCTGCCAGTTGCTGGAGTGGTAACGTTTGTGGTTAACATACCTTCCCCATAATCATCATTATTTCAAGGTGTGTCCAGTCTGTGGCTCTCAATACCTCAGGGAAATAGACTATGTGATAAAAAGCATGCATGTTGTTTGCTCTATCCTGTATGGTGCATGGAAACAGTATATGCTCCATCACATGCTGTTGCATGACATTGAGGAAATAGAGGAATATCCTTGAAGTAGATGCCTGGGATACCCCCACCGTGTTCCTCATTAGCCAATGAAAAGTGCATTAAGCTAGTATTCTCAAAACCACACATACCTTGGTATGTACAGGCATGGGTCCCCAACAAATCCCAAGAAACTGCAAATGAGGATGACACATCATACCAATTCAGGCATGGTGACCCCATGCACATGGTAGCAGTCTACAATTTCTCTTACATGAAGGACAGAAAATGTTACATGCAGACAGATATTACAGTGTTTGTGTGGTTAATAATGTGGAGCACTACCAGCAATGGATACAGCCTGTTGTGTTGTTAACACTGCAAGTAGCACTGCATTGTTCCACTTCCTTGCAACTCCAGGGTTTTACTGCTGTAAGTTATTCTGTGGCTAGTGCATCCAGTTATGGCATATATACATGTCTGAATTGTCCTGCAATATTGACCACCGTCATTGCATTGAAGAAGTCCCTTATATTAATGATGTTGCTCACTCCCATGTCATTACACGATCATTATCACATTATATTGCCCTTAGTCTTTCTTGGCCTTTCCAGTCACACAAAGTGTGTCTCTGAGTCATATACACCCTGCACATGGTTGATTGTCACACTCAATTACTTGCTGTAATGAGGAAAATGTTTCTGAACCCTGGAAATGCAATCACTGGCCTCAGTCATCCTGCCTTGATTTGTTACAAACCTCTTTATCTGGCTGCACCATACCAAAGTATAGCTGTTCATATTTCATTTTGTTAGCAATCATTGCTACTGCTCTATGATCACTGAGCACATCATTCATTCTCATTTTAAATTTTATATTTTATGTTTTCTGAATTGTTGTGAATTTTATGAATATCAGTATATACTTGTTCTCTATGTTGTTTTACATTCAGGCTGAGCCTGCAAATGTTTCATGTGGATTATTGTTCTGCCACAGTTATCAAATACAAAAATACATTTTATTTATTTATTTTATTTTACATTTGTTGACCAAGATAGTCTGACTGGATATATATCCATTTTCACCAGAGGCCCGGGAAGAAAAGCTCCTTGCATACACACAGAGAAATTACATGTTACAATCAGAGTGCTATTACAGCACCACACTTACAGAGAGGTGTGCATACAGAGGTATTTTACATAATACAAGTGCATCACTATTACAATTACATTTAAATAGCACACACATGTCAAGATAAAAGTCAATACAGTATATCATATTTAATACAAAGTAATAACTTTTCAGTAAGAAAGAAAACTAGATGAAGACAGGCATCCTATTTAGCATGTGTTTGTATTGTGGGAGATAGCCAGGACAAGAACAAGGACAAAGCCAGCAACATTTAAGGAGCAGTTTAAGACTGTTTTTGAAATGGGATAGAGTGGAATCTGAGGTAAGCTCAGCAGGGAGTGAGTTTCATGTTTTGCTAACATAGTTGGCAAATAGAGAGTTGCCAGCTGAGTTGTTGGATTTGAGTGTTTGAACTAGTAGCTTGTTGGACGAGCAAAGTGTTTTGAAGTTACTATAAGGGGTTATGATGCTTTTAAGTACAGGCATGTTTTCAGGTTGGTAGAGGATTTTATAGGCTACTATCAATTGGCTATACTGAAGTTGGTTAGGCAATTCAAGCCACCCTAGGAGATTTAGGTTCAGACAGTGGTGCGTTCTGTAGGCTGCACCAGTGTCAAATCTAGCAATATGGTTGTAGCAGCTAGAGAGTTTGTTGAGGTCAGTTTTACTCAAGTTAGTGAAAAGATGAGAGGCATAGAGCAGAGTGGAGAGGAGATATGTGTGGGCAGTAACAGTCCTAGCTAGTGGAGTTAGAAATAGTTTAATCTTGTATAGAGATCCATGTTTTTGTAAACTATTTTGATGGTTTGATTAATATGCAAATCAGACTTGAGGTTATTGTCAACTGTTACCCCTAAGAGCTTGGTACTAAGAACTGGGGCAATGATAGTTCCATTGTTAGGTTTTATAGTAAAGGTAGGAGAGGAGGCCTTGCATGTGGGAGACAAGAGCAACAGCTTCATGTTGTTTGGATTTAAAATTAGTCGACGATCTAAGAGCCAATTTTCGACAGTATTAAAATCATTTTAGGTTAGAGTCTGCAGGTCTGTAGGAGAGGTATAAGATCAAATCAGAGTGGAATTATCTGCATATTGAATAAAAGATGCTTTAAGGATTACAGTGTACAGGTCTTTGATAAAGATAGAAAATTGGAGGGGGCCTAATATAGAGCCTTGGGGGACCCCTAAGGTGATGGGTAACAGGGATGATAGTTTGTCCTGCCAAAGTACAGCCTGCTGCATCCCACACAGGTAGGATTGAAAACATTGGATAGCCTGGTCATCTAAGGGGATAGTCTTGAGTGTATTTATGAGTAGTGGGTGGTTTACCATGTCAAAAGCTTTGGAAAGATCAAGAAAGAGGGCAGAAGAGAGTTTGTTATTGTTTCGGTTTTGATTGATAACATTAGAGAAGGAGGGGAGGGCAATGGTGGCACTGTGGGAAGGTCTGAACCCAGGCTTTGATTTGGCCAGGCAATTGTTCTCAATTAGATAGCTCAGAAGTTGTTTATGGATACACTTCTCCATAATTTTAGCCAGGGGTGATAGAATGGCTACAGGTCTGTAATTTGACAGGTCTGTTGAGCTACCTCCTTTATGGATTAGAATAACATGTGATATCTTCCAGACAGAGGGAATATAGGATTCAGATATAGCTCTATTAATCAGTATAGAAATGGGGTATGCTATGGCATCTGCTGCTTTTTGAAAATACTCTGCAGGTAGGAGATCCACAGATAGGGTGGTTGGTTTTAGTTTCTTGATTAGAGTTCAGATAAGTGATGTAAAAACAGGTTGAAAGTCAAAGGAGAGTTGAGAACTGATTGTAGTGACAGGCAGACTCGGGCAACTGGGAGACAGTTTGTTAGCTAGTGACTGGATAGTTTCTGTAAAGAAACTGTTAAAGGTATTGGCAACATCCTCTGAAGTTTTTTGGTTGGTAGCCGAGGGGGCAGGAGTGGTAGTGTTTCCTGGTGAAGAAGTTTATTTATGCCTGCCCAGAAATTTTGTGGATTGTTTTGGTGCCTCTGTTGTAATTGGCAGTAAAAGTTTTTTTTTTGTCTAGCGTAATGGATTTTATTGTCTCATCCCTTAGCTGTCTATATCTGAGTTGATCTAAGGGAGATTTTGTGGTATGCCAGGTAGCCCACACTGTGGTCTGAGTAAAATCTTTTGTCTGGCATCTATAAAACTGTTTCTCCAGTGATGTGAAACAAATACAATAATGTATTTAATAAAACACTAAAACATGAGCGCTTTCATCTCTCAAGGAGACTTCATCAGATAAATACATTTCCACACCAGTAGTCTTTTTATACTAAAATGTTAACAGATAAATGCATTACATCATCACCAAGTGAGCATCTTCATTTACAACTCATCTGTTTCTTAAAGGTACCACTGTCAGGTTTCAACTAAAGATATCAGCCTTTTCCTTCAATACAGGTCCAATGGACACTTGATCATTAAGCCCCAGGGGGATGTAGCATTCAATTTTAGCTGCAAAATTCTCTTTTTACCAGCAGTCTCTGCCAATCACCCCCTTTTGTTAATTGTTATCCTTTCCAAAATACCAAAATTAAATTTCTTAAAATTAGGGCAAACCAGAGAGTGCCTGTAAAGGGCATTTGTTATCTCATACACATGCTCATAAATTCTAGATCTTAGTGCTCGCTCTGTCTTCCCTATGTAAAACCCTTTGTAATCTTCACATTTTACTAAGTACAGTAATTTGTTAGTTGCACAGTTACCATTTGCAAATTTCACCTTATTATGTAAAACATTGTCCAATGCTAATGTCTTTTCTTTGCAAATGTGACTGCATTGTGCACAGTTTCCACATGGCACTGTGCTTTTGTTTTTAGCCTTATCTGTTCCTCTCCTATTTTCCAAAATTTGCTTGAGATTTTTTCCATTTCTATAAACAAATATGGGCTCTGATCTTATAGCTTCATTAATTTCCTTGTGCATCCTAAATATGCTCCAACTCCTCTCCACTAATTTCCTTATTCCCTGTGAGTATCCATTGTGCTCTAAGACCAATCTTTTGAAAGCCATGGTGCAGTTCTTGTTTTAGTTCTGATAGTATGTACAGGTGCATAAGTATCATGGATGGCTAGGAATTTGGTATTGAAGTATATTATGGCTTCTTCAAGTGGCATTTTTTTAGGATTAACCAATTACATGATTTGAGTTCATTTTGGAAATTAGTGGGGTGAAGTTTTTATTGTTTCTTATTGTTTTGTAAATGGGTTGGTAAGGGATATTTGTCTTCTGCCTGATTATATAGGTAAACTCCAGCCAAGCTAGAACTTCCAATGAGTGACCTCCCAAACCTCCTGTAACAGAGGCACATGGGATATATGCAAATGACCCTTATGAACATCAGGTGTTTCAGCTATATGGCGATTATGATTGCCCATGACTTTTACATTTGAAGTTGTTTTAATGGACAATTTCAGGCCAATAAGGCCAAACCCACTAGCCATGGATATGCATATTTCCACCTTGTTATGACCTCATCAGCATAGCATAAGAAGAGTGTTTGACTAAGCATAAGAAACACAGGGTTGTTATACCCAGCTGATGTCCATTATCATTAGGGTGACTGCAAAATATCCCAACTAACAAATTAAAACAAAGAGTTAGAAGGTCACACTGAAAAACCAGTCAGAAAAAAACTAAATGTAAACTCCAGCCAAGCTAGAACTTCCAGTGGGTGACCTCCCAAACCTATTGTAACAGAGGCATATGGGATATATACAAATGACCCTTATGAACATCAGGTGTTTCAGCTATATGGCGATTCTGATTGCCCATGACTTTTACATTTGAAGTTGTTTTAATGGACAATTTCAGGCCAATAAAGCCAAACCCACTAGCCATGGATATGCATATTTTGGCTGAAACACCTGATGTTCATAAGGGTCATTTGCATATATCCCATGTGCCTCTGTTACAGGAGGTTTGGGAGTTCACTCATTGGAAGTTCTAGCTTGGCTGGAGTTTTCGTTTAGCTTTTTGTGGTTGGTTTTTCAGTGTGACCTTCTAACTCTTTGTTTTAAATTGATTATATAGGTAAGAAAATGATCACTTATATCATAAGATATGGTCCCAGTCTTGTACATGTTTGGATGATTGTTAATGAGTATCCAATCCAGGCAATTTTGTTGTTAGGTTTATTGATCCTATTAGGGGAGGATATAGTCTGAGTAAAGCCATATAGATTCATATGGATAGTGGTGATTCTGAGGAACAACTGTTCCAGTCTATGTTGAAGTCTCCAAGAATAATTGTTTCTTGGGGGTAGTTAGTAACCAGCCAGGAGATGATGTCTTCTAGGGTGTTAGTATTATTACCTGGGGGAATGTAGATACAGACAATATTTATACTTTTGTTTTTATTAATTTGTAGCTTAGTAATGAGTATTTCTGCATTTTCAACTCGGGGTGATTGTGAGGAGTCAGAGGTCACGTGTGGGTAGTTTTGTAAAATACAGTGACCCCTCCACACTTTCTAGTGGTACAGACTAATCTTAGTATGTTATAACCTAGTGGTATTACTTTGTTATCTGTAGTTCAAGGTTTTAACCAGGTTTCAGTGAGACATAGCATGTCTGGGTAATATGTATGTAAGAGGGCATGAAGGTGATGGACCTTATTATTTATGCTTCTAATGTTTAGGTGACTGACCAAGAGAGAATTCAGAGGTCTATTTAAATTTTGAAAGTTAGTGGGAGTATAGATAATGGGGCAGTAGCCGACTAGTGAGGTAGGGCCTGAGTTTGGGTGGATATCACTATCCTTTGTGAGATTCCTTTGTAGACTAGTTGAGAGCTTCAGGAATTTAATTATCAGTCTTAGATAATTCTTGGTTTTGGGGTTGATATATCTGGGTCTAATAGGGTGGTAATATTTTATATTTGAGGAGTTAGTTGTTGTGGGGTTATTAGGTGGTCTAACCTATTTGGAATTAATGAAGTGGCAGTTTTGCATCTTGTGTATTGGAAACCTTGGTAGGACTGGTGTTCATAGTAGGTGAAAAGATATATGGTAAATATCAAGTGTGACAGTCAGTATGACAGCATACATTTGGATGGTTTCTTTACAACTGGCAGAGGCATTATATGGTAATTGACTTTGACATATACCCTAATTGAGTAACATGATTAGTAGGAAAGGGTGAGTAAGGAGGGTCCTATTGCTGACTAGAGACTTGTTGATTGGTTCTAGAAAGAGGAGGAGTGGCTTTAGAGCTACAAATTTAGGACCACTAGGGATGGGTGGGATTTGGGGGCATGGTGGGGCACAGAGCGAGCCTGAGCAGAGCAAGGGTGAGCAGAGCAGGGCCTGAATATGCTGTGTGAGTACAACAAGACTTTTTAAAAACTCACTATCTTTTTATTTTAGCTTTCTGTTTACACTTATAGCATTATATAACTTTAGAAGCCTCTTTTTTACCCAATTTACTTACTGTGTTTCTTCTGCCAATTTTGCTATATTTTGTAGTATTTAGGGTATAGTAACTTAGAAATGGTCACTAATTGACAAAGTTATGGGGATTTATCCACTTCTATGTTATATGGTAATCTGTGGGATATTACAGGAATTTTTAATTGTGCTACAGACCCAGTTTGGCTAAAAAGTAGTGCATACAGACAAGATATAAGTGATATTAACCTTGGCAGGTCTTTACAGATTCAAGGGATAGTGCCAGGATATTTACAGATAGATTTCTTCAAGGAGTTATCCTTCTAGTGTTACAAGCCTTTCAGGAAGCTAGCAGATAGAGAGGGTTGGTACCTGATAATAGATACATATATTAGTACATGTGCCACACAGAAGGGCCTACAACCAGAAAATAACACACTGATAGGAACACTTTATATTTAACAATGTAGCCATAACTCATACAATGCAGTCTAGGCAATTATAGCTACATGCATAATCAAAAAACAAAACTAACAAATCAGTAATGTTAAAGTAGGTAATATGTGTACATTTTAGATCCTGCCACCAATCAGTAAGTAAGCATAATGGCTAAAAATGTGTTTGATTTCCCTCAATTATTTCTAAATATATATATATATATATATATATATATGTTTTATGACCAGGAATGCACTTAATTAAAATAAATCCAGTTTTTTTTGCATTCTTCTAATGCCTGTTATCCAATCTACTATATATGTTTTGTTAAAAAAAAGCTATCCTGTGGTGTTTATTCTTTCTCTATATAATGTAAATTAGTATGTATATTGTCTACCTTCTGCTGTACCTCTTGTATCTGCTCATTGCTGTATAATTTGACATTATATGTGAATAATTTGATGTTATATGTTTTTTAATCACTGTTGGAGCTTTTCTTCCTGAGCCTCCATGGAAAATGGGTGTCTGACCCAGCTGGATATTCCATGTTACCAAATATCAATAAATAAATAAATATTTCAAAAACTATGTTGTATATATAATCAATTTCTGTATACTACAAATTATTTTTTCCATCGATATGTCAAAAAAAAATGTCCTGAGCAAAACCAGGGCAAAATAATGCCTGCTCAATTGTATTAGTGTGGATAAAAGCACATGGAAATTATTTAGTGATAAATGTGATCAGAAAGGGAAGCCTCTGAGATTAATCTACATTTACAGGGAATGCAGAAAGGATCAAGCAAATGAAGACTCAAAATACTGAAGAAGTCTAAAGACCCAAATTGTTGTTGGTGGCAGGGGGGTTAACATCTTCCAGAGGAGTAGATAGGCCATTTAAAACCCAGTGAGAGACCATCAATTGCCACCCCCCCCATAAAAAAAATGCTTTTTCAAACAGGTGTTGGAAAAAAGACCTTGCCAGCAACTTTTCACAAAAAAAAAAAAAAAAACATGGACCAGCAGGCTCAAAAGCATGCCCAAACAGAATTGTTATTTAAATTCTATAGCATTTTTCAGAGTTAATCAATTAACTGTCATGTAGTACATAACCAAAAGCAAGATAACTTTAGCAATTTTAAGATACTGCACAGATATTAAAAATAAAGCAGAATTTAGCACAATCCACATCTCTTTGTAGGTGCCATCCAAATGCCAAACACTGCATAACAAAATATACAATTAATAGCTTGATAAATATGAATTACAACTCAGAAAACCATGAACCGTGGCTATGGCATGGACAGAAAAATCATGACCCAAGGGAGAAGCTGCTAAAATATACATCCTGACCCTTCAAAATATATCTATAGTGTATACTGTACAAAAACTTTAGTGTTCATTGCAACACCATTTGTACCTGAAGTTTACATCATATTGAGAGAGCCTTGTAACACAATGTTTTAATTGTCACTGCTAGCTCAGTGAACACTGGATCATCTACATAACAATTATCGTCTGCTAACAGCAAGCCGCAGTGACATAAATGACAATTACACAGTGTGTGCTTAGTGTTTAGCAACAGTGATGTGTTCTACTAGACAACATAGGCTGTATCTCTGAGTGCCTTATTTTGGTTATAAAATGACCCAAATGTAACAAATAAATAAGGATAAATGCACAGTATAAGCAAGTAAGAAACAGAAGAAATCAAAATTATTGGGAAAAAAGAAAAATATGGCCCCTTCAATTAAATTGTTTCTGACATCCTAGGTTTATCTGATACGCATAAGATACAGGGTTTGATTTTTACCTCTGGGGTGAGAAATTTGGCTAGGCTTAAAATGGCCCACATGGGTAGATAGCCTGGTATATATTCAATTCTTATGATGGTCATTGATAAAGGAAGTCTGAGCTAAAATTAGCTTCATTTTAATTAAAACACACATTTTACGAAAGCCCAATTGTAATCCAAAATATAAAATCCAATAACTATTTGCATACTGCATTACATACACCTATCCTATTTTATGATACCCTTTAGCTGATTAAACACCAAAAGAAAAAAAAGGTTTTCAAAGCTCTACAACAGTCTCTGGCTTAGACATATGTTATAATAATTTGGAAGCACAATTTGATGTTCTGTAAATCTGCTATAATCATGATTATTTCAATGTACTTGAATGGAGACCTCAAAATGCCAATTAAGAATATGCTATACAATAAGGTCTCATTTTTGATTATTTTTTCTCCTTAGTTCACTTGGACAAAAAGTGGGCATTCAGAGTATTAAGCAACATGTACTAAATACTTAACCTGTGCTATACCTCTCAACTGTCCAGATTTTTGCAGACTGTCCAGATTTTCACTTCATAAAATGTGTGGTTTTCTGACAAATCGGTGGGGATTGAACTCATTAAATAATGATGTACGTTTTTGTTTCAGACTTCATTTTCTTCAGAAAATGTATACTGATACAAATCCTGTTATTATATAAACTTTATAAGTTTAAAATTTAGGAGAGCAATGTTTAAAACTTGTTCCTGCTTTGGAGCCTTTGACCACATTATTTTAGGCTTTGTCCAGGTTTCTTGTGCTAAGCAGTTGAGAGGTATGCCTCCCTCACAATGCTTTCATGACAGGCAGAGACATATGTTACTTGTTTTTCAATGACCAAGAAGAGACTAGTAATATAAATGTGGAGGTTATAGGTGGCACATCCCAACATTGGGGGTGCAGAGAAGCCTGCCACCCATGCAAAAAAACAGTTAAATTTTAATGAGCCTAATTATCAGAGCGTTTAATCTTCAGTGAGTCATAATGCAAGGATTTACTATATTCTTGCATTAAAACCAAAAAGAATATACATAACAGGTATGCTTGGCTTTAGTGCATTGCTGCCTATCAAGCAGTTTAGCTGCATTGTTTGCTTTCTCTCTTTCTGTAAATGGCATGGTGATCACTTCAGCATTTTGTCTTTGTATGCACAGGCACTCATGAAATGAATAATTTCCCACAAAGGTCCAAAGGTCCCTTCAGTAGTTTATCTATGTATGTAGAAGCACCAAAATGAATCATTTACCAAAAAAATGCCTTCAGTAGTTTGCCCATGTATTTATAAGCACCAAAATGAAACACTTCCCCCAACAACCCCTTCAGTAAATTGTCCATGCATGTACAAATAATCAGATGATATCATAATGAAACAGTTTCCCCAAAAATCCCTTCAGTAGTTTTGAGCATTACAATGGCAGCAACATGGATAATTTCCCTTCAAAAATCCCTTTAGTAGCCTGTTCAAGTATGAACTGGCACTCCAGTAACACAAAAATGAATAATTCCCCCCCACAAAGATACCTGCAGTAATCTGTCCAAGTATGCAATATCACCTAAATGAAATACTTTCCACAATGACCCCATCAGTACATCACCCAAATAAGCACAAGCACCAAAATGAATCCTTTTCCCCAAATTACCTCTTGAGTAGTCTGTCCATGTACCACAGGCACCAAAATGAAACCTTTTCCCCAAAGTACATCTTCAGTAGTCTATCCATGTACAACAGGCATCAAAATGAAAATTTTCCCCCAAATGACCTCTTCAGTAGTCTGCCCAGGTACCACAGGCACCAAAATTAAACCTTTCCCCCAAATGACCTCTTCAGTCGTCTGTCCAGGTACTACAGGCACCAAAATGAAACCATTCCCCCAAATTACCTCTTCAGTAGTCTGTCGAGGTACCACAGGCAACAAAATGAAACATTTCCCCCAATGACTACCTTCAGTAGTATGTCCAGGTACCACAGGCACCGCAATGAAATACTTCCCCCATTGACCACCTTTAGTAGTCTGTCCAGGTACCACAGGCACCAAAATGAAACACTTCCCCCATTGACCACCTTTAGTAGTCTGTCCAGGTACCACAGGCACCAAAATGAACCATTTCCCCCAATGACCACCTTCAGTAGTCTGCCCAAGTATGCATAAGCACAAAAATGAAACATTTCCTCAAATTACCATTTTAGTAGTCTGTCCAAGTATGCAAGGGCACCAAAATGAAACATTTCTCCCAACAACCCCCTTCAATAATCTGCCCAAGTACACACAAGCACACAAATGAAACATTTGCCACAAATGACCCCTTCAGTAGTTTGTCCAAGTATGCAGAAGCAGCAAAATGAAACATTTCTCACAACAACTCCTTCAGTAGTCTGTCCAAGTATTCACAAGCACTCAAATGACACTAAATGAAACATTTCCCTCAACAACCCCTTCAGTACTCTGTCCATGCATGTATGTACAAGCACCAAAATGAATTAATAAGTAACCCTACTTACTACAGAAAATTGCTGGGGGGGGGGTTCTGCCATAGTCTCTCCCTCTCCTCACACACCAAATGCACACACAGCAAGTGATTCTGATTGGGAAAACATTGTATCCCTCAGTTCACTATGGGCATCAATGATACAGTGCAAGGCACTGTCTTTCTTGTACTGTGACACTGTTTCATCTACCTTTGCAGGCAATTACAGGTCTTCATGGGGTGGTGCCTAAGCAACATTACGTAATCAAGTCCAGGAGGCATGTAGAAGTGTCTCAGATGTACACATTGTTGTTTCCATTAATGGGAAAAAGTATTAGAATAAAAAAAAAAAATATATATATATATATATATATATATATATATATATATAAATATATATATATATATATATATATATATATATATATATATATATATTTGTGTGTGTGTGTGTGTGTGTATGTGTGTATAATCCACTCCAGGAGCTAGGATCAGTTGCAAATGAGCAAACCTGATGGGAACCAGTAGTTATTATGTACAGCAGTAATGAGGAATACAAACCAGATGCACTTGATCTGCTTTATGAGAAAGGGAAGCTGTTACTTCATTATGAACAAGAAGATTTTATAAAAACTCAATAAGGAGAAACAAATGTCATACTGGTGAGAGATGCATATAGTCCCAAAATCACGGACTGGCTTGAAGATGGTTACAGACTTTAAAGATTGGGACAAAAGATAAGTGAAATATTATCAGGGCAAGTCAACAGATAGCAGTAGATAAGGTTAATGTATGTGGAGAGGGCAAGTGGATAACCTGCATATGGAAGGTAAGACAGAAATTCCAAAATTAGAAATTAATATGGGTGATGCTAGAATGATGACAACTTTTATCTGGTGTTTTTATCAGCAATGGGAGAAAGTGACAGGCTGCATAGGTTTTTAATTATATAGAAAGGTCATTAACATCACAACAGCAATAAAATGATGTTTTAGGATAATTATGTTAGAAACAGCTTACTTCACAAAAGCAGATAAGAGAGATTTCCAGGGAAAATGTTGGAAGAGCAGCTGGTTAGAAGAGATTGAGATGGAAATTAGTAGGCAAAGTTTAATATACCTGCTCAATGTGACTTTGTTCTACTGTGTAACCTTTAATTATGTATACTATGACATACATGACTACATACTGCATCATGAATTTAATTATCTTGCGCTTATACAAGTTTTTTTTCATGCATTATGTTTTATTTGCCTTTCCTTTCATTGTTTTATTTTTATGTTTATTATTCTATTTTACTGCTGTGTTATAATAATAGTACTGTTGCCTATACCTTTTATTCCGTACAGTGTTTAGGATTACGTACTCAAACAGAGTGAACGATAACCAAGCCCCTTGCACCCCACATGCTGGCGAGATTATTTTCATACCTCCCTTCTTGTCTCTTAGCACTCAGACATCACTACAATACTGAGAAAGAGCAATCATTAATGAAGGGTTTCTCTACCTTGCAGTGAAATTAGAAAAGAATATCGATTACGTTACTTGTGTGCTTTATACGCGGTAACAAAAAGTAGTGAGTGAACAACTCAAAGGAGATACATCTTAAGTAAAGCTTAAGCAAGCAAGATCAACCAAGTCATCACAAATGGTATTGGTGGGCTCAGGAACCTGGGTAAAACATGGTTAAGAAGGTTAAAGCAGGAAAGCACGCAAAGAGCAGTAACAAAATATGGACAGGGAAGGGTAGAATAACTCATGAAAACAGAGAGAAAAGAAGCCCAATTCATGACTGATAGGCAAACAAGTAGGTCCAGAAGGGTACAAATGCAATAGAAGGGCACCAAGCTATAAGTTGTAAGGGGAAGAATAAGCCTATTTAAATACATTAGATGAGGTCCAGTTTGCATAAAAGAAAAGGAAAATAGAGAAGGAAGGAAGAAAGAACAGTTAACAGATAAATTTATGGGGGGGGGGGGGGCTTGAATCCCTGTCAGTTATACTAATACAAGAGTACAGGACTCAAGACTCAAGTGGGTGCAGTTTCAGTGTGCAGAGCCAAAGTGGGTGCTACAGCTAAAAAAGGCAGCAACCTAGGTGATACAATCAACTATGGATTCACTTATGTTGATAATGCAGCATAAAAATCTTGATAAATGTTTAGGTTGATTAGAGTGGTTGGGGAGAGACTAGACTAGGTTTCTTTAGAGAAATCAGACAAAAGACAGGTGATAAATTATATATGGTCATTAAATGGGTGGAGAGATTTAATAGCAGAAGGCAAGTGCTGCATTGTTTGATTTTCTCAGAAAACATTTGACATGTCCAGGTGGATATTTTATGAGTGGGCATGATTGGCTCACAGGTAAGTAATAGGCTAGCTGATTTTGCAGGCCATTTTAAGCCTAGCCAAATTCCCTTTTTGTGCTTGAAATAACCTATTCCATTTGGTTATAGACTGGCCTTACCCATCCCATGGTCGATAATTATAGTTTACACCTAATGAGAATAACTGGAATCATACCATATATAATAGGCTGAGAAAAGCAGGGAATGAGTACACTAGGTGGAGTCAGGCACTGTACAAAAAACAGAACTGGAATAACTAGTCAACATGGATGATTTAGGGGTCATTGCAGTACAAAAACAAAAAAAAATGGTAACTGATCTTCACAAAATTATTAATCTAAATAACTGTGGAATTAGCATTCAGGCTCAGGAAAGAGATGGCATTCCTAAAACTGCATGGAAGAGTAGCGCTTAGACTCCTTAGTAATGACCTCACTTTAATACTAGAGGATATCACATTTGGCCAAGTAGTACTGCTTGCATTTAACATATACAAGACAATGTTAGGATTACAGTGAATAAGAATACTGCATTTTGGACTGAATGGGTAACAACATAGAAGAAGAGGCACCTCTGGAATCAAAAAAAGAATTGGGATGGAATGTCTGAGAATCCATTCTACAAGTACCTGAAAGCATGTGATCTGCAGGAATGTGATCAGTCTACCGATGAAGGTGAGGGGATTGCTAGAGAAGGGACAGGGCACATGTTAATACCATGGGTCTAGTCATCTCTGTGAGGTTCACAATGACCTGTCTTGTAGGCATACTAAGAAATCTTCTGGTTTTAGATTCACATTTACAGCTGCAGAGGAGGGATAAGACTAAGTAACTATACCTGGTAGTGTCAGGTTACTAAAATAAGACAAAGCAGGAATATGTGGTCACTGATGACAACCACATTGTGCCTTTTATTCACTGGTATCAGGGATGAGAAAACAGATTCGAAGAGGACTAATTTGAGTAGAGGTTAGACTACATGAATAATAATGACAGAATAGCCTGGAAGGAATAGAAAGGAAACGCCTCAAGAGTCGTTAAATATGAAGCAAGGAAATGGGAATCCCAAAGAATGATAACCTATGATGGGAGTAATCATTGGGAGCTAGAGATGGAAATAAGCTAAATTAGAAGTGAAACAAGAAAAGAACATTAAATGCCCTGTTCTGTTGGGGGGGGGGGGGTGTGCTACATGAATTGTACGCTTTTGATCTTACTGTAGTCTTGCAGTAAAAGAAGAATTGCAGAAAGAGATCTGGTCACAAGATATATGCACCTAAAGGGGGGTGCAAATGATAAGGGAGTAGATGAAAAAAAGAGGGATGGTTTAATATATATTAACACTATCAAAAGAAGAAGCAATGCAGCTATCCTACCACTGCATAAAAACGTGGCAAGCAGAGGAGGGAATCATGTTAATTTAGCAGGGTTGGGATAACACTGAAAGGAGTCTTACTACCTTAGAAAGTGCTATATTCAAGTCAGTCAACAGAAATAAATGTTATACTAGACTTGCTTCATGTTTTAATTCTAGGAAAATAAGTTAGAGGAGTAAAGGAACCTTGATGATTGGATGGGAGATAGGAAATTCACCCCGGGGATCATGTCAGTCACCCTGCTAGACAGGGGTCCAGAGAAGTAAATATTGTGGGAAGAAATATCCAGGGAATTGTTATGGCTAGGCTTGTATAGGCCCTAGGGCCGATAGCCTAGTACCAACCTATGAACCAATAAGAACAATTGATTTTGGTCAAGAAACACACATACTGGTCATGTTTATTGTAAATGCTGTGGAAATTTCAGGAATTCAGAGGTTTATGGAAGCCCATGGGACTCATATGGTAGGAATATTTTCATAAAAAGTCTGTAAGCATTTGCCCTTGTTATATGTGGGGGAAAGGTGCAGAACTAGACTTCAATGTATAACAAAGGCAGATACTATTGAATCAGGCCCCGGGTAATAAAAAATAAAATTGTTATAGTTATGACAGTGACAGCCAAAGACTACATGATAAGGATTGCTGGGAAGAAGCAGAGCACAGAGTAGGTAGAGATCCAAAGATTTTTTAAGACAGGGACTAGATGAGCCTGTGGGATGTATTACATCACAACAGAAATACATCTGCATGTGCCACGGTTAGTAGATTGTAGAATTCCTCTATTTATTTTTCTAGTTATCTGCTTTTGTTAAGAGTATTTTGTTGGTAATCACTTTCCTGGATTTATGATAGTAATAGCATACAAGGAGGAATGGGCTGGTAGCACAGAAGATATATATTTTTTGATTGGTTAGCCATTTGGGATTAAAACCAGGATAATCATTCAACACGTATGTGATCCTAAACTGGACTTATACTTTGTATAACCCAAAAAATAAAGTCATTTGGATATAAAAATATAACTTGTGTAAAATGAAAAGCAAGCCAAACGATGTTAGACAGGCAGATGGAAATACACACACACACACACACACACACACACACACACACACACACACACACACACACACACACACACACACACTCATACATAATCACATGCACAAAAAGGCAATAAGCAGAAAAATAAAGATACATATATATATTTATATATATATATATATATATATATATATATATATATATATATATATATTCAATGAACAAACAGTTTCATGTAATGGAATTTCATTCAAAATCCTTTTGTGCCGTATGTGTCTATCCAGTTTACCAAAGTCTCCATATACAGTGATTCCTTCTGGCTTCCATCCCTAGGAAAAATCCAGCAGTGTTGTGAAAGTTGTTCTCTTATCATCCAGCTACAACTGAATCTGCTTCTTCTTGCTTGTTTCATAAATATTTGCTTCCCTGGCTGGGGTTCTTATCACTCTGGTCCCTCCCCACATTTCTGCTCAATTTTAACCACACCTGCTGATGTCTTCCTTAGGCTTTTGGGAGTAATTATATCTCATTTGCTATGTATCGCTTTAGATAAAATAAGATATGCAGTGATTCAGTCAGCTTTATACAAATGCAGATGCCTTACTGTGAAAAATTATGGCATAGCATTCTTCTTTAGTGCTGCTTTAACATTAATTACAGTTTGAAGCATACTCACAAGGAGCATTGTCTTATAATACAATGTCTACAACATTGAAACAGTATGGAAATAAATGAGCACAATGCTTTAAAACAGGTAGCTATTTAAGCAGTAAGAGAAGCAGTGGTGACATTTTGCTGCACACAGCCTACACACCCTGTCAGCTCACTTGCTTTATGGCTTTTGAGTGCATGCATGAGTCAGGAAAGTAGGAATATAATAAAAAATATCTATGTGCTTTGTGCCAGTAATGTATTTCCTTTTTTATTCCATGAGGCATCCTTGGCTCATACAATAAAAAAATAAGATGATACAATAAAAAAATAAAATGCTTTCATTTTTTCCAAGATATCTATAGGTCTGTGCTCACACACACACACACACACACACACACACACACACACACACACACACACACACACACACCTGATATATCAGGTGTATATGTGCGTGTGTGTGTGTGTGTGTGTGTGTGTGTGTGTGTGTGTGTGTGTGTGTGTGTGTGTGTGTGTGTGTGTGTGTGTGTGTATTTCTCTTGCTTTCTCTCGCTCTCTTTATATATATATATATATATATATATATATATATATATATATATATCTATATATCTCAATACATGTGTCATGATTAAATCTGTCTGATTTGTTATTGAGTCCACACATTACTGGCTCACAAAACATCAGAAAATTATCAGCAAAGCTAATAGAGTAAAACTCCATTTCAATTGCTCTGATGGGATCCTGCAGAGGGACATGTTCTCTTTTCTCCATGCACTCTAGGTCTATGTTGTGTCTGCTGAATCAGGGTATGCCAAATGCATTTCCACTGATGTATTACCCAATGACCTGGGGTTAGAGGAACAATTGCTAAGCAAGTTAACCACACACAGATTGATAGATAGATAGATAAATAGATAGATAGATAGATAGATAGATAGATAGATAGATAGATAGATAGATAGATAGATAGACAGACACTAAACACATACACAAACTCAAAAGTATTGAACTGAATTACATAGAACAGAACTGCTTGAAACTCAAATTATTGAAAATAAAAAGAAACCACAGTAAATATATAGATGTATTTTTTCTTTGCAAGGGGCCAAGCCCTATTCGACCCCACCCCTTTCTATTTATATACATGAAAGTCTTAGTTCACACTTCAGTAGGAAAGGAAAAATTCCCTGATCACTGCTTCTCCAGAATCTAATAAAAAAGCTAGCTTATTTTACTGTTCAACCACCTGAATTTTTGATAATATGTATATATAAGTTTTATATCAAATATGAAAAATGTCACCTGGAATGTTGAAACCCTGGGACTCCCAGTCTGAACCTTGTGGGATACAATCTTAGTCTTCCAGGACAAATGCAAGACTGGATGTAGGATATGCCAGATGGTAGAGCTGCAGAGGCAAACTAATGACCAACTCTTCAATTTTGAGTGAAGAGCATAAGCTTCCTAAGCTCTAAGTCAAAAGAAAGCTCTGTGGTGAAGAAGGATCCTTTTTCAGATCTTTATTGAAAGTAATCATGATATGTGCTTTCACCAATTATAAAACTTCTTCAGATGAAGCAAAAATAACAGGTTTTTAAATGGAGTAACACAGGGGAATGGGATTGGCAGTCAGCACTGTCCATGTAAGTTTGTGATTGGCACAATAAATCCACCTAATTTACTTGTAGGAGTGTGAGGCTGGTGAAAACAAAATCATGTAATTTGCAGGTAGAAGTGTGTCATTGGTGGAAAACATCCTCTTATTTTGCATGTACAGTTCTATGCTGTCCACTGTCCCTACCACCCAATGTTTTCCAAAGCTTTACACATTAAAATACACACTAAACTACAAGCTAGATTCATTCTGGTATTATTTACAAAAAAATCAATCTGTTACTTTATTTTTGCTTCTTATGGAAAGTAAACAAGGAGATTAAGCCTCTTCACTGGTTACATTCCTGAAGTCTGGAAAACAGCCATTGTAATGCCAGCACATATGGGTGGCCCAAGCAAAGACCCTGGTGACTATAGACTCATTAGTATCTCCAGTTGCATATGTAAAGCTATGGGGTGCATTATCTCAGATCTCATTAATCTGGATATTGAAAATCCTTTAGCCCTGGACCCTCATCAGACTGTCTTTGTCCAATTAAGTTCTGCCAATTTTAACCTATTAATTTCTTTGAAAAAGTAAGCAAAGCAGTGTATAGTGATTATGCAGTGCATACAGCATATCGATTCCTGACCAAGGTCTTTGTCGCTATTCCCCATGTAGACATTATGGATAGACCTTTAAATCTGAATGCAAATCCTTATATTGTGCAGTGGATTGCTAACTGCCTGTCTGAAAGAACCCATGCATATAGAGTTCCACTTCTGAAAGCAAAAAAGTTACCAGTGGTGTACCACAGATCTAGGTTTGCGCCTTCTGCTCTTTGGCATTTATTTCTCAAGCCGCCATTTCTTGCCTATGGTTAACTAAATTTGTGGACATCTTTAAATTGGGTATTGCTATTCAATCAGCTGACTCACAACTGCGACAACATGGTTTAGATCAAGTTAACAATTGGTGCAACAACAACTGTATCAATTTAAATGTAAAAAAAAAATTAGTATGTTTTAGTTTGGCACATATAACAGTTTCAACTACCATGTAGGTGACGTACCCTACAAATCTGATACTGTTATAAGGGATTCATTTATTTATTTATTTGTATTTATTTATTTTGGGTGGTGCAGTGGTGCAGCAGTTAATGTTGCCTCTATAGTTCGATTCTCAGCTGGGGTGCCTTCTGTGTGGAGTCTGCATGTCCTCCCTGTCTTTGTGTGGGTTTCCTCTGGGCTCCAGTTTCATCCCACATTCCAAAGACATGCATCTGTAACATTTCTCCCTGGGCCTCCACTGAAAATATGCTCTGTCCTTGTCAGAATTTCCCAGTAAACAAATATTAAGTAAACTTAGGCATTCTTGCTGATAATTCCTTATTATTTGACCATAATGTTTCCATAGTAATCTAGAAAGCTTTTTATTTGTCTCATCTAATTTCCAAAGGCATCTCCACTAGACTCCAAAAAAGTCTAAATCCCCCCTTACTCATATCTTATTACATTCGTTGACCTCAGAAATTCATAACTAAAAAGAACAATGGCCTCAAAAATGTTAGCTATCTGGAAAGACTGTCAGCCCCATTCTCTGTACTGACTCTCTTACAGACTTCTCCATGGTGATCTTTGCCTACCTATTAGAGCCATGGACGATCCAACCCTATTTGGTCTTCTGCTCCTTCAAAGAACTAATTGTGCTTCAAATACTCAGTTAAAGGAACAAAACTTTATTCAGCAGATAAATAAGACACATTGTTATGACAGATACATATGGATGTGCAGCCTCAAATTCTCTCCCAGTCTATCTTGTATCAACCCCCTTGAATCTGGAGGCAACATTTGAATATTTTTTTTTTGGCTAGGCTAGTAATGATTTGCAGATTGCTTGCCTAGTACTTACTTAGGAACCTATGAACAGTGGGATAGTTAATCATATCCTGTCAGTATGAGTAGCCCATTTTTATGGCACAAAAGAGATTGAATATTAAGGAATCTGGTTGGTGACCATTTATACAGGATGTCTCATATAACAATACTTGTGCCACAAGGACTTTGCCCACCTTTACAGCGCACTTGTAGTCAGAATACCAGGAATTTGTATGGGAGAGAGGTGTTCTCTGAGATTACACATTGACAAAAATAATCAGTTTGCATACTGCTTGTAAGTCTCCTCACATCTGTTTTGTGTGTAAACCTATTTAGTAGCAGAAAAAGATAATAAAAAATACTTAAAAAATCAAGCAAGTAAATATTCAAGAAAATCATTAAAGAATCCCACAGAATGAATCAAGTTTAGTGGTGGAAAGCCTACATTTTACATTCAGATAAAAGATAATAGATAATACTTTGAAAATATTTAAAAAAATAGAACATTATTTAAAAAAAATAAACTAATTGGAAAGCAACACAAGTGAAAAATGGAAAATAAGACCATGCTGAATCCTTTTCAGTGAGTTCCATAAGTCAATGTATTCAGTTCAGCATTGTTCAGTAACCACAAAAAAATTAAATGACAGTATAGGTTCATAGGTTCATAGGTTGATACTAGGCTATCTGCCCTAGGGCATTTATAAGCCTAGCCAGAGTGTGTTTGGCTTTTGCCACCCTTTTATAGTATAAAGGGTGGTAAGTCACAGAAGATAGCTCTTCTGAGGTTAGTTTACTGTGCTAATGTCTAGTAGGGACACAGAAGACACCCAGGGGTAAACCTACGATCTCCCATCCACTCGTCAAGATTTCTCTTGAAGAGGGTCATTGAGGGACTCTGCCTAACATGGATTGGGATTTTGTTCCAGAGTGAGGGGAGCCGCTGGATATGAATCTTTCCCTCCAGCATGTCCTATTTATTTCTGTGCTGAGGTTTAAGTCCCTGGAGCATGTAGCTCTAAGGGATTTGGATTTCCTGAGGTGGAGCATGTCCATTAATTCTGGGTTGGACATGGCTTTATACGTCAGGCACAGATCGCCTCTGAGTAGGCGGTAAGCAACTGAGTAGAGCTGGAGTTTCTTTAGCCTAACTGCGTAGGGCATCTGTTTGAGTCCCTTGATCCTTTTTGTGAGGCACTTTTGGGGTCTTTCCAGTTGCTGCAGGTGTCGGGTAAGGTACATCCCAAATGGGGCATTGTATTCAATTATGGGCCTGATGAGTGATGAGTAGAGGGGCACAATGACCTCTCTTGATCTAGATGTGAACCCTTTTGTGATAAGGTGGGCTATATAGCAGGTCTTTCTAACCACTTTGGCATCATTATTGTCAAAGGAGAGATTGCTATCTACTTGGATCCCCAAATCCCTAATTACTTCTTCCGTACTTAATGGATTACCACCTATGTGGTAATTTGTGGGCACTTTGTTTTTCCCAAAGAGGATGACTATGCACTTTTTGGCATTTAGCTTTAGGCCATGGCTCTGGCACCAGTTATCCATCTCTGTGAGACCCTTTTGGAGGATGCTTGTGTCAGTCGGCGAGTCGATAATAGCACCCAGTTTGCAGTCATCTGCGAAATTGGTCAGCCATAGTCCTCCCATGTTAGCCTGTACCTCAGAGAAATATATACCAAACAAGAGAGGTTCCAGGACTGAGCCTTGTGGGACGCCACTTGTAACTGGTTTAGAGTCTGACATGGCACCTGCAATTCTGACCACGTGGGTTCTATCCCTGAGCCAGTTTGTGACCCATCTTGTGACATAGGGGTTGATATTTAAGCTGGTGAGCTTATTTATGATGCCCGAGTGGGGTATTGTGTCGAAGGCTTTTGTGAGGTCCAGGTAGGCTGTGTGGACTACCTTCCCTTCATCTATGGCCTTGGTGACTGTTTCAAAGAAGTCAACCAGGTTCAAGAGGCAAGATCTGCCCTTAACAAAGCCGAATTGGGTAGGATCCAGTGTTTGGAGGTTCCCAATGTCTTTGTTTATGAATTTCATGATGATATGCTCCATAGCTTTGAAGACCAGGCTAGTCAGGCTTATAGAGCGATAGTTTCCGGGGTCCTTTGTGGCACCACCTTTGTGGAGTGGGACCACTGTTGCTGTACACCATTCCTTGGGTACATATCCTGTAGTAAGGCTGAGATTGAACACTGACTTTATGTGAGGGTTCAATTCTTCCTGGAGTTCGTGTAAGACGCAGCCCGGGACACCGCCCGGTCCCATTGATGCTGTGTTTTTTGTTTTGGAGAGGGCAGCTCTCACCTGTGCATCTGTGATGTCAGGGAGGCTACACTCTGTTGGGATAGACATTTGCTCTTTTGGGGGGAAGGGGGGCGAAGTTTGCACTGAACCTGTCTGCCAGGATGTTGGCAATGTCTGTGGGTTCAGTGTATTTTTTGTCATTTTGAACTAACTCAGAGCATATCTGGGAGTTGCCACCCAGGTTCCTGACATAACTAAAGAAGGCCTTGTGATTATCTTTAGCATCTTGTGCAATTTGTCTTTTGAAGCTGGCCTTAGATGTTTTTATGAGGGATTGTAGTTTCTTGCTAGTACTGATCAGAAATGCCTTCCCTTTTTGGGATTTTGCTCTATCATGTAGTAGCTTCCTCCTTCTGTTGTATAGCTTATTTATGGCTGGGGTCCACCAGACAGGTCTCCTGCCTTTGGAGGAATGAGTCTTGGTTTTATTTGGGATAGCGCAATCCATGCATTCCTGTAGGTGTCCATAGAAAGCGTTTGTAAAGGATTCTGCGGTTTGGGACGTATTTTCCACTGGCCCGGGGGCTTTGAAGGATTACACCTCGGTTTTGAGAAGTGTGAAATTTGCTTTTGAGAAATTTTTCACCGTGGTTTCCTTGGCTGGGGGTGGGGACCAGATATGGATGTCCAGTGAGATTAATTTATGGTCAGATCTTACCAATGAGGGGTATACCTCTGGTATGGAACATAGACTCCCCATGTTGGTGATGATCAGGTCCAATATGTTTTCCCCTCTTGTGGGAGTGGTGACCAGTTGTTCCATAGCATTTGAGTTTATAAATTCTAGGATCCGTTGGGCGAGGGTGCTGGGGCTTGAGTAGTGCTCCCAGTCTATGTTTGGGTAGTTGAAGTCACCCAATATAATAGTGTTTGGAGAGACCTTCATATTCTCCAATGTTCTCAGGAAAGCTGAGTGGGGTTCCTGAGTTTGTGAGGGTGGTCTGTAGCAGGCTACAAACTGAAAGGCAGTTTTGCCCACTGTTAGTTGCACATGGATGGTCTCTGATGCTTCATGCAGTGCCACTAACCTGGAGGTGTGGGTATCTTTAATGAATATGGATACTCCCCCTCCTTTTGTGGTTCAGTCCAAGTTTTGGGGCCGAAAAGCATGGTATGAGATATAACCTGGTAGTGGTGGGGTGCTCCCGGGAGCCTTGAACCAGGTTTCTGTTACTGCACAGATATCGATATTCTCCATACTGAGGAGAGGCTCGAGTGCGTGCATCTTGAGGTTTAGACTTCTGGCGTTGAGCAGCATTACCCTTAGTTCCTTTTTCTTTGTGCTGTCTATGGAGGTGGGTTTGTCTTTTGAGCCTTGCCTAAAAAAGGCACTATGGGGGTGGCAAGAGCCTTAGCCAGTATTCGAAAGCCCAGGGGTGACAGGTGCAAGCCGTCCCTAGCGTCCCTAGAACCAAAGCTAGGCCATTTCCTTTGCAGTGAATCCAACATGTCCCCTGTAGTCAGCTCACCAGTGCTTAGAGGTAGTTGTCCTAAACTACATTTTCAAGATTCTAGAAAGGTATATGCCTTGGCTTATTGGAAACCCTCCAGATTAGCTCCTTGGAGGCTGTGGTCATTTATCGTTGTTTGTGGTGGTGTTCTTTTGGGGCCTCCTTCCTCTTGTCAGGCATAGTTCAATAGAAAGGAGGGAAATGGATGTTGGCCTGTGGGATAAATACCAGCCTTGGAGGCATGGTGGATGGTTACATGAAAATACAGTTTTCTCATTGGAAGTAGTGGAGATATGGGGTTAGAGCTTAAAAATGTAAACTTGGGTGTAAAATAAAATGTTGAGTCTTTTGGCTTTTCCCGGTTAGGGGTCGCCACAGCAGAACTCCAGTCCACTAATGATTGGTAGTTGATTTTTACGTGCCGAGTTACCAGCCCTGATGCACAACCTTCAACGAAGGTACGCCCATTCACGCATGTCTCCACGCAGAAGATGCTCTAGCTGAGAATCGAACCAGAAGGCGTCTTACTGTGAGGCGACAATGCTACCGCAGCACCACCACCACGGGTGGGTGTGAAATAAAATAAGACTGAAAAATAAACCTTAAGTTAAACACTGTAAAATAGTCCCCCTGTCTCATTAGTAAAAGAGGCTGTGGTAGATTTTCCTAGGTCGGAAAATGCTCTTAGTGGATCAGCCTGCATTGAGTCCTGGTTTAAGGAGGCAGTTATGTGAATTTGCCATTCAAGTTCTCTTTTTTTAAACAATGTATTTTTATTGTCATCAGTTCAGTTGTATCTATGTAGATCAGAACATGAAAATTAAAGTTGCTGTGCCCTGGATTACTTAACTTATGTTTACAAGTGCATTCCTAGAGACACTATGATTAATATCAGATAAGTCCTAGGAAATCGTTATCTGAATTATATTCATTGTCTTGCACAAGTAGAAGGCTGATCATTTCAAACATTTTAAGTAGCACATGACAGTTTCTGAATCTCAGTCCTATATCTTTTGCCTTTGAAATGTCTTTCCCATGCAAGCACAAACGATGTGGTCTGTCCCACTTATATACTTTCAAAAGCTGCTGTTGTAGAATCCACAGTAAAAAGTGTCATAATCTAATAGAGCTGTTATATCTAAGCATGTCAAGAAAAGAGCTAATGCAGTTACCTTTTCTGAAAATTAATATCTGGCCACATTCTGTCATTTTATTGATCTGCTTATTGCTTTGGATGATGATACACTTTGATTCCATGATTTTCCTGATGGCTAGGTTGCCCTGGACAAACATGACATACATACTGCTTTTGTGTTTTTTGTTACTGGGTCAGTGTGTAGCCCTCTGATATCAATGTCTAGTCATTTTGGTGGTTCCAGGATGGATTGGTCATTGGAAAGCTTCAGGGATCTATTCATTTGAGGATGTCATGTAGCATGTTTGTTTCATACCCTTTCATGAACAGTCTCCTTTTGAGGCAGCTGATGTTTACATTTGTTTGGAGACCCCTGCTATCTACTTTCCTTGGAACTTGCTGGTAATCCACTTGCTGATGAGCATGTGTTTGCTCTTTGCAAGTAGGATCGTGTTGACACTGGTGGGTTTTCTGTTAAAGCTGTTATTGAGGATATCACCTTTGTTTGCTTTACTGTCACATCAAACAAAAAAAAGAAAAATAATCTGGTTCCACACAGCAGTGAAAATCAATATGTCCTTTATTGTAGTAGGTAAGTGCTTTTAAAGCATTGATCTCTATTTTAATATTTTATCATATATGTTTCAATAGTCCATCTTTTATTATTTTTACTATTGTATTTGTTACTAGTTTTAAGTACATATTGTTCATTTAGTCTGTTTTATTCAATTTTTTAACAATCTATATATTCTACAGATGTATTTTATCACATGGCTTTTAGCTATGATGCACATTTTATCTGATTTTTGATTGGATGTTTTAGTATTTAAAAATGTAACTGCTATTCTATCTTTGTTGGTCTGATGAAGTGGATGTTATTCCGAGAAAGCGCTTACCTACTACAATAAAGGACATATTGATTTTCACTGCTGTGTGGAACCAGATTATATTTCTTTTTCGTGTATTCTCTGGTTTATGCATCTGATTCCTTAATTGGTTCAAGGACTGTTTTCATTTGGTACATCAAAGAAAGAGTTTAACTCTGATATAGCATAAAGTAAACTTTAGAAATGTTTTGGAGTTCACAGTGTAATTGACAAATTCAAATAGTTTGGCTTTGTTACTGTTTAGGACAATAAAAATATCAATAAAGAAGAGCCAGTAGCTATCTATCTAGTTTTAGTACTCTAAATTATAGATTGCCTGTACTTCCCATTTACCGAAGGTTATATTTGCTAAACTGGGGGCATGGCAGCTTGCATAGCAAAACTTCTGGACTGTTTGTATAGCATAACTAGTCATTGAATGGAAAGTAATTATTGTCAAGCAAGGCATGCAAGAGTTTCATGGCGAGATCATTTTCTCTGGAAGGGCACTAGTTTCTCTAATGAGGGCCTTTTGATGGCTTTAATACCGTGTAGGTGGGATATGACTATAAATAGTTTCCACATCTGCTGTCACTAGTAGTGTGTAGTCTGCTGTGCTGATGCCCCTAATTTTCTTTAGAAACCCCAAGGTGCCCAGAAATCTTGCTGCTGGCAGTTTAATGGTAACTTCAAGGTAGACTGAAATAATTTCAGTAATTGTACCTCCACTAGCAATTACCTGTCGGTAAGGGGGTGGGGGGGTCACTGAGCCTTTTGTGGGGTTAAGAAATTCCAAAAACCAAGGGATCCTCAGACAGTAGATAGATAAAAATTTGATCAGTTTATCCACCATTGATTCTTGGTCATGGAGGGATCCAAGTCTCCTGTTGCTCTTGTCATATGCAGATTTCTCAGTGGGTAGATATTTAATGTACTATAAAAGGTAGGATTCTCCAGCATACTTTCCTTTTCTAAAATTGTGTAAAGTGTTATGCATGACCATAATGCCCCCACACTTATCAGCTTTCATGATATGTTAACATTTGACCCTGATCAAGGCTGGCAATGCTGACGTTTCATATATATCAATATTGTAGAATATTTTCTCCTAACCATTTTGGGTGCACCACTCTCTGATTCCCACTGAATATTTTGTTTCATTAATAATTAGGGTTCTGCTCATTGGTAGGCATGAATCACTGGGTATCCTCCATTGCCTCAATTGGCCATGGCTGTGTCTCAGATAATTGTAATCTTTCTTGCTAGCCTTTTCATGACAATAAAGTTTGAGACTGAGTTTCCTCACAGAAGGTTTCAAGTCAATGGTGGTGCTGATTAGGTGATTCCTGCTATGAGGAACGAAGGTCATTCTTTTTCTCAGGACTCATAACTCCACCTTAAAGATTATTGTTTGGCTATGGTTCCAGATCTGGATCTTGAGTGTGTCCCTCTGTGAGTTGTGATCTCTTGGGGTAGATGGAGGAGTGCAGTCTACTGGAACTGGTGCTTTTCTCTTTGTGTTTGGGGTCTGGGTGGACATGGGTTCAAATCTCCTAGGAGATTTGTTCTTCCTTTGCTCAATGTGATTTGTTGATGAACCTTGCAGGTGTTGTTGTTTTGGGAGGTTGTGGGACTTTATCTTAGGCAAAAATCCCAACATATAATTTTGATGAGATTCAGGGTTACAACCAAGGTTTTGGTGATAGTAGATTCTTGTCTGGGGTTAGTTTATTTAATTTCATCCTGTCCTAGGGGACTGGAATACCTTCATGGATTAGTGAATGCCTTATCCCTTCCGCCTGGTTATGTGGTGTAGTGTCCAGACTTAGTAGTTGGTGGATTGAGTTGTCTTTCTTGCAATCTTTAAGATATATATTAATCTGTTTGCGATTCTTTTCCTTGATTTTGGTAGTGATGTTGAACATTCTTTCTTTAATGCCTTTGAATCTTGTGATATAGTTGGCTATCTCCTTGCATCTTTCTTTAAGTTCCAGAATAATGGATTTATATGTAGTCTATTTCTCCTGGCTGTGTTGGAGTAGAATGCAAACTAGTCTGAGTCTGCACTCTTCCAAAGTTTGATCGCATTCATCTAGCTGGACTTCATCAACATTAGTCCATATTGCATATGCCAACATCTATTTGACATTTGAAATTCTCTATGACCAAGAATTACTGGAGAACAAATGCCTCAAATTTCTATCTTTCCCAGTCTGAGGATTCCTAGCTTCTTCTGAATTCTAAAACACCAAAAATGTCTCACCAACTCCCCAGTACACAATGGTGATTGCTAGTGGAGATACAATTATTGAAATTATTTCAATCTACCTTGATGTCACCATTAAACCACTAGCAACAAGAAATGAATCATTCATTTTGGACATCTTGTACTTTCCAAAGAAAATTATGGACACCAACCCAATGGACAACACACTACAAGTGACAACAGATGCGAAAGTCCTCTATATAGTGTTTCCCCACCTGTAATGTTTTAAACTGTTGAAGGATGCCATCACCAGGGGAAATCAGTGGTCTTCCAGGGGAAATTGATCTCAACACAGAACAAATTCATACCCTGCATGACAATAACTATTTTAAATTAAATGTCCAGCTATACAAGCATACTACAGGCAATTGTTTGGGTGCTACAATGGCCCTTAGTTTATTAAACATAGCCCTCAGCAAATGGGAAGAAGAGACCATCTGCAACTCAGCAGATTACAACTGCATAATTTGCAACTGCCACTTTACTGATGATTTTTTTATTGTCCGGAGCAGTAACAAAGCCAAACTATTAGTTTTTCAATTTTTCAATTGCATAAGAAAATACACAATGCTCTTAAAGTTTACTACAGGCTACAGTCATAGTAAATACATTTCTTCATCAGAGAGTTAATATGACAAACAAAGGAGGCCATCTGCACAACAATCTTTATAGAAAACATACCAGGGCCAACATTAAATTAGATGCAAGAGCATGCACAGCCTCATCAAAAGGAGGCCAGCTGTACAACAGCCTTTACAGAAAACACACCAGGGTCAACATTTCCTTAGATGCAAGACCATGCACACCCTGTTCACCAAGAAAAATGTGATCAAGTCCCAAGGAATGCAGTTGGTAAGGGTGTCCAAATTAATGGAAGACTTCATAGACAACATCAACAGCCTCAAAAGGGACTTCCTAATGAGAGGGTATGCAGCCACCATGCTGTGTAACATCTTGTACTTTCCAAAGAAAATTATGGACACCAACCCAATGGACAACACACTACAAGTGACAACAGATGCGAAAGTCCTATATATAATCTTTCCCCACCTGTAATATTTTAAACTGTTGAAGGATGCCATCACCAGGGGAAATCACTGGTCTTCCAGGGGAATTTGATCTCAACACAGAACTAATGCATACCCTGCATGACAATAACTATTTTAAATTAAATGTCCAGCTATACAAGCATACTACAGGCAATTTTATGGGTGCTACAATGGCCTCTAGTTTATTAAACATAGCCCTCAGCAAATGGGAAGAAGAGACCATCTGTAACTCAGCAGATTACAACTGCATAATTTGCAACTGCCACTTTAATGATGATTTTTTTTATTGTCCGGAGCAGTAACAAAGCCAAACTATTAGAGTTTTTCAATTTTTCAATTACATAAGAAAATCCACAATGCTCTTAAAGTTTACTACAGGCTACAGCCATAGTAAATACATTTCTTCATCAGAGAGTTAATATGACAAACAAAGGAGGCCATCTGCACAACAATCTTTATGGAAAACATACCAGGGCCAACATTAAATTAGATGCAAGAGCATGCACAGCCTCATCAAAAGGAGGCCACCTGTACAACAGCCTTTACAGAAAATACACCAGGGTCAACATTTCCTTAGATGCAAGACCACGCACACCCCCTTCACCAAGAAAAATGTGATCAAGTCCCAAGGAATGCAGTTGGTAAGGGTCTCCAAATTAATGGAAGACTTCATAGACAACATCGACAGCCTCAAAAGGGACTTCCTCATGAGAGGGTATGCAGCCACCATGCTGTGTAACATTCACAAATTGATTAAACCCCTGAAGCTTTCCAGCAACTGTACTATCTTGGAGTCATCCAACAAACTAGAAATTGATTTCCAAAGCCTTCATACTGACACCAACAACAAAATCTGCAAACAAGGTATCATTATTACATTTGCCCATGCCTGTTTAACTATCGAGAAAATCAAGAATCAAACTGGATTTTCCTCAAAACCAATAAGCAGATCAGTAAATGCTATAACCTTGCCTGACATTAATTTCCAAAAAAAGGTAGTAGCTTTAAAGCTTTTCTTGAGACAAACTTAGATATAGCAACTTTGTTAGGGACTGGCACATTTTACTGCTGATCTCATAAGTGCTACTTTTGCAAATGCAAGAGTGGGATAGATCTCATTACATGTACTTGCATGGGGAAGACATTTCAAAGGGAAGAAGAGATATGACTGGAATTCAGAAATGGTTATGTTTAAAATGTCCAGTCTTCTATGTTGGTAAGATAGCCAGTAAGTTTAAGATAAGAATCTCCCAGAACTTATCTGATATTCATCATAATGTGATCAGGAGCTCTCTTGCAAAACAAAACCTAAGTAATCCAGAACACAACAATTTTTATTTTCTTGTTCAAACCAACACAGATAAAACCAAACTTGACAGAAAAAAATGCAGTATTTGTAAAAAGAGAACTTGAATGGCAAATTCACATAAATGTCTACATGAAACCCAGACTCAGTGCAGGCTGCTCCATTAAAAGTGTGCGGCTGCAACTTAGAAAAATCAACCACAATCTTTTTTTACTAATGTGGTTGGGTGACTATCTTACAATCACCATTTAAGGTCAAGCTTTCATTCCTATTTTACCTTCTACCCCATATTTACATTTTTAAGGCTTAGCTCCACAACTACTCTACTTCAAATTAGAAAAGGGAATTTCCATATCATTATCCACCATGACCCAAAGCTGGTATTTATCAATCAGGACTATTATCTCTTTCTCTCCTTTCCATGGAACCATGGTCAACAAGAAGTAGGCCCAGAAAGTATGCCACCATGAACAGAGAGAAGTGACCAAATCACCCGAGGAACCAATTTGGAGATTTCCAGCAAGCCAGTACATACACTTTTCTAGCCTCTGGAAATTCCAGTTTGGAGAAAAAACATGTCCTATGCTGTTTTTTTTTTTTTTTTTTTTGTTATGGTTACTAAATATCATTGAACTAATTTCAGAGACATATGGGACTCACTGGAAAGGATTCACCATGCTTGTTTTGTATCTTTCCCTTGTGTTGCTTTTTAATTATTTTTTCATAATTTTCTTTCTTTTTTTTCATCTTTTCTAAGTATATTATCTTTTACCTGAATATAAAATTTACCCTTTCCTACACTACTCTTCCTTCAACTTGTGTGATCCCGTCTGAATTTTCTAAATTTTTACTTGCTTGACTTTTTGGTTTGTTTTATTATTCGTCTCTGCTACTGAACAGGTTTACACATAAAAAAGATCTGGGGAAGCTAATTACTAGAGAACAATAACACTCTTTTATCAGTGTTTAATCTCAGAGACAAGTCCTTTCTCCCCTATAGATTACTGATATTCTGATGACAACAGCACTTTTAAAATGGGTATAGTCTTCATGGCACAAATATTATTGCAACATTTTTATATGAGATACCCAGCATAAATGGGCACTAACCAAGTTCTTTAATATCCAATCTCGGATGTCTTGCAAAGCAAAAGAAGTTAGAATGTGATGTCAAGGAATACAGGAACACTTCAGCTTAGCCCATTATTAAAATGCAGTTGAAATGAATAGTAGTAACTTTAATAATGAATTGGCCCACAGGAAAATCAGTAATACTGATGAAGGACCAGGACATGGTGCAGAAGAGTTGACTAATATTGGGAGCCACATGTAGAAGGGGATGCTGAAAATGACCCCTATGACCTGTTACAATTTCTCCCTCTGAGCAGGTCACAAAAGTCAACCTTCAAATTAGATCACATAGAAGAACATCTACAGAGTCACCAATACAACTATATGGTGGGGGCTCAAACGGGAGGGTAAGTGGAAAAGGCAACAAAGGAAGAACAATGGGTGGAGTAGGATAAGGAAATAAGGATTTTACAATGAAGGTGTCATCTATAATTGTAAAGGTTATAATATCTGTAATTATAGTCATACAGAAATCGCAAATGTGCTTTTTGATTTATTTGAGAAATATTTTTATCTTTGTTCCTAAATGCAGAGGAATGCAGCAGACTCCCCACTAGTATTGGTCTTCTTACATAAAAACAATGACAAAGGAGTTGATGATTGCTCCCATTTTGGATTATTTAGAAAAAAGAGCACATACCACCCCCAAGTGAGTCCCTCAATTCACACTGTTAAGAGGATATATGAGTGTGAAATATATGACCTCCAAAGCAGAAATGAAAGCATCCTCCACCCCCCAACACAACCCAAATGACACATAGCCCACAAACTCAGTGGGCCACTCAACTACAGCCCATAAGTCATAACAAGTACCCAACACTCTAGTCATAGGTGACTTTATAGTCAGGCACACTGATGTTCCACTCACCAGACTAAACAAGGGGAAAGTTACTGTCAGCTGCCTGCCGGGTGCCAGGATCCACCACATAACACACACAAACTCAGGTCACTCTACAACAAGTACAAATATGACTCTGTCATTGTCCATGTTGGTGTGAATGACCTGAGACATACCTCCCTGGGCTACATGAAAAGAGACATGGATGAGCTCTCCGATCATGTAGTCCAGGCAGATATGACCCTAACCCTGAGTAGCATCCTGCCATCACCCGGAATGATACCATAGTACAAGGACAAAATGATTGATTTCAACAATTGGCTAAGATTCTGGTGTCATTCTAAGGGGATCCAGTATCTGTCTGCCTGGGATGACACGATCGACAGACCACGATGCTTTGCCAGAGATGGCCTGCACCTGTTGCCCTTGGGGTTCCGGATACTGGCTAAGGCTATTGCCATGCTTATAGTGCCTTTTTTTAGGCAAGATTCAAATGACAAATTCACCACCATAACAGATACAAGCAAGCAAAATATGAGGGCAATGCTTCTCAATGCTAGAAGTCTAAACCTCACAATGCATTCACTCGAGGCACTCCTTAAAATGGAGAACACTGACATCTATGCAGTGACAGAGACCTGGATCAAGGCTCCAGAGAGCATCCCTGCATTACCAGGCTATAATTCATACCACATCTTTCGGCCACCTAACCTGTACAGAAACACTAAAGTCGGAGGCATGTCCATATTCTTTAAGGATATCCACACTTCCAGACTAGTCGCTCAGCATAATGCATCTGAGATTATCTAAGTGCAACTAACTCTGGGCAAGATTGCAGTCCAAATTGGAACTTGCTACAGATCCATCACCATGCCCCAGGATTCCCACTCCTCATTTCTTGAGACATTGGAAAATATTAGGGTACAACCCAACACCCTAATAATGGGTGATTTCAACTACCCCAACATTAAATGGGAAAAGTACTCATGTACCAAATCCTTTGCTCAACGTTTTCTGGAATTCATAAATTCCAGTGCCTTGGATCAACTTATCCACACCCCCATCAGGGGCAGCAATATCCTAGACCTGGTCATTACCAACATGGGCGATTGGTATTCCACACCAGAGGTCAAGTCCTCATTGGTCAGATCTGACCACAAATTAATCACCCTGGATATCCACATCCCGCCCCACCCCCATTAGGGAAACCACTGTAAAAAAATTCTCCAAAGCCAACTTCATGCTTCTTAAGGCAGAAGTGGCAAACTTCAAGACACCAATGTAAATGGACAATAGAGTAACAACTGCTGAATCCTACACAAATGCACTTTATAAGCACTTACACAAGTGCATGGATCATGCAATGCCTAAAAGAACCAAGATGCTAACCTCCAAAAAAAGGAAGCCAATCTGGTGGTCCCCTGCCCTAAATAAACTCTACAACAAAAGAAAGAAACTGTTACAAAAAAGAGGAAAATCCCATGATTGGAGGAACTCCCTGGAAAGCCTCAGTAAGAAGCTGAGATCCCTCATAAAATCCTCCAAAGTTAGTTACAAAAACAAAATTGCCACTGATTCTAAAGGCAGCCACAAAGCATTCTATAGCTGTGTCAAGAATCTCAATGGCAACACTCAGATCTGCTCTGAGTTACAGCACAATGGCACTAAATATACCGAACCAACTGATATTGCCAACATCCTGGCAGATAGGTTCAGTGCTAACTTTACCCCACCCCCCTCACCCCCTAAAGGGCCCATCTCTATACTGGAAGAATGCAAAGTTCTTGTGATCTAGGCTGCACAGGTAAAAACCACAATCTCCAAAGCCAAGAACACAGCATCCATAGGACCTGACAACATCCCAGGCTACATTCTACATAAACTACAGAATGAACTGGCACCCCACCTAAGCACCATGTTCAATCATAGCCTCACCTCAAGCCTTGTGCACTGAATGGCGCACAGTGATGGTTATCCCACTCCACAAAGAGAGAGCCACCATAGACCCTGGGAACTACCGCCCCATTAGCCTAACGAGCCTGGACTGCAAGGCCATGGAACCTATCATCATGGAACTTATAAGCAAAGACACTGGTAAACTCCAAACTCTGGACCCCACCCAGTTTGGGTTTGTAAATGACAGATCATGTCTCCTAAACCTGATAGACTTCTTTGAAGCAGTCACCAAAGCTGTAGACGAGGGTAAGGTGGTTCACACAGCCTATCTAGATCTTGCCAAGGCTTTTGACACCATCCCTCACTCTGGAATTATAGATAAACTCACTAAACTAGGTATTAATCCCTATGTCACAAGATGGATTAACAACTGGCTTACTGACAGAACCCACACTGTGAAAGTAGCAGACTCCAAATCCGACTTCAGACCAGTAACAAGTGGAGTACCACAGGGTTCAGTCCTGGGTTCTCTCCTGTTTGGTATCTACTTTTCTGAAGTACAGGCTAACACAGAAGGTCTTTGGCTAATGAAGTTCACAGATGACTGCAAACTAGGAGGCATAATTGAAACTCCTAATGATGTAGACTTCCTACAAAAGGGCCTTACTGAGAAAGATGCCTGGTGTCAAAGCCATGGCCTCAAGCTCAATGCCAAAATGTGCATTGTCATCCCCTTTGGTAAAAACTCTGTGCCTATGAGCTATCACATAGGTGGCAGTCTACTTAACACCAAAAGTGTGATAAGAGACCTTGGGACACAGGTGGACAGTAGTCTCTCCTTTGATAATCACATTGCCATTGTAGTCAGGAAATCCTTTTACATGGCACACCTCATCACAAAATGGTTCTCATCTAGGAAAAAAGAGGTCATTGTGCTTCTCTACTCATCACTCATTAGACCCATTGTAGAGTACAACACCCCTTTTGGTATGTACCTCACAAGACATCTAAAACAACTGGAAAGGCCACAGAAATACCTCACAAAGAGGATTACTGGCCTCAAACAGGTGCCCTACACAGACCATCTCAAAAAACTCCTGCTTTACTCCATCGCATATCACTTACTCAGAGACAATCTCTGCCTAACATACAAAGCTATGTCAAACACAGAGCTGTTGGACATGCTCCACTTAAAGAAATCCCAATCTCTCTGAGCTACACGCTCTAGGGACCTAAACCTTGTCACCACAATAAACAGAACATGCTGGATGGATAGATTCCTGTCTCAGAGACTTCCCATACTCTTTAACAAACTACCTATCGATATCAAACAAAGCTCCTCATTACCACTCTTTAAGAAAAATCTTGATGATTGGATGGGAGATAGGAAATTCACCCCAGGGATCACCTCTGTGGCTCTGCTTGACAGGGGCACAGGAAACTAATTTTCTTGGGTGACGAAAGCCAGGGTACCTTTTTGGCTAGGCTTATATAGGCCCTAAGGCCAATAGCCTAGTATCTACCTATGAACCTACGGAAGTAGCAAAAAAAAATAACTTTATTTATTTTGAAGGAAAATTCTACCAACAGCTCAAGGGAGTGGCTATGAGTGCTGCTTGTACAATTTAAGACAATAATATTATTATGCTGAAATGGAAGATGGACAATATTCTTTCTTTGTGTTTTACAACCAGTTGGTCCTTTTATGCAAGATTTCTGGATTACATTGTATTTTTGGAAGGACAGTGAAAATAAGGTTTCTGCCTTTTCTAATCATATCAATCAGAAAAAAAGTTAACATGCATCCATACCATGGATTGTGCAAATATTTTAGATGTGACTATAACCAAGATATATAAAGGGTTCACCTTGAATATTTTTAGAAAGCTAACATATTCAAACTCCCTACTACACTATAATTGATGTTACAGCTATGCTCAGAATGAAAAGGGACAAAGACTATCGGAAATCATTTCTGGGAATGAAACATTCAACAGAGAAAGATATAAATTACAGCTATGATACTGGATAGGAGCTACCTCTTACAGATAATTAATGCCATTGTGGATGAATCCACAATGGAGCATTGAATAAAAACTAAAAATTGCAAAAAAGAATGGAGATCCAAGGAGAATGTGTTTAGCGCTTCCTTCCTTTAATAATCTAAGAACTTTACAAAATTAATCGCTAACCCAGTTTAAAAACCCCACAAAATAGTCATGAGATGAAATAAGCAAATCAACAAATAAATGGACCAAATCTCACTTCCATAATACCCAATAGAAATCTATTACTCCATCATTAAAATAAAATTAAGTGAAATGAAATAAAATAATATAAAATGATATAAAAACATCAAGGTGCATTGTTAATACTAATAAAGGTGGTTACTAAATCAAACCATAATGACATATAAAATATTATAAAATTATGATTACAACTGTTGTGCCAGCAAAAAACACTTTAAATTGATGTGCTCATTAAGACCTGATTTTTTTGTCTGCATTAAGCCACATTTGACATTTGGTTCTTTACACTCAAAAGGACATTATAATCCCCTTCCAGACTACCCATGCTAACATTATCAAGGACAAAAAAAACTCAAACTTCCTAAACTCTGGGCAAACTAAAGAATGTTTGGCTAGGGAATTGTAGGTGTCCTTTTTTCTAATGGCCTAAGTATGCTCATATACCCTTTTAGCCAATTACCTAACTGTTTCACAATGTAGAAGCTTGAATATATGGAACAACTCGCTATCTAAACCACATAACAAGAATTACAATTATATCTATCTTTAGCAATGATGGACTTATTAATCCCTTTAACAAAAGTGCTTGAGGTGTTACTTATAAACCAACAATATTTACACTGTCCACATTTATAAGTTCCAAACTGAAGCTTCTCATGCGATATAACGTTCGTGTGCATCACTTTTATAATCTTAATATTTGCTGATTGCTTGTAAGTAAAATTGGGTGTCTGTCCTCTGCCATCTCAACATTCCCAAGAATAATTTTCCAATTATTTTCCAAAATCTTCCCAAGTGTACTACTATCAATAGTGACAGGTAAAGGCAATGCATTCCTAAAAGTACTATTTCAAGTATGATCAGTTTGTCTGATGTTATCCGTAGATGTTTGCACTCCAATATCGCATCTAAAAATAGACTTAGCTTTGGTATGTCTAAGCGTCAAGACTTCCTGAATGATGTTCCTGATGAACTTGTCTTCAAAACCTCTATAAGAGAATCATTTAATCAGATGTTATAGTTCTTCTAAAAAGACTTCCTCTACACCAGTTAGCGTACTAAGCCTGATAAATTGTCTTTTAAGGACATTCTTTTGCATATGAAGTGGGTGCTGGCTCAATCTATGCAAATAATGATTGACAAAAGTATCCTTTCTGTGTTTCCTACTATTCAACTGCTCATTATTTTTATTAATGTATAAGTTAATACCTAAATAATGTATGTTGTTTCTAGAGCCACTAACTGTGAACTGAAGAAAAGTAGATGATGAATTTAAAATCTCAAAAAATTCTAAAAACTCCTTATTTATTCCTTCCTATAACAAAAAAAAGTCATCAATAAAATGTTTATAAAAATAACTTTGTTAAATAAAAAAGTATGTTTAAGAACATTCTGGTCCCAGTTGACCATGACAAGATTAACATACACTGGGGCCATTCTTGCCCCCATCACTACACCTGATATGTGTTTATAGTACTTGTTATCAAATTAAAAAAAAAATATTATCCAGCACAAGTTCTAACAGTGTACACAAGGTGTTGATGAAACCATTCTCAAATGTGTTAAATATACTCAAATATTCTCTTACAGATTCAATTGCCAAATTATGTGAAATGCATGTATATAAAGGTATGACATTGATAGAACATGACACAAACAGTAAAATCAATACACAGACCATTCAATAATTCTAAAAGATGCCATGAGTCTTTTAAATAGTAGTTAGAACTTTGTACTATGCAATTAAGCACATAGTCCAAAAATACTGATGGTGGCTCTGTCTTTTAAACATCCGCAGCCACTATTCGTCTGAATGGTGGATTTTACAAGTCTTTATAGACTTTGGGAATGCCAAAGAACCTTGCAATTTTCAGATGTTCTACTTTGAGGAATCTATAAATATCTTCACTAATTTCCTCTTGGCACACCAGGTCAAATAAAATTTGATCAAGTCTACAAAAATGTCAAGCAATAATTGTTTCATTCACCATTTCGTAACATTTAACATCAGACAACATATTTGAGATGGCTTGATTATAATCTCGACTATCCATAATGACAATTGTACTCCCCTTATCAGCTTTCATAATTCATATTGTATTGTTACTTAACTTCTTAGGAGCAGTCCTTTCCTTCAAATTCAAGTTATAAAACTTAGTTTTGGCCCCAGCATTCTTCCTAATATCAACTTTATATACATCATGAAATACCTGTAAAGTACTATGTAAAACAACATTATAAGTGCTCCTTATAAAAGTTTGTCTTTTAAAAGGTATTTCAGGCTTAGTTTCCATATAAGCAATTTTAGATCTATCAGTACCTTCATAATGTTTGCCCCATGAGCCTTTGGATAATACAGAAACATGTTCTTCCCTTAATACAAATCTACTTAAGTTGATAATGACTTTAGTCAATTCCTTCATTCCCCTTTGAACTTCCATCACCCCTTCCCCTATCTTTGTTTTTCCAGTCATTGCTGGTGGAGGGGTTGGATGTACAAAAGGGGCCAGAGACAAAATAGGAGATTGTTCATTAGGGTTATTAATAACAGGAACTGTGTGCACTCCATGGGGATTATTAGCCACTTCAGGTTCAATAAAAGATGAAACGGAAATTTTCTTAGACATTTTGATAGTGTAGGCAATGCCCTTACAATAGGCAGCAGCATCACGTTGCAGTTTCCTATGATTCCTGTCTATTATCATAGAGGACAGCCTACTAACTTTGGCACTTATAGCATAATAAAGATTGTTAGGTTCTGGAAAACAGGAATCAGTTTTAATTGAATTGTCTAATTTATGAATGTCTTCTTCAAGCAATTTAATTCTGTTTTGATATTCTTCCACCAGGAGTTTCGTCATACTAACTCCTGTGTCATTAAAAAATTTGACTAAATGTCTGTACAACTTGTCACTGGGTAAAACCATTTTAGGGATCTTACTGATTCTAAGGCTGAGTGATACTTGACAAAAATGGATGCACTTGTTTAAATAATGAACCACATACTGAAGGTTATTAAGTTTTAAAACATTTTTCTCAAGGAAAAAGATGTTGTTCTTACAAGCCGTAACATTATCACTAGGTATTCGATTCTGGCTGATGTTAGCAATGTTAATGCTGTTGTTTAAATCAAGTCTGTTGGATACAAACAGATTTTCAACATTATGAATAACACCATAAATATCAGTACTAGTACCTGCTGGAACAGATCCAGTACAGCTCACTCATGTTGTTTCATCACCATTGTTTCCTCTAGTGTTTGTGTTTCCATTCCTCTGAGCCAGGAAACTATGCAGAATAAATTCCCTGTTTTGTGAAGAAATACCACTTCCACCACTGTGCTTGAAGCTGTTCAACAAATTGCTAACTGCTCCAACTGCTGATGTCAGTTTCTGTGTGACAAGAATGCGTTCCACAGGAACCATATGGGTGGAAGGGAATTATAAGGTCCTTTTAGAGTGTAAGGAAGCAGAATGGCAAATTCGGCTTAGTGCAGACAAAAAACAGGTCTTAATGAGCACATCAATTTAAAGTGTTTTTTGCTGGCACAAAAAATTGTAGTCATAATTTTATAACATTTTATATGTCATTATGCTTTGATTTAGTAACGACCTTTATTAGTATTAGCACTTCACCTTGACATTTGTATATTATTTTATATTATTTTATTTAATTTCACTCCATTCTCTTTTCATGATGGAGTAATACATTTCTATTGATTATTATGGAAATGAGATTTGGTCCATTTACTTGCTGATTTGCTTATTTTATCACATGACTATTTCTGGGGTATTTAAACTGGGTGAGAGATTAAATTTTTTATGTTCTCAAGAAGTCCTATAATTATTTAAGGATGAAAGAGCTAAACACATTCTCATTGGCTCTCCATTATTTTTGTGGTCCATTGTGGTTGAAGTTATTTCAAGAAGGGAAAATAAAGTTTTCCCCTTGTAAGATAAATCTGAGCTGATATTATTAGTAAGGTTGGGGAAGAGTTGTAGAGCAATAGTGGTTTTGAAAAGGCAATGATTTTATGGTTTGATGTTGATTCTCACCTCATAAAGGAGGTGATTTTTAGAAACTGATGCATTTTCAAACCCAATGAGGTAATAACAGCAACCATGGGCCATTATACCCTATTTATTTAAAAAAGGGGGACAAACTTAAAAGATAAACTTGGGAAGGGAAACAAACAATGTTATAGGGCATGTTACCACGACCACATACTTGGTATTATGAGGTGCGGGGAGTACAAGCAATGCCAGTATATATATATATATATATATATATATATATATATATATATATATATATATATATATATATATAAGGGAGATAGTGTGCTTGTCAAATATATTGGTTAATAATGCTTATAGCTGAGCTGTGCATCCTATTGTGGATTGTTTGGAGTTGTCTATGTTCCTTGATGCCAAAATGTTAACTCCTTTTAGTTAGAGATAACAGAGCATCTCTGATGAAAATGATTTACAAGCACCACTATGATGTTTGCAAAAAAAAAGGTGAACAGTGCTTTATATAGACATGCGTTAAATTATGGAAGTGGAAGCAATTTTAACTTTACATTTGCAGTAGTGGTGAAATATGAAAAGATCCAAGAGTGGGCCCTTGGGAGTCTTTGGTAGAATATAAAGAACTACAATGGCAACTCAGACTAAGTGCCATTGTGGCACCGGGTTTCAATAACCATGTGTATGTAAACAGTGCACTTAAGATGGGATCAGCAAAATTGCACATCATAATGTTAGGTGAAAGCATGAGCAATCATGTTTTATGTTTGTGAACATCACTGCAAAAAAGTTGTTTTCTTTACTGTGGCCAATTTTCATTGAATGCATTGAGGGAAATGTAGATTATATATTTAGCTTGTAATTTTCTTGTTTGTTTTTAGCCTTTGGATTTGTTGTTACATCACATGTTCTTATTAAATTATTTGTTAAATATTTTCAAGAATAATGGTAAGAAACAATTGTAGCACACATATATATATATTTATTTATTAGATTAGAAACAATTAGAAGACAAGGGGCCGTAAAAAGAAACAAATAAGTATTGACATTCTTATTGATTGATTGTTAATTATGTCACTATAACTGAGCATATTTAAATATATTGTTTTGTTATGCTTCAGTTCTGATAAAACTCTACTTAAAAAAAGTATTAAATGGAAGGATATTAAACTGTTTTATTAATTTTAACATCTCGACTCAGGTTTATTCCTGGATCAGTGCATTGTACACTGTGATTGGTGGTTATTTATTTTCCACATTTTTTTTTTCAGAGTGGTGGCTACATAGTTTTGTTATTCCTGGTATTCTGACTAAAAGAACCCTGTAAAAGTGGATAAAGTCCTCATGGTACAAATAGTTTATTATTGTAACATTGTTATGAAAGATGTCCCATATAGATGGTCACCAACCAGGTTCTTTAATATTCAATCTCTGTTGCCCCATAAAAGCAGGCACCTTATACTGACAGGATGTGATTAAATAACATTATGTTAAGCAAAAATAAAGAGCTGATTTTTTTATTGAATAATAATGATATGAGCTGCGTTTGTATTTTAGGGTATATGTTAGTACTGGCTTTGCAAAACAGGTAGGAACTAGAGGCAGTGGACGGCCTAGGATTCTACTTGCAAACTAGGTGGATTTTTTCCCAAAACCTCACACTTCTGCATGCATATTTGATAGATGTTTTCCACCAAGTCACACATTAAGAATTGGACATTTCCCCTTGCTTTGAGTCTAATCAGCCCAAATGCCTAACCCACATATCCCTGCTAGAGCACTTAAAAACTCTGTTATGTTACTGCTGCTTGAGGTGAAGAGGTCTTGTGATTGATGAAAACACTCATCATGATTACTTTCAATAAAGATCACAAAAGAAGCCTTCTCTGCAGTTGAGTTTTACTTTGATCTAGAACTTAGGAAGCTTACTGTCTTCATTCAGAATCGAACATATCGTCATAGGTGTCCATCTAAAGTGCTATGATTTGGCAAATACTACTTCCACTTTTATATCTATATCTATCTATCTATATGTATATATACGGGTCCATGACAGAAGAACAAAATGCCGGATCACCAATGACCACATTACAAGACGACATTGCCGACAGCAGACATTCCTGACAATGGTGAGTAGTGCAGAATACGAATTAGTCCCATTCCTTCACTGTAGTGCAATCTTGAAGTTGATATATTTAAGTAGGGGGGGTGGGGGGTGCAGAGGGGCTTGCCCACCTGCTATACATATTTTAATGTGTTTTTTGTGTGTATTAAGGAAACGGAAATGTATTCCATTCCGTAATACCTTGAGTTAATATTGTTGGGGATGTCTGCTGTCGGTGATGTCATCTTGGCGATGTGGTCATCGGTGATCCAGCATTTTGTTCTTTTGTCGTGGACCCATAAATACATATATGTCCATAGAGATAGCTATAGATAGATATGTGTGAGAAATAAATGTACATTTTATATTTCAAAACTGGATAAATCTTCTGGAAAATGAAAGGAATTATCTTGCATACGTCCTGTTAAATTTTATTTACTGAATTAAGCTGAGGTACTATGGTCTTTTAAGGTTTACTTCAGCCTGCTTAAAGCTGCAAACTTAAGTAATCATAGAAATTCATAAATAAACAGAATAAATCCCCTGGACAAAGCCAATACTTGTTCTCAGTATCAAAAAATGGAACTCCTTACCTTTAACCTCCAGAATTATTTCTATACTACCCGACATTAAATGCTCTCTTAAAGAATACTTCACAAAATCTTGTCTCTGTTCCTGTACCAGTCCTGACTGAGCTTTCTCACTATATTTCCCGTATCCCCTTCAGCCTAAATCACACTTCACAACCATCTCCAGCAAGACCGTTTCTTGATCTCTTTCTCTTTTCTCCCTACTCACCTACGCTACCTGAAGACACCCTACCCTGCACGCTTCTTATAATCTCCTTCTCTCCGTCCTTCTTCCTTTATAATATGAACTCCTCTCTCATACTAAGACATCACTCAGTTTCCCTTCACTGTTTCTAGCCATGCCATTTCTAATATCTCTTTAAATATCTTATTTGAATTGCTTTATGTCTCATTTATCACACACTAAACTATGTAGCAAGTAATATGACTAATGGGTTTTTTCTAACATATTTTCTCCAACTCATGTTATTGTTTTTCACAGCAGTCTACTATGAAATATATGTTCTATGTTTTTCTCATTATAATATATTTTTACTCTTATGGTTTGTAGTATAACATAATAGTTTGTGATTTAAAATATCTGTACTTGATGTTTTGTAGTGTAACATGATATTTTGTGATTTAAAATATCTATACTTCATTTCTGAAAGATCGTGATTGCGGAGCTTTCCTCCATGGTCCTCCTCTGAAAATGGGCACTTTCTTGCCCAGATGGACTTTCCCAGTAAACAAATGTCAAATAAATAAACAAATAAAATAAATAGCATGCCATTTTATATCAGATTGCTTTATTTAAAAGAGACTGCAAAGGCTTGAGATATGATCAGCTTTAATTTGATAGAATATTATCTTTGTAGGAAAAGAATTAAACCAGTTATAGCAAAATGTTTCATTGTTTCGTGGTTATCTGATAATAGCTGGTATACCTGTAGCTGTCTGCTGCTAACGTATGGCTGAGAGATGATCTGAGAAAGACAAGGTAATACTCATTTTATTCTTATAGCAACATTTTGACTTATCCAAATTAAAAGCTTGTATTGTTGCTGTTGGTTTTTTTTTTTTTTTTTTGTGTATATCATTTCTGGTGATGTCATGTTAGTATAATTGTTAATCCAGCATTATTTTATAATTGCTGTCTCTAAAGTAAAATCTCAAACACACACTCACACACACACACACACACACACACACACACACACACACACACACACACACACACACACACATGCATGCACACACACGCACACACACGCACACACAAACCAGTTCACTTAAAGTCTGAATCCACAAATAATAATAATAATAATAATAATAATATTACATTTAAAATTTGTAGGATAAAAGATAAACAGAATTTTCTACCACGCAAATAACCAGTATGTTTTGAGTAATGCTTTTAAAGGGTGATATGTTAGGAAATATTGTTGAAAGAAGGATGTTGATTTGTAAGGTCTCTGGGGGTGCAGAGGACCAATGCTATGAGGTGCTAAAAAGCTTTATCCTATAGTCATGAGTTTGATTTTCTTATCCTCTGTTTCCCTAATGTGGCTTTCATCATAGTTACATAACCATGCAATGATTGTTACTCTCCAGTAAAAAAGGATATCAAATTAATGGATGTGTCCTAGACATAAAATATGCTAGTCTTCCTAAATAATATTTTGAAATACTCTAGAATAGCCTACCTCTGAACTGCAAGGCATTGCTGTTGTTATTCCAAAATACAATGATATTTGGTGGCAGTTACAGGAAATGATGTTTAAGTAAACATGAAGATCTTGTATATCATTACATGAAATTATATACAAAATTCTGAGTTGAGCAGATTTTGGATGTGGGAAATATGTTCTTATGTTCTATAACTTCACAAACTAATGCTGTAGGAAATTCTTACAGTGGGAACACTAACATGCCTGCTGTTAAATCAGTTTAACAAAGAGAAGCTGTTGCATTTTGTACCCTGAGGTTGTCTGTTGACAGCAATGCAAATATAACAGAAGACATCCACTTTCCTTAGGCTTGCATTTTATCATACGGTTCTGAAATAAAAAGTGGGATGCTTGCTGGCAAGATGAAAAATAAGCTTTATAACTTGATTTGCCTAATTCTGATGATATGCAGTGTGACAAAGGCAGTTAATAACAATGATTTTTATCGTCATTAAAATTATTCTGAGCAACATACTGAATTTTAAAAAATGCCTGAAAAAGACACATGAATGCTACTTATTTTCACATTCATGATTGTGCTGACGATAGCTTCAATGACACATCTGTCCTGAAGTTTGCAAAAAGATTCAAGTTGTGATCACTTCAATTTACCAATGTAATACATTTCATCAGTATGGAAGGCACTGGCAGACTTTACACAATCACAAACGATCTCTGACAGCTAATATGTACAAAAATATAATATATGTCTTAAGAGGAGGTTATGTGCAAGGGAATTATTTTTAAAAAAATCTAGGAAAAGGAAACACAAAAGTCTATTACTTAGGAATTGAATTTGTCAGCAGAATAAAATGAAGTAGCACACAGTGATGACCTTTAACTATTGTATACAGCAATGATTCTTGGGAAAATTAAGGTACTCACTTGCAGAAGAAGCTGATAAAACCTCATCTGGAATATTTTTTTAATTCAATGTTTTATTTCATTTATTGTAGTTTTTATGATAGTGTCAGTTCAGAGCCAGACAATCTATGTCTCCTGTATTATGTGTAAGATGGTGTAACCCTCTCCTTCATAAGTTTAAGGTCATATGAGAAACACAGCATAAAACAAAAATATAAAGTTCTTTGAGAGCCACAGGATTGTGTTATTGAGAGAATAACAGTGTCCATTAAAATTATGCATTATGAATGGAAGGTAAATGTACCATGCCAGGACATGCATATCGCCACTTATTAAGCAAAAAAGTGAAGAATGAAATTAACATTAAGGAGGCATAGCACTTGTTTTAGTAAAAGAGAAACAAAAGAGTATGATAAAGCTGATAACCCAGTTAACAAACACAATGGCATTTTGCAAGTCATATTAATGCTTTGAAATAAGTATCGCAGTATAGCTGAGTGCACCAGTATGCATTCGTCTCCCCAAACTATCATCCATGTACATATGCAAGGAACATACATGACATAGCTGAAGACAACAGTGTTAACTGCAAAATCAGTATTCCTTTCACAAGATGTTTATCTTTTTATACTTTGTGAAAAAATATGTTTATTTCACTAAAGCATCACTTGGTAAGCTCAGTGAACTAAAAGAAACATAAGAAGTATATCTTGCCTGCATGCCCCAGCTTCATCTTCCTCACTTGTTTCTGAGAATGAGAAATGTCACAAAGAAACCTTATGTCAGATATTATGAGACAACTAAGGTACTGCTAGGGGGACCACATTTAGGGTCTCTGAGCCTTGCTGTCAGTAATGTATGAACATGCCAAAACAAGATACTTTGTTCAGCTCAGCTGACAGTAAGAGAAAACCATCTGTAGTACAATTGCTTCACATATTTTCCGGGTTGGCATAAAGTACTAATAACAAGGGATAAGAGAAATAGTAAATCAGTGGTTTCCTTGGAACACCTTCCATGTCCCATTGACTTAAAAAACTGTGTCATGCACAAATTGGCTGAATTTGTTCTAATGGCTAATATAATCGATTTCTAAAAAATACTTCATTCAATGCAAATGAAAGCATCACAATGGAAACTGCACTAGATACCAAAGAATATACTTAGCAGGTGCATTTAAGTGTGTGCAAAAAAATTAATTAATGTAATTAGTTAATACAGGCATTAATGATCTGATCAATTGTAAGAGGGCATTAATAGGAAAAAACACTAGCTCATTGACGAGTAGTGGTTTAAGTCATGACTTACGTAAGTTGGTGTATTAGCTTCTCCATATGCAATGTTATTTTAGTCTGATAAAGTCTTTTTGAAAAAGAAACGTGTACTGAGAGAGTTTTCTCTTTGTAATAACATTCATTGGTTTAACTTCTATGATTTTGCATGTGTTGTAAAAGCTATTTCACAGAAGAGGGCAGTCATTGCAGAGTACCATTTACATCTGCAATTATGTAGATAGATTCAGTACATTTAGAGATGATTGGCTAACACAGGAGACTCTGTTCTGCAAATAGTTTCATGGGATAGAATGTAGGTATCATCACTCTGATCAATTTACACAAAAAATAAATAGCAGTCAAATGATAGAAGGAAATGTGATGATAAAATTCAAATGTATTAAAATGCTCCTACATAAAAGTTGCAGTGATAGTACAATCAAAGATATGGATTTCAGAATGTTTTCTATAAATCTGCATATATTTTAGTTCTTCACAGCTGTTTATTATTATTATTCTTTATGGCAGCTAAGATTTTATAGAGTAATAGTTATTTGTTACTTGTTCAGCTTCCAGATAGTTGTTGAATTTATTTATTAATTAATTTAAGTGCTTCACATAAAAACACTGAAATAAATAAATATTTATATTGATTACTGCAATTCTTCCTTTGAAGTGTAACTGTGAATATGTTAACTTGAACCTGTAAGTGCTAACTAGATCCAGACAATAATAAATGCACCATTTTATCTGTCAATGATAAGTACACAGTGCAGCCCACTAGATGTGAATACTATAGCAATAACCCATGCCTGGGTGTGGGTAATGCGGGATTTACCCACGGTTGGCGTGGTTTGGTCCAGAGGGCGAAGCCCGAGGGACCAAACAAAGACAACCGTGGGTAAATCCCGCATTACACACAGAAGTGGTTATTGCTATTATATATGACATTATTTAAGAAAAGAAATAATTACTTTTCTTAAATAATGGCATTGTATAACCTCTTTGCTGCCCTTCCACAGCTGTCTGGTATCCGTGGCAGTTCTGATGTACTGCATGCCTCGCAGTACATCAGAGTTGTGGCCAAAAGCAACGGAGAAAGCAAGATCTCCGTTGCTTTTACTGTTTCGCTATGTTAAATGGGTTTAACATAGCGAGACAGCTTTAAAATAAGGAGATCTCCGTTGCTTATTTTAAACTGTCTCGCTATGTTAAACCCATTTAACATAGCAGACAGGTTTAAAAAGCCATGGAGAAAGCAAGATCTCCATTGCTTTTTACATTGTCGCTATGTTAAAGGAGTTTAACATAGCGAGACAGCTTTAAAAAAAGCAACGGAGATCTCCGTTGCTTTTTTTAAACCTGTGTCGCTATGTTAAACTCTTTTAACATAGCGAGACAGTGTTTTAAAAGAGACTTATACTAATGGAAAAAGTCCGGGCGACCGGACCTTTTTCCATTAGTATATGTCGATTTACAACGTGCATGCTGGCCAATCAGCATGCACGTTTTGGAATATTAATTGGGGGTCATGGTATAATATTCATTTTGAAGGGACTTATGGAATGCTCAAATTAAAACTGTGCTAATGAAAGTTTATTGCTTATAGTTGCAAGTCATAATCACAGGTAAGTCAACTAGGATTGATTCAGTAAAGTGGTGTTTTAATAAAAATAGTTTTAATGAGTCTATGTAAAAAATGATGTATGATTATGATACTGAGTAATAAGTTTCAGCACTGCAAATCCTTCAGCTCCAAGACTAAACATGACAAGTATTGGGAACAATGTCCTTTCTTTTTCCTCGGGTGGATAAAGTCAGGGACTATCCTTTAAAGAGGTACTCATCTAGACTCATTTAAGTTCCTGGCAGCTTCTGATGTAAAGATGCTTTTCTACTCACTCATTTACATTAATCATCAAAAGATTCCCTCAGAAGACATGTAGTTTGAGACATACGATTCATGGGACTGAGCAGATATAGGCTGTGAGATCTCTGATCTCCAGGTTATCATTTTAAGTTAACTAAATACCAAAGTTAAGAAAAAGTAATTTATTTGTTTGGTGTATTATTTGTTACACTGAATATATTCCATACACTGACTTTGGATGTGTAGCTGCAAGCTTTATTATAAACAGATTCAAGTTTGAAATCATGAATACATCAGAGAATCAGAAACTAATGAATGTGATCCATCACTTACACAATAAAGACTCCTAATGAAGAGAGGAAAACAAAGAAAAATTATAGTTTCAGATAATAGTGCAGTTAAACCATAAGTCTATAGAAGAGTCCTTATGGAAGCTAAAGATTTAGTTATTATCTGAAACATTATCAAAAATTTCCTCATGGAACTCTGCATCCACATTTAAGTACTTTGCCCTTACCTGGATTTACAACAGCAAAAAAAGCCAAAATTATTCTTTTGATTTCAAGGTAAGTAACTTTCAACAATACAAGAAGATCAATAAACTAGAGTCTGTGGTAAAGGTTCAGGAAGACAAAAGTCATTGAAGTAATTTTACTAGCAAACTTTTCTACCAAAAACTAACAATGTACACAAGGTGTCTCTGCCTGTTTTATCTTCAAATTTTATCTCTCTTTCAACCTAGGTAAGTGTTAAGCTGAATAAGAATTGCCTTTCTTAATTTCAATATTTTAAACTGTAAAAATCAATCAATACGATACCATATCATACCATACTGCCTGGGAAGGTATGAATGATCTACCTAAAAGGGCCAAAAAGAATCTGTATAAGGAACCCCTGGTGGAATAAAAGTCTACATTTTAAAGGGCAGATTTAATAATCAGCACAAAATAGTCACAAACACTGTAGAACACAAAAATGACACACAGAGGCAAGGAAATGATCCCCACGATTTATTATACTGCTTAGCACTTTCGTCTTGCACAATGACAAAACTTCATCAGATTTAATAATCACTCTACAAAAGAGAGGTCTCCAGATTAATTAATCTTCCATGCAGGACTAGCTTAGTCCTGCATGGAAGTGACCGTTTAGGAGTAGGATGGCAGCGGGCCATGCATATTAATGAGGCACACTGCCCAAGGTCCTAGGCTTACATGGAGCATGTACGAGTGCAGGGGGCATGTCTGAGAGCAGAGATCTCAGAATAAACATGCCCCCCGCAATGTAGAACAGCAGAAAGGGGTATGCAATGAGCAAGACCGCTCACAGGTGACCGCATATCCCCACCAACAGTCCCCCTTGTGTATAACAACAACAGAAGGTAGAAATAAAATGAAGAAAGCCTTTTTTATTTTTAAAATCCGATTACAGCTAACCGTAGGTGCGCGGGTGTGCCCATCGCTTAGCTACGATTAATGCAGCTTAAAAGGCTGAAGAGGATAACAAGGAAGATATATGCAAATGAAGCAGCATAGCAATAGTGTAGTGGGCAGAGCATTCGCCTGACGAGCAGACATTCCCAGTTTGAGTCCCACTGCAGCACATTCCATTTTATATGACAAAGCACACTATGACCAATATTTGTGTTGCATAATCCACTAAATAACATATATTTATGAACTGGAGTACTACAGTAAATACTCATGTGAGGTGTCAGTGTCATAATGAAAAAGGCACTAGTAAGCAGGTTTAAGCACAAATAAGCAGTAGTAAGCATATATAAGCATTAGTAAGCGGCCTTAAGGCCATTTGCACTGCGGTAAGCAATGACTACACTGGCTAAGCAAGTCTAAAGCTAACTCTCTGTAAGCAGATGTAATGGCAGATCAGCAGTGCTTACCGTTACGCAAACCCACTTACAATTGCTCAAAAGTGCCTTAATCACTCTGTGTCCAACAGCCCTTGTTCTGCCCATCAACAAAATAAACAGCCATGCAGGTCTCAAACCCAGGACCCTATATAACATAGTGCCAGTAGTTATCCAAAAGGTCATCACAGAAGTACAGAAGAATGAGGTAGTAGCAAACAAGTCCTCACCATAGTATAACCAAACTGAACCTGTGAAAGGCAGCAGTATCAGTCATATGTGCCATAACCCACTACATAATATAAATATGTGAAGTGGAGTACAGCAGTAAGCCCAGAAGTGAGGTGCAATTGTAACAGAGTGCTGAAGTCCACAATAAAATACAAGGACCCCACAGAGTGTACGTACACATTAATCATGGAAACCAGGCATACATATAAGGTGTAATGAATAATAACACAATTCCAAAAAGGCATTAAAATGAAAGTCTAATGCAAGCAACGCTAAGCATTGCACAGGCCAGCTTAGGAGGTGTGAGCAATTTGTAGACCAGCTAACTCATCATGCCCAGTGGTATACCCCTTTAAACAATGCCAACCCTAGGTAAGCAAGTTTGCCCACAGCTTAGCCTTTTCAAAACTGGCCAATCACGGAAAAGTGCAGGAAATCATCCTTACTTAAACCCAAGAGGTGGGAATACATCTCATAACTGGTTGTAGCTTCCCCTTGCAGGCACTATGGCAGTAAGGGGGGAAGGTGTGCACTTCCGGGTGCAGCACTGGTGCATCTAGGAGTCCAATGTGATGGCAGGACTCCTAGTTAAAGACCAGAGACTGCTGCAGGGCTAGTACCAGAACTCCCAATAAAAGGCGGAGGCCTGGGACCATCTTGCATGTGACCTCACCAGTGCCACTGGCATACCCTGAACTGGTGAGCAGGTCAAGCACCACTATGTCAATCTGAAGCGGCATAAGGGGAAACTCTTGGAAGAGTGGCTCCAAGAAGCTAGAGTGGCAGGGGATGTTCAAGCCATGTGTAAGTATCACCCCAGTATGTGTGTAATAATTGCCAGCTCAGGTATATCATGGATAGGTATGGCTAAATATTCCTCTTATGTCCCCCACAGCTGCAATGGAGTAGGCCACGAACCAGAAGGCCCACATCTGTCGTTTGGCAAAGTTGCGATGCGAGGCAGGTCAGTAATACTCATGCATTTACTGTCATAGGAAATAAAACTAAAAGTAGAAGTAAATCAATTGCCTGTATAAAACCAGTATTGTTCAAGGCGAGTACTGCTTACACTAGAGAATATGGCAGGAAGAGTCTCATATTCTTTGTATGTCAATAACAGTGTAATATCCTGACAAAACAGGTCTAACTGCTGGACTGCATGTGTATATACTGGTATCATATGGTAATGGAGATTTGCAATCACGTAATAGTACTGTTGTATTAAGCAATGTTACCCACACTGTGCACCATAAATTGAACGTGTAGGAATGCCTGTATATGACAGGTGTCATCCCCTGAGGCCATTTAGTACAACTGAGAGACACATAGTCAATAAACAGGGAAAATGAAGACAACAAAAAACAAATAGCACATGCAACTGAGATGTGAACTGTTTTTTCAGCACACACAGCCACGTTTCGAATCCTGCCAGTGGTAGTAGTCTGCATACAGAATCATACCCCACAACTGTACAGATATGTCCAGAATGTCTATTAAAGTGGCCCATATCTATTGCCTATCAACCTGTCCCCCTGGGAAATCAGTGGGATAATTCCAGACGTATAGGTAGTGAACAGGACATACAACTGATTGACACACATCTATGACAACAAACCTGGCACACTAGCAACTCCCCAATACCTTATGTGACTAAGAAGCCACGTATGTCCCATTTACACTCCAGCTTGTTAAGCTGTGGTCAGAGTGTGTACAGTAACAGCATGAGATGTATGTGCATAATAGTAATGTGGAACCTGGTACTGTATGTTAGAACATTCAGGTAGTGCTAATAAACATTCTTCTCACAGGTCTGTCACATACCAACACTGTGCCCAGAAATACAAGAATGATATGCAGTTGCTCTGAATAATGAGGTATTACACATCACTGTCACCCACACTGTCCTACAACATATAACCCTGTAGGAAATCTGTATAAGAGTGTTGTTATACAAGGTCAGAATGCAAAAGCACAGGGGATTAATAAGACAGAAAGCAAATAGGAGATATACAGCAATATCTATAGAGCAGACACAGCTGTGATGGACAGTGTTTAGGCTGTTGCAGACACAGCCATGGTCTGAATCCTGGGAGTGGAATTAGGCTGCATACAGAATCATTCCCTACAATTACACAGATGAGGCCAGAATGTCCAGTATATGGGCCAATATCTGCTGCCTGTCCCCCTGTCCTCCTGGTAAGTCTGATGGATGATCCCAGATGTTCAGCCAGCAAACAGGGAATACAAGTGATTGTCGAACATCTATGAGAATACACCTGTCACTGTAGCAATCCATGAAACTGTTAGGAGAGTAATAATTCAAGTATGTCCTATTTACACTCCTATGCCATCAAGCTGTGACCAGAGTGTGTACAGTGACAGAGTGAGATGTATGTGCATAATACTAATGTGTAATCCAGAACTTTGTGTGGCAACAGTCAGGTATTGCTAACAAACATTGCTCCCACAGGTATATTGTATAAGAACACTGTGCTGAGAAATTCAGGCCATTATAACCTGTACTGATACTGTTCACTTTGGTAGTGTAGGGAATTGTGAGTGTTGCAGTTTCTCTGAATAATAAAGTATCACTGGTCACTGTCACCCACACTGTGCTACATAATATAACTGTGTAGGAAAGCATGTACATCTGTGTGTCAGGTCAGTAAAGGTGGAAGAAGGCAATATTCTAGATATGTCCAGTCACACCAGCATGTGGTCAACACATGGCCAGAGTCTGTGCCGAGAGAGTTGGACAGCATAGTGCAAAACATCAACCTGGAGTCCAGTAGTATGTGTAGAAACAGTTAGTGTTAACAAATATTCCCTCCACAGGTATACAAGGTAAGAGGTGTATACTGCAGGTAAATCTAGATCATGTGTAACAATGGCGACAGACATATCACTGTCCAAACTAAGGCAATAGGGTAGTGTAGTAAGACTTGTAAGGTACAGATAACAGCACTTACTATGAAAGTAACGTGGACTACAGGAATATACTAGTTGTTAATTGACATATTTCTCTCCCCCACATTATCACCAACAATAATCAACATACCCACTCCAACCGGTATGTAATGACTCTGATAATGTCCACTTGTTTGATAAATACTTTCATGGTTCCCATGCATGTGCTATATTGAATTACTCCAACATTGGTGGCATAGTGCCATCAATGTACCTGCATGCTGTTCTTATTACTACTGTCATCCCATATATGCATGTGTTCTGTTTGCTATGCAACTGTTCTCTATCTGGTGTTTGGGTTAATGGGAATATCTATGCATGCTGTTAAACCTAACCCTGGAATGTTGACTAGTACTAACCTACAAATGATGATGAATTCTAAACACTATAGCACTCTTGGGAAGGCCGGTCCCAGCAGACCCACCTGTCCCACCCCAGCTCGCCATGGCAACGGGCACGAACATGTCTGGGGCCCAACCCGGGACCTCCCTGTCCATTGGTCCTGCACCACCATCGAGTGGAACTGCCTCAGGAGATGGGGCTCGCCCCCTCTGAGAGTGGGTGTGGAAAGGCATCTGTCACCCATCGCCAGGTTGGGGTCATGGTGCGTAAAGCGATCAATGAGCAGTTTGGTGATTTTCTACTCCAGCTCAAGAGCCACATTTCATGATTAGAGATTCAGCCAGGCTCTACAACTCAGCCCCCAGCACAGCCACCTTCGGGGCTGTGAAGGTGTAGTGGTGACTGCCTATGGGTGGGGACCTCAGTCCCACTGTTACCACTAGAGGGCTTGTGGGCTTCCGATATCCCAACACCCCTCCCCATCAAGGTGTTTACCCCCCATATGTGTCATATACTGCCTCTGTATGCATCTTATTTGTCTTGTCTGTTAACCTACCCAACCTTCCTCCCCAAATATACCTACTACCCCTCTCCAACATCCCACTCTCAACTGAAATAAAAGGGGCAATCTGTTCCCACAAAATAATCAAGCCCCATACATAGTTGTCCATTTCACACACATGTCCACTGGACACATGTAATCCAGTCTAATTGGCATCACAATTTATTATTGTTGTCCTCACACCTCTCCCAGGGGTTTGAGTGCCCAAATCTACCTCCAAATACAGTGTATATGCACAGCTGTTGCTGTCAAAGACATGGGCAGCTATGGGCCTTCCCTACACCCTTCCCGCAAATCCCTGGCTATTTTCCCTACTGTCTTTCCCTCTTTGTGCCTCTTTTTTTACCACTTTTCTATCAACCCCATTTTCTTTTCTTTTAAAGAAATTAGAGCAGGGGTAAGCAGCAGTAAGCACTTTTAAGCAGCAGTAAGTGGGTTTATGCCTGTTTGCACAGGGGTATGCAATGCCTACAAAGGTTAAGCAATTTAGAAGTTGAGTATAAGAAACTGTAACAAGAAGCTAGCAGTGCTTACCTCCATGCAAATGTGCCTACAACTGCTTTAAATTACCTTAATCACTCTGTATCCAATGGCCCATGTTCTGCCCAGCAACAAAATACACAACCTTTCCAAGGCTTGAACCTAGGACCCTCCACCCCATAGTCAAACTGATTTACCACTAAGCCATGCTAGATATACATAAATCTGATGTTGTCAGAAACATATCATCCAGCCCAGCCATGCAAAAGTACAAAGAATGTATACCAACATTTAGATGTATGTATGTGTATAAATATATTAATATCTAAACAGATACGCCATATATATATATATATATATATATATATATATATATATATTTAGAAATATATATTATATATAAATATATATGAACATATATACATGCAAATGCCTACATTGACACAGATATATGTCTACACCTATATGTTGACATATACACAGCAAGTTACATATATATATGCAGATGTATATCTATGAAGATATATACGGACATAGTTTTTATACACACACATATATATATATATATATATATATATATATATATATATATATATATATATATATATATATATATATATATATACATATATATATATATATATATATATATATATATATATATATATATGGCCATACATCTGTAGACAGCAATGGGAGATTAACAAAAAGATATATGTCCACATGCACCTTAATGGGGTTGAGAGGCCCCAAACAATATATGTCTTGTATGAATAGGCATATCCCCCCTACAGCCAAACACATCTGCCCTGCAATACACTACCAAGTGTTGCAGATCCCATAACCAGGACCTGACATGACATGGGCACATGATGTTAACAGTACTACATCCCACCTGCATGATGTCAGGCTGGCATTGGTAACATATCATGCATTACAGTTTGCCTCCCATAGGAAATGTAAAATATGGAAGCTATCAACATCCCCTGGATACAGATACACAAACACAGATATGCAGATACATATATACATATATATATAGATATACATGTGACTACACATACACATGCAGAGATATTTACAGTAAGATACATATGTAGAAGATGCGCACAATATGGAACAGCTACTATGCCTACAGTTAACACCTTAACAACTGTACGGGCCACCCATACAAATGACAATCGATGCCTGCAACATATACCCACAGAGATGTCATAGGAAAAAAAAACACCACACAAAGGTTTGCAGAAATGGAAAACCTTTATTTGTGTACTATTACAGTTATATATGCCATGTCATATAGCTGTTCAGACACTGACATCCATATAAACAGAGTAATGCAACTGCGAAATGTTTATACTAATACAGTAGTCTGGAAAGGTTCACAACTGTTGCAGTCCAGGCCAGTCCCTTCAAATTGTACAATAGTAAAGACAGACTAGGCCACAGGATACCAAACAATCAACAATAAGTAATGCAGGTGTATAGTTCAGCAGCCTCCATCTACACTCTGTACAAAATTACTAGGTGGTAAAGACTTCAGTTGACCAAATGGTATGTAACTGTTACATAAGAAGCCATAACTGACACCATCAGAAGCATACTGACAAACAAAATAGTCTGCATGGCAGGATGCAGTAGGCCTGCATTAACCCAATTTATGTAAGTAATGTAAAAATAGGTGAAGAGTATGGTACTGTACATCCAGATACCTTAAGGCAGATCACCCCTGATACGCCCACATTTTGTAACAGCCTAGGTCATGTATGGTGCATCCCCCCTGCACACAATAATACAGGGCCATATACCACTGTTACATACACTGGCCTCTGGAGTGCCTAAGGGCACACATGTATTGTGTAGGTGAAGCCCACACATATATGGCCCCAGCCCCACCATATGTGTGAGGGATACAACAGCAGTGGACTGATGGCAGCAATGGCAGTGTGATATACTCACAGTCCACTACAGAACAACCCCTGACAGCATGTCATATGTGCAAAGCTTAGTATATCGGTGGAGGACAGAGGCTGGAACACAATCTCATATGTGGAAAACTGTTGCCATACACTAAGCAAGTCACTGGTGTTACAGGATAGTCTGCAACATACCCTTAGTTAGGGAATTGAGGTTAGAAACATAAATGGATGTATCCATGTACTGATAGCACTCAACACACACACTGTCAGTGAAATATCTGACACAGGACCTGTGTGGTGGACAGACAAAACATGATAGGCACACCTCTGGCCATCAGGAGGATAGGCCCACAGTTGAGAGCTATGCAGACAGACTGCATTCCAAGGTAAACTAGTATGTACACGCACACACCCTGTAACACCAGTACTATACAAAGCATAACACAACTCTGCTCTCACTCTGTCTGTAGTTCTGGAACCTCCTACAAATATGTAGCTGGCCTGAATGCGGCGGTTGTCCTGTAAGAGGTATTGCTACCTGCTGTCTGTAACACTGATGCTCACACACAGGAAGGATGTCCATCACACAAGAAAGGCAAAGGGACCACGCCCACATGATGTAGGGATTTATAGTAGGTGGTTGCCATGGCAGTGGTAATTGGAAGTACTACATAGCAAGCTGCATGCAGTTAAAAAGTGCAGGGCACTGATTGGTGCAGAGGCTATCACTTGATCAAGTGCATCACCTACTAAAGCCAGACTGCAATCTATACAAAACAGCTCAATCCATTCACTGGAGAGAGAGAGAGAGAGAAAGAGAGAGAGAGAGAAAACGAAAGCGAAAAAAAAAGCCAAAGCTCTTCAAACTAACAGCTGAAGTCGCAGGCATTTAGCCAGATGCCATTCAACAAGACATAATTCCCACAACAGGTATGTGAAATATATGTACATGTATTAGAATGTATTACCTGGTCCATCATAATGGGATAGATGATGTGGGATGAGTTATCTGTGCTATCAGGTGTTGTCATGATGATGTTCAACTGAAGAACTGCTATGGACAATAGTTTCTGTCCCTGTGGGTAGTGGGCCATATGTTAACTGTGCAAGTCAGCACTGACAGACAAGATGTAAGCCATCATAGTGTGTGTGTTGTGTAATGGGAAGTATGTATATTATGTGGCCAATAGCTGGTGTTGGAAGTAATGCCATTATGATGGATATGTGGAAGCCAAGGCCCACCACTGGCAGGATACTCAGGTGAATCTGTAATGTAGCATGCTGGAATGCCAAAGGTGTGTAATAGGGTTACCTGCAATCAGGTCCCACATATACCCCACTAATCTCAGACCGTGTATATATGTAGCACCTGTCTGTGTTGTAGCAAGGCAGAACAGTGCAGCTGTACAGGAAGGTGTTGTGAAATTGTGGAGCTGAAGTCTGACTGTACCCCACATATAGGTATGCATATGTGTACATATGTCACATATATAATGTATAAAGATATATATGTATATCAGCATGTATGTCCAGAAATATACATATACCCATGTGTAGATATATATATGTGCACATATATACATCACATATATGGAGACATATATAGATATATACCTATATGCACATGTCTACATATGTACAAACACACACACACAAACATATATGTATATAAAGACATGTCCCCTATATCACTACCACAGTGATGTGTGCTACGTGTGAGGCAGCAGCACACATAACGATACACACAGATATCTACAGCTGGCAGTGTGTGCATCATGGATGGATATGTCACATGTTACTCCCGTGTTGGCACCACATTGCCCCTGTCTGTGAAGTATGCAATGGGAATATGGGGAAGTATGGCAGGTACACATGTGGAGGTGGTCAGGACTGGTACATATACAGGGGTGGTATGTGACACATGTGGTGGATAAACACCTTGGATGGTGTGTGTGTGTTCTATGATGTGGATGCCCCGTGGTCCCCCATATGGACACAATGGGAACAAGCATCCCACCCACTGCCACTCACAACAGCAGTCCATGTCCTTGAAGGTGCCTTGTCTGGAGGCTGAGCAGGAGGAGCATGTTGGCCGTGTGAAAGTGTATTGGGTGCCTCAGACTGATGTAGCACATCCCTCATGTGTCTGTGGATCCCGGTCTGGAAGAGACCCTAGATCTGAGCTCAGGGGACAGGAACATGTCTCTGTGTGTCCTGGGGGGGCAACATCCCCTGGGTGGTTCCACCTGATGGTATAGCTGTAACAGTACAAAGGGAGGTCCCAGGTTGGGACACACATGTGATATGGCCAGGTTTCATGGGCAGATTGGTGTGGAGAGGTGGATCAGCTGGCCAATAAAACATGTACATGTTATTGTGTCACTGTTATAGAACATTTGTTGGTAGTAATAGTCTACAAAATCCCGGTACATGTCCAACAGCATGCATAGATATCCCCAATAACACAGACTGTCAGATGTGCAGCAATCGCAGAGCATCTATACCACTGGAATATATGTAACCATAGTGGCCCTGACAATGGCATGCAGGTGAATAGTCTGTAACAGGCCAGCAATGATAATTTTCATGAAGGGAACATGGCTACAATCACATAGCAGAAGGTGTGGTACAATACAAAATCTGTCCAAATGGTAGTTAAGCTGTAGCCATACCTAATGAGTACTGTGAACAGTCTGTTGAAGCTGATATGGAGGGGGAGTGACAGAGATGTGTTTTACGATCTGTGGTAATTTTGCCGTATGAGTTGCTCAGACCTGTTTCCATCTTTATATCTTTCAGCCAAGATGGCACATGCACGGTTGCCCACCTATTCCAATGCTGGAAATGACATGTTGATAGCACACATAATCCAGCACTATCCACTGCTGTTTGGCAGGCACGCACATGAGCAGCAGGAGTGGACCGCCCTGTGGAATGACCTAGTCCACAGGGTCAATAATGTCGGACTGCACAACTGCAGTTATGAGCAGGTCTGGCATCATTGTACTGATCTGCTTTGTGATGCCCATTGGCATGCTGCTGCAGTCCAGGGGGGTCACCTCGCCACAGGGGAGGCCATGCCATCCACCCCCCCGACACATGTGGAGGAGCTCCTGGCCAGCCTTATGGCACCTGCCCGTCCGGACCACCAACAAACACTGGACCCCTTTGTGGAGGTGGGTGTCACCCACAGACCAGCCGAGGACCATGCAGGTAAAGACGCAGGGCACATCAGTAGACCAATGTTGTGTAAACATCTGCATTGGTACAGGTAGATCATGCATATCTGAAATGTCATAGATATATTGTGTTGCTGCATTGTAGTGATAAACAGATGTCCAGATGTGGTAGTATTGTGGTAATTTACCATTGATGTATGGTAGTACTGCACCCAGCCTGTAGCAGTGACACAGGTGTGGCCACTGACATTGCATCTCTCACCTTCTTATGTAGGTCCCTCCGTGATAACAACAAGGCAGCAGCTGGTGACTATGTTTTATGTAGATGCATGCCAATACACCAGGCATGTAATGGTGATGGTATATTCCATGCACACATCTAGCACACCTACCCTTAATGCATGCTGTACATGTGCATGTATTGTTGCTGTGAAATGCATGGTCTCACAGGGGTGACCATGATGGGGTATTGGAAGGGTATGTCAGACACCTGCATGATAACTAACATCCTGTCATTGTGGAATGTGCCCACAATGAGTAACATACTGGTGGTAGACATGGCCTACAGTAGTGACATGTTCTAAACAACACCCATATACAGTGCAACACTAGTGTATAAACTTGTAGGACAATGGCAAATGCTGCAGAGATGCACTATGGCATAAATCATTACAGTAGTCCACATTATCAGCTGGGTCTAAGCTACAACATGTGGTGTTCAGTGTATGGGACACTGCAAAGTGACACAATTGTGAAGGGCTTGGTTTACCTTCATGTGTGTGTATTGCACACGAGCAAACAGCAATTGTCCAAAAGGCCGTTTGCAAAGTTTGCAAATGCTGAACGGAAAAAGGTTTGGATGTGCAATGAGTGAATGCACAGTGACATTCGCTCATTGCACATTCGACATTATGGGGCGGCTTGCGCTATAGTGGGGATCGGAAAATGGTCCCTTTTCCCACTGTAGTGTGATCTCAGATTTAGAATATTAAAGTAGGGGGGTGTGTGGAGTGTGCAGTCCCCCATAAGGGTGGTTCAGGGGCTTTCCCCCCTACTTTACACTTCATTTTTTTCTTTCGATATTTATGTTCGAAAATCAGCAAATCTGCTTTTCGAGTTGCTGATTTTCGAACATAGGGAATTGTCACTGTTCTTACTTTTGTGGTTATGATTCGCTCATATGAGCAATCGCACCACTGTGATTTTGTTTTGTAAAGGTAAACCATAGGGCTTACATATCATGCATCTGCATAAAAGGTGAGGGGGGGTCTCAGCATGACACACCAGTGCACTGCAGCAGGGCTCCTAAGGATGGTAGGAATGGCTATATCTGCATATAGTCAGGTTCAGGACCTGTGGCAGCCATAACCCTACCCACACAGCAATAGTGATGGCAGTGTGTGAACACCATGGGATGTGCACATGAGTAGACCTTGCAATCATGCAGAATAGGAGGACCTGTGTAGGGCAGACTGAACATACACTGACAAATGCAGATGGCCCATGTTGGTATACCCCTGCCAGGAGCAGTGACTGCTGTAGTACACACAACAAGAGGTGTAATATACCGTCATGATAAGGGTGTACACACATATGCCCACATGGTGTGTATGCATTGTGGTCAGCAGCCGCACACCTAAAACAATCCGTAGACACTGCATGTGAAAGTACAGGACATATGTCACATACCAGGCTTGTGTACTGCTAAGATATGCGGTGATGTGGTCCCATGGCAGATCAAGGATGTCTCTGTAAAACCAATAAAGGTGTGTACATTCCCCATAGCCACGGTATGCTCTGATGGTTGTCAGTGTAAGAGTATTGCAGTGGTCATACATGGTCTGTTGATGTTGACAGCTGTAAATCAGACATCAGGCATTCACCAATGACAACAGTCCACATATCATTCCAGGTATGTGTTGCTGAAAAACACAGGGGCTGTGAGAAGTAAAGCTGACATAACTGACACAGTACTACACATTCCGCATTGGGTTGTACACCTGTGAGTTGTGGTGCACAGTTCATGGCAGGGTGCAGAACAGGTGCACAGCAATACTGTGTACATGGGTGTAGTGATATCCAGGGGAAGGGGCATCACCTAGTGACACAGCACATGGATCACACAGATGTATACTGTTGCTAGCATGCATTAACTATAGCTGAACTGCATGCTGTTCTGTACCATATGTTCTGCATGTTGGCAGATGGGTAATAGGAGGACTGTGTGTACTATCATTGTGCAACCTCACCTGTATGTGTGTGTATGTGTGTGCATCTTGGTGGTTAGTTAGTGCCTGCAGGGTCACTCGAGTGAAGTGGAGGGAGGTAGATGCATGTATGATGCGTGTGTGCATGTGTGTGTTTGTGTGTGTGGCCATGTATGCACGTGTGATTGTGGGGTGTTCTTATAGTTGTACCTCCCTTTGGGACCATGCAGTACATGTACATGAATTGCCACATTCCACACCAGGAATACCTGTCATATGTGTTATCACAGGACAGCAAATAGTATAATATGATCTGTAGCATGGAAGAGGCATCCAGAGGTAAGGTAGACTCCAGGTACACACTTAATATCGCAGTCAGCAGAGAGGTCATCAACAACCCACATATGCAGCTCTACAGATGCATTAGGGAAGTACTAGTCAACACCAGGAAGTGTAGCCAAATATTACAGGTGTCACATGATGGGCTGATGGAGCAGCATATCTGGCATGTACTGAGCATTACATACACATGACACACCAGTGGGAGGTATTATGGATACAACACAGTAGCCCACACATATAGGGTTCATTCACATCATTTCCGGGCATACAAAGAGTACATACATTATGACAGCAGTGAGACCATGTAAATCCACTACAAACAGGTCAGGCAGGTAAAGTAGCAACAGGCCTTGGGTTGTGGCCACTTGTGTGGGCATTTAGAGGACTGTGATGTTAATGAGTGGTATCAATGTGTGTATGTTAACAAGTGTGATGCAGGATGGGGTAACACATGGATATATACATGGAACTGTCTGTAAAGCCATGGACATGTAGGTATTATGGAGGTGTGTGTGTGTGTGTGTGTGTGTGTGTGTGTGTGTGTGTGTGTGTGTGTGTGTGTGTGTGTGTGTGTGTGTGTGTGTGTGTGTGTGTGTGTGTGTGTGTGTGTGTGTGTGTTTGTACTGTTAGGCAATGCTGTGCAGGTTTTAAAGTGTGTTTATTGTTTTCCCCCACAGGTGGCGAGGTGGGTTAGGGTCCCTCCTGTATGAAATCTGATGTAGATATCCATACAGATACAAATGATGATAATAATGTTGCGGCACAGGTGGGGTTGTCAGGGGCCGACACTGCACCAACATTTGACATCCCCTTTTAGCCACCCTACCCCCGCACACAGTTTTAGTGCCTATATGCACCCCATCACCAGTGGCCATATCAGAGGGACAGCTGGCATTCATTGGCAGTGCACAGGAAAGTGTGGTAACCATGCCTACTGTGTCCGTTCACAGCAGGCATAGCCAGATGTCCGGCAGGCTGCCACATAGGCAGATGTCCCAGGGTGCTCATGGTAGGGCCACTGGACACCATGCCCCTGGCAGAGATGACATAGCTGCTACCAGCAGAAGCATGTTTCACACTGTCATGGTGGCGCAGGCACATATAGAACATTACCACAGACAGGGCCTGAGGCTGTAGAGGGCTGCTCTCACCTCTTCAAATGACAATGCCCGTGAACTGGCTGGTTCCATCCGTGGATTAATTGAGTTCATGTATAGATGGTCTGGTGAGATGATGGCCCTCATCAGCCATGGTCTGTCCATGCTTGAATGTGTGGTTGGAGTGTGGTGACATCCACGTGGACATAGACCAGCAACGCCAACAGCTGGTAGTCAACGTGGATGTGCCAGGACACCAAGGGGCTCCCATAGTGGCAGTAGCAGCCCTGGCAGTGCAGGGGGTGTGCTGTCCACACCACAGCTGGCCACGTGCATGTAGTCCTGGCCAGTCCCAAGAGGGAGCTGGTACCAGCAGACTAATGTCAGCAGCAGGTGATAGTAGCACATTGAGGTCTGTACCTCGACGTGCCTGCAGAACCCCTGGCAGGCACAGTCCACGTGTCCATGGCCAGAGGCAGTGAACTGCACACCCTACCAGGTATGGTCTGCAGCTGTCCATAAACACCTGTGTAGGGCAGCCACATGGCAGAACTGTGTGCATGCATACCCACACACTATGCAAACACACCTAGGGCAACCCCATACCTACACACACCACATCACCTCGGCCAACTCCCCAGAGTACACTCCTCACTCACACACATGATGTCAAATGTATGACCAACCCTCGGCCTCTGGCAAACCAACACCACACATTGTGTATATGATGATACCTGTGCCCCATCCCTGTCATCCATACCATTGATGCAGGGCCAGGCTGATATGGTTCTGATGCACATGGTGACTGTACAACAGTGTACCACGGTACTGCAGTGTAATATGTAGGGAGTAGAGTGTGAGGCATAATTGGCAGGTAGTGTAGCCTCCAGCAATTATGCCCTATAGATGTTAGTAACACTGGTTGGTTGTGGTCTCTATAATGTTATCCAATTGTGTTGTTGGTGTACATGCATCAGCACTAAGATGCCCTGTGCATATGATGATACCTGTGTCCCATCCCTGTCATCCATACTATCAATGCATGGACAGGTGGATATGGTTCTGATGCACACAGTGGCTGTACAACAGTATATCACAGTCCTGCAGTGTAACATGTTGTAGGGAGTATAGTGTGAGGCATATTTGGCAGGTAGTGTAGCCATCCCACAATGATGCCTTATAGCTGTTAGTAAAACTGGTTGGTTGTGGTCTCTATGTTATCCAATTGTGTTGTAGGTGTACATGTGTCAGCACTAGGATACCCTGTGCATATGATGATACCTGTGCCCCATCCCTGTCATCCATACCATCAATGCAGGGACAGGCTGATATGGTTCTGATGCACACGGTGACTGTACAACAGCGTACCACGGTTCTGCAGTGTAACATGTTGTAGGGAGTAGAGTGTGAGGCATATTTGGCTGGTAGTGTAGACATCCAGCAATGATGCCTTATAGCTGTTAGTAACACTGGTTGGTTGTGGTCTCTATAATGTTATCCAATTGTGTTGTAGGTGTACATGTGTTAGCACTAGGATGCCCTGTGCATATGATGATACCTGTGCCCCATCCCTTTCATCCATACCATCAATGCAGGGACAGGCTGACATGGCTCTGATGCACACGGTGACTTACAGCAGTGTACCACAGTCCTGTATTGTAACATGTTGTATGGAGTAGAGTGTGAGGCATATTTGGCAGGTAGTGTAGCCATGCAGCAATGATGCATTATAGCTGTTAGTAACACTGGTTGATTGTGGTCCCTATAATGTTATCTATGTGTGTTGTAGGTGTACATGTGTCAGCACTAGGATGGTCTGCAGACATATTGCACAACAGGGTATGTCACTGTGCTGACACCATGGCTGTGACATATCTGAGGTACAGTCAAACACCTTTCACAGGTTACTACACCAGTTATTGCCTGTGCCACATGGACAGGTGGCCCACTGAGACATGTATACCCTGCATCCTGATGTAGACCCATCTACATACACGCACACTGTTACTTGTCAACACTGGGACTAGACCCCTACCAAGCTATGTCATGATACTGACGTGTGTGGCTTACATTGCACACATGGCACAGTGTTTAGGATGAGGTGTGTCCTAGGTTTGATGGTACATGCAGGCATGTATAGTATGCTAATGGGGAATGTATTGGGTGTATTTGGACGATACATAGTGGGACATGCCGTCAAATACACATTTACAGACACATAACAGCCAGACACATGTGTGAGATGCCAGAGCCTATCACTGCAAACTACCTTGACCATGTTTCCAAATTGTTACAGGTAAGCTGCATACATCACATGCATAACTGGCTTGGATTGTGGTAACAGTTACCTGTATGATTGATGGTGACAGTGGTAACCATAACATGGTACATGGGACATTTACCTGGTGTACCTTGGTGTAATAACAGTTTATACAGCACCCACATCCCCCACTGGATATTTTACTCCCTGAAACCCATGATGACACTCTGCCATACCCATCATCACACATTGGTCACGACTGCGATACAACCCATAGTACTACAGGGATATGCATCTCATGCACATGCCACACACATAGTAGGGCATCAATCAAGCATAGGTTGCCTGTACATATCCCAGCTGGATACCTGCCATCTGCACATCTGTACAGGGACTGACAGTCATCAGCTTGGAAGGTAGTTATGCAGTAGCACGAGTGCATTGACAGACCAGTAAGCAGTATATACTGTGACACAGCTCGCACATCAGGGATACAACAGGAAAGCCTCAGTGTCCAGCCATGCTCGCAGGTGTGCCTGTTGTCAGTACTACATTAAGCACTCTGCTCATGCCTGGGTTAGCACTGTCAACAGTAGTATTGCTATGATGCAATACATGCCATTGTGACAACATTTACCCTGGGCTACTATACCTGTATGTCACATAATCACATGGATAACAGTGCTGTGCAGGCCTCATATATGTCTGTGTCCCACACATGACACTCACACCCCTTGCTACTGTAATAATAGCACATAGGTGCATGTATTGTACTTGGCATCACATACACTTATTACAGGTTATCAGACTGGGTTGTGTGTCCTGGTTACCAGGCCTAAGCTATGCTTAGCAAGTATCAACATTGCTGCAATATAACAGCTAAGCTGATTTGCACACTGGTAAGTGCTGCCTACATTGTGTAAGCAACCGTATGTTTACCCATAGCTTAGTAACACTTAGCTTCACGTAAACCTGTGCAAATGTACTTAAAGCTCAAAATTGCCTTAACCACTCTGTATCCAACAGTCCTTGTTCTGCCCAGCAACAAAATGAACAGCCCTTACAGGTTTTGAGCCCAGGACCATTTACACTGAAATCACAGCAATTAACCACTACCCCATGACCACTTTGAAGACTGCTGTTGTTTTACCATTATAGCTGTCAATACACATATTGAGTAGTTTTGAACAATTGCCTTTAGTTTCTAAATTGTGTAGTCATTGTTATTAATATGACTGTTGCATCATATATGTTGTTTTATCATTATGTGCACATAGCAGATACATACTGTGAGATACATGTGGGAGGGTATACACAACCGTAATGTTTACTCATGACAGGAATATAGTTGTATACATATCATAAGTGTATATATGTCTACATGCACATACACATTTATACTCATACATATGTCTGTATACACATCTGTATAGTGCTACATATATATGGCCATGTGTACATCTCTTTGTATGCACATATGTATATATATATATATATATATATATATATATATATATATATATATATATATATATATGTGTATACATATATGTATATATACATATGTGTAGATATAGGTATACTTATATATTTAGATATATGTGTATATAGACATCCTATGTGTACAGATATGCCTAGTTATGTTGGTATATATCTATATATATATATATATATATATATATGTGTGTGTGTGTGTGTGTGTGTGTGTGTGTGTGTGTATACTATATGTGCATACATATCTATTCTGATATACCTACTAATGTCAATATATCTGTAGATATCCATACGTATATGTGCATATGTATCACTATCTGTATATGTGTAGACATATATTGCTCTGTATATGTATATATCTGGGTGTGTATATGTATATCTATGTACATATACATACCCATCTATATATGTTGATATGTATATGCGTAATTATATATATATATAGATATCTGGATAATTATATGTACATATATTTTCACCATATGTCCTGAACATGGAGTGTAGCTCTACCCCAACCCCTATAGTCCCAACTTCGTAGTGCAAGGGGATGTCAGGTATGTATAGCAGGTATATTAGTAGACTATTGCTACTGTAATTGGGATTTTCATCACAGACATGGTGTGTGTGGGAGGTCATATCTGCTTTTCAGATGTGCACCATTGGCTACTGACAGACATCCTAAGGACATCATAGTACAGTACTGCTGCTAGCACATAATGCCCCTGTGGACTGCAGCAGAGATATTGGCCAAAATATGTGAACATTCTGACACACTCTGTACAGTCCAGAGGTATACACAGAACCCCTTAGTGCAAAACATGTGGACCAAGCCTGACAATATGGATGTTAACAGCAATGTAGATGGGTATAACACATAATGACTGGTATACATTTGCCACCATAGGTTATGCATTCACACACCCCTGTCTGTCCTGACACATAATAACTGCTGGTACAGGAGTACCATTGCCACATACTACCCACTAGATATTGACATACAGCTGTACAGCATCCCACTGCTCTGTCTTACATACATGACTGTTAAGGGAGGCCCAGCAGCAGTACATCTGGCAAGTATCTGGAGATGACATCTCACTGGGTAAGTACACTAAGGTGCTAGGTATGTAACAATGCACTGTGCAGGCTACAGGCAGACTGGCTTAACACTGGCCTACATCTCCTATTGGGGGAATGCACATGCACCTGCATATATAGCAGGCTCTACAAGTGTGTCACAGCACAGGGTAAGATACACCTGTGTGAAAATGTATAACCACAACCAATGTGAACGCAGCCACAGCCACATATGGTAAGCTAGCATAACATTACAGTATATTGACTATCTGTTCAACACCATCCTCATATGTGCCACTCACAGACTAACCCTACATATACTGGGCTGCTACACAGTTTGGTCTGATGCCTGTCTGTGGTATGGGACATGTGTGTGTATGGCCCTACAAACATGTAAGCCAATACGGTAACATACAGTGGAGCAGTATGTAACTTCAGATAGGATGGGACCTAGAACAATGATATCTACCACAGTCTGTACGCAGGCCAAAGTACATATTAACAATACACACACTGTCGACATTCACCATAAGTACACAGACCTCAGTACTGTACAAACATCCACAGAATGCCCAGGTTATGTCATCAAATATAACCCCTACTGTGCATAACATGTGTAGCAGTCTGATATCTCACTGGCTTATCATATATGATTACACTAATTATGGTATACAGCACATATGCACCTCTTAATGCATGACATATGTACAAAGGTTGACAGAGGTGTGGCTGGAAGCATATACACAGGGCCAGTATTGACATGTTGCTGTGATAAACTCATACATTTACTGTTTTAACAGGGTTTGTTGCAACATATGTCCTATGAGGGATATGAAGTCAGTAACTGTCACAGCTTTCACCATCTACAGACAGGAATCCTCACACTACCTTCTGCAGTTCACAGATAGATGCTCTGTGGGTAACACATGAAACCAAATGCACAACACACTGCCCAGTCTGCAGATGACCCTGCAGATGGGGATTCCTCATAAACATAGAACTGACATGGCAGGTAATAAAACATGTAGGACAGCCATATCCACACACACACACTGTTAAACCAACATTACTCCAAATGCAGTATAGCAGCACTTATAGTCTGTAGTCAGGTCAGGTACATCCCCCTCCTTTGTGTTGCCCTGTTTCCACAGTGTATGTTGTTAGAGGTAAATCCCCAATCCATCTGAGATGCTGTTTGCCAAACAACAGATCTAGTTCCTGCTCACAGTGAATGAAAAGGGCCAACACCAACATGATGTTCATAGATATTGGAGTGTGTTTCCATACATTTGGCTATGGGAATGTTACCACAGCTGTTCCATGTGCAATCAGCTAGGAGAGGGTTGCAATTCATGCAGAGGCCATCAGCTGATCATGAGCATCACTTAAAATACACATGCTGTTGTCTAAGCAAAGCAGGTGTAGGTCTCCACATCCACTAGAGAGGGAGTGAGAGAGGCAGACAGAGGCAAAGACAAGTCAGGGAGGGGTGGGAGAGTAAAATTTAAGCATGTTTTTGTTGCACATCTACCAGCACAGGGTATCAACCCCCTGATGACTATGTAATGCTATTACATTTCTATGCAGTTATTGGATGCAACACATAGGTTACATGTTGTGTAGCCATCAGAACGTATATGTGACAGTGAGTGACATCTGTAACAGGGATATGGTAGCTCTACAGTAGATGTAGTACATGTGCCTGTCCACATTAACAGGTGCCAGCTCCCTGTACAGACATTGAAACACACGCATAGCATCCAAACCTGGCATGGGTGGGAATAGAACCCTACCAGAGTTCTATATCACACTACAGCAGTACACAGTTATGACACGCGCTTCAGAGATTACTGGGCTACATCCTTCCCAGAGGTGTATTTCTGGGTGGATGACATCAGCAGCCTTGCCAAAGTAGAGCATATGAATTATATGGAGTGTGACTACTCTAAAAAGCATTGCTCTCGACACAGGCTGACACACAGACTTGCCAACTCTGGGATTAGAACTCCTGCCTAAGTAATGTATCACACTCCAGCAGTACACAGTTATGGCACACGCTACAGAGATTACTCAGCTACAACCTTCCCAAAAGTGTATTTCTAGGTGGATGACATCAGCAGCCTTGCCAAATTAGAGCATACAAATTGTATGGAGTGTGACTACCCTAAAAATCATTGCTGTCTACACAGAGACAGACAGACACACAAACACACACAGTTGCCATGTCTGGGATTTGAACTCCTACCTAACTAGTTTATCACACTACAGCAGTCATGGGATGCGCCACAGAGATTACTGGGCTACAACTCCCCCAAAGGTGTATTTCACAGTGGATGACCTCAGCAGGCGTGTCATAGTAGGCTATGGGGTGGGCAGTGTGTGTGCATGGGCCATAATCCATTCATCTAGAGGTTGACATGCCACATGCGGCCACACACAGGGTCATATTTCAAAGGTACATGTATACAGCTGCTAGATGACTACTTCCTTGTACAGTCATTTTGCACAGCTGGCACATGCACCACTTAGTCTGTAATGCTGACAGATACTGGTGGCTAGTATCTGCAGTGGGTGACATCTGAACCCCATGTGGTTTAGGTCCTTTGGCTGTGTGCTGGGTGCGACAGGCCTGGATGGCTCCTTGTCACAGCCACCCTCTTCCACATATCTATGTAAGTCTATCTTTGGCTTATTATAGTGTGTTGTCCTTACATATATGTCTGTATTCCTATCCACTGTGTGTGCAAGACATGAGTGGTGCATACTGACGAGTGTCTGCACTAACAACTACGACTGCCAGATATGTTTGGTCCACTGGTGTTTGCAGACATGGCCTTCATGTGTTTAAGTGTGTGAGCATGCCCAGTATGACCTTTCAGTATGTTGATGACTGACATTGCCTTCATTTCTCTAAGTCTGTGAGCATGCCCAGTATGCACATCTGTACTTAATGTGTGTATCGAGTCCAGGTAGTTTGTACTGCAGTGCTGACCTTTGTGTTGTACACCGACAGGTAGCATGTTGTTTCTGCAGGGTATCCATCGAGCATTTGGCATTGACTGTTACTATATTTCTGCATAGGATGGCGGGGCTCACCTGACTATTTCTACATTACTACACAGGATTGGGGGGCACACCTGACTGTTATTACAGTAATACGTAGGATGGGGGGGTACACCTGCCTATTTCTACATTTCTACACAGGATTGGGGGGGCACACCTGAGTGTTATTGCATTGCTATGTAGGATGGGGGGGCACACCTGACACTTCTACACATTTGCTATGACTGTACTGGTATGTCAGATACTCCATTTCATTCTGTATTCTTACCTATCATGCTGACTAGAGGCATACCAGTGTACTACAGATCGTAGCTTTGGTTGCAATACATATAAGAGTCTGACTTCCTACCCTTCAGAACTAACATCCCACTACCTGACCTGCTGTAGTCTGTCTGTGTAGGCCTTGAGGGGGGGTTAACCATAGCCATCATTCAGGGGCCATAGCACAGGCTCTGTTTGGGTTTGTCAACACCTGTCCTGCTGGCTGAGACTGTTGTTGGGTATGTGAACTGGCCTGACTGGCATGTTTGAGTCATATGGACACACATGTCTCCCAGCACATTTCCTGCAGTGGGTTTTGTCACCCTGTGTAGTACTGGCTACTATGGTGACTGCAGTATGTATTACAGATGTCATGGTGCCACTATAGGTGCCTACTTTCTGCTGCCATAATATTCAGGTACGCAATTCCCTTGCATGCTCACATCCATACCATAGATACAGGTAAAGACACATTCTACTCCATTTGGCAATTGGTAGGTTGATTGACTTACCATGAGGTTGTTCCAGAATTGGGGCTGGTGCTGGAGGGCTCCCTATGTCGGATGCACATAGTACACTCCCTATACATGGTTGAGCACAGGTAGTATCATGTTTGGCATCCCTTTTACTGTATGTGCGAGTCAGAGAGAGGTGTCATTCCCTGGGTTCCTACTGTGTTAGTGTATGTGCTATGTGTTGTCTCTTTGCCTCAGACTCAGCATACTGGGCATGCCTACAGCTGCCTACTGGGGCAGGCTCAGGTTGTTCCTCCTCCGAGTCACTCTGTGTCTGTGCAGGGCTTGGCATTGGTGGGGGGCTGTGTGGCCCTGCCCCATGCAGTTCCTGCTGCAGATGTTTCTGCAGGATAATATTGTGTAGCATGGCACATACCATAACAGTTTGGGTACATGTAGCTGGTGAATACTGCAAGGCTCCACCATATGTGTCCAGACATGGGAACAGTGACTTGAGTATCATGAACACATGCTCTATTATATGTCTGGTTTGTGCGTGTGCCTCATTATGGCGTTCTTGTTCAGGCGTGTGTGTATTTCTGATGGATGTCATCAGCCACGGCTCCAGTGTGTAACCAGCATCCCCCACTAGATGACCGTAGGGGGTGTCCCCATTGGCAAATCTCTGGTACAGCTGCCTCAGATGCCATATGTGGGAATCTTGATAGCTTCCAGGGCAGCCAGCACACACCATTCATTATAATGCCCTGGGCATCACAGATGACCTGGCAGTTGATGGAGGGGATGCCCCTGCGGTTGATGTAGGCCCTACCCTGATAACGGGGTGGTGCTTTGATTCATATATGCGTGCAGTCTATAGCACCCACTACCTCAGGGTATTCTGCTATTTGGTGGAAGAGACACATATTGCTGGCCAACACCTCACGGGTGTTGTGGAAATATATGTGCTCACCGGCATGTGCTGACATGGCATCCAGGAACTGGGGGAAAACTGTGAATGTTGATGCCTGTGAGATCCCCATATCACCAGTTGAGCTTTGGGAGGTACCTGTGGCTAGTATTCCTAGGCCTACACATACCTTGGTAGCCACTGGGATGGATTCCCCTTTGTCAGTTTGGTGTGTCAGGTGTGGCCAGCACAGTTCAACAATTTGCTGTAGGAGGTCTCTGTTCACCCTATAATGCCCCATTATCTCCAACTCATGTAGCCCCTGGTAGGTTACCTTGGATCTGTACACTCTTCTCCATCTCCTCACTATGGGTTGATCTGCAGCATTCACATCCTCACCACCCTCAGCCTCTGGCACATGTTGTTCTATGTTGCCTGCTGCAGCCCTTCTCATTTTGTAGGTTTGTTTGTTAAAATGTCCCCACTTGTCTACAACAGTGGTGTAGAGTGTGGGAAAAACCAGAGGGAATGTGTTTGCTTAGTTTATAGTAGTTTTCTGGGCTGGGCTGGGCTGGTCTGCTGTCTGTGTAATTGGCTGATTCTGATACATTTCACCTGCCAGCTGTGCTAGTTCTCCTTGATTACCTTCCTACTGCTGTTTTCCCTTCCCATTTCCTTCCTGTTTAAGCCCGGGGGTGCTCCATGCCACACAAATAGAGTGCTGAAATGTGCACAGTGCTGCTATTTCCTGGTTTAACATTCTTTTTCTTCCTTTAAAACCTGATGTGTGGCGCGCACACACACCTAGGCAATGTAGAGAGTGCTAGGCAGATTCAGACATTCAGACGCACCCCCTAGCTTAGCTGTGATAAGCTAGGAGCAAACCCAAGCCACAGGGCTCCAATCCGCTTACAGTATGCCTGACACACACCCCCTTGATGTCACCTAACTCCTAGGCTTGCACCAAGCTATTCCTACTCTTTCACTGTTGTGACCTGACTCACATGGTGGGGAAAACTGGGATTCACTATCATTCCCCTCATTTGCATAGGATTGCCTGCTAATGCATAGTTGCATGTCTCAAACTGAGCCACCTCCTTAGCAACCCCTACTCACTGGCCATGTTGTCTTCTGCCTGCCATTGACTTGTATGGCAGAATACTGCTTTTAGTTAGAATGCTTAATTTAGGTTTATTTTGTTATTTTCTCCCCAATCCCATTTGCGCAATGCTGCCCTATGCTTAAACAGCCTAGATAGGCTAAAAAAAAAAGTTGATTTTTGTATTTTTTTTACTGTTTGCAATGCCCATGGCCTTATATTTGGCCATTGGCATGCTTGCTGCATGATCTGCAGCCTTTATTTGGAGCTGTCACAGCTCCGTTTTAGATTTTGCAGAAATGTACGCGGTTACTAACTGAGTACATTTCTGCAGATAGCACTAGTCCTGCACGGCTGGTTGCAGCTTCCTGGATTGCAAAATCACCTCATTTGCATACAGTTCTCCTGAAAATGGGGTGATTTGCATACAGGGGCTTGGTTCATGCACGCCCCTGCAGGCTGTTCCTGGATCGTATGGCAGACATATTGCCTGCTTGAGCTCCTGCACCGATCTTGCATGCCGTGCAAGCTATAGAGAATCCGAGGGAGGGTGTCCAAATTCGAATGATTAACAATTAAGAGAAATCTATTTTATGAAGTTTAATGTAACTTCTTGAGAGGGAAAGGTGCTGGTAATGGTCAACAGGTTATCTGTATACATTCATAATGTGGAAGACTATTTAAATGACCAAAAGAAAATAAAAACTGTAGAAGACCAGGTATTTGTCAGGTTAGAGAAATGTAACAAAAGCCAGTATGTGAAAAAAAAACAAGCACTTGAGCAACTGAAACTAAAAAAAAATAGATTCAAGATAACATCAATGATCTTAAAAATATATCCAAGTGCTGTAGAGTTTTTATCATAGGAAAACATGAATCTAATGATTCTTGCATTCCTGAAGCGTTTTACTTGTATCCAGTGCCATCTAGGCAAAGCTATGTACTTTTGAGTGCTCACTACTGTTTACAGATTTTATTTGTGCATTTCACAATAGTTTTGTAGAAAAATGTTCTTCTTACAACTATGACTGTAATACCGCCTTGAAGTCAACTTCAGCAAAAGATTTCCAGCTAGTTGTTTAATTGCTTTGTGGTACCATTGCACTTGCAGGTCTCTTCTACTGTGTTTTTACATTATGAGGACAGGATTTACTCATCTTGTGGCAAGTGGTGTTTGCCTGGTCTACCTGAGCTGGTAAATGCATAAAAGGGCTCATAGTATAGTGGTTTTATTGGCCAGAGGGCTCATTAGTTAGTTTTCTGTTTTTTTTTTCTCTGCTTCTATAAATTTGGCATATTTGTAGGGAGATGCTCAACACCCCATGGGAGTTAGCCATGCAATGTACAGTAGCAAACACCTAGAAAGTAAGTTTTCCCTATAGAATGGTCCATAAACATGTACCCTGTAACGCAGTAAACATAGAGCAAATACCTTGTGTGGTGACAAACGTAGAGCAGCTTGTTGGGCATTGAGTGTCATACATATAGATTTAGTAGAATTCACTATTATGTAAATGTTAAATTTACTGGACTGTGGTACTGTTTAGCATAATCTGGCAGAATAAATCACCGTTATTAGTCTGCATCAAAAAAGCACCCTTAGCCTTCTAACTCCAATGCACTCCCTTTTCTAGTTCACCAATAAAAGGACTGGACAGCATGGATATGAAATTTCCAAACTTCTCTCGAGCCAACTTGGTGGAAATGGGCATCCTGAGACAAAGTAGCAATAGTCTCATATTGACCAACAAACATAATCCTTAAAGAAACAGACACTGCATATGAGAGGTATAGTTACACAATGACACTGGAGGCTAAACTGTTGCATGCAAATGGACATCAGGTTGTCAAAACCACACTCACACACACACACACACACACACACACGCACACACACACACACACACACACACACACACACACACACAAAATGCCAACCTCACACAGAGAAAAACAACAAAGACTGTTTATTCTACCCCCTTGGCCAAGCTATGCCTCAGCAAGCCTAAAGGCACACAGAAAAAAAAACATCTAACACCACACATACAGTCACTCTCAGTGAAGACCCAAACACTAAGCCCCTAAGACTCCATTGCAAGACATAGTAAAACCCTCTAAACAAGCTGAAAAAGGAGAAGACAATAGTCATTTGCTTATCTCAAGCCTGGATATACCAGATCATGCAGACACTCAAGTCATTATATCACAGGTATGAGTACGATTCCATTATAGTCCATGTAGGTGTAAATTACTTGAGACATATCTCCCTGGACTATATGAAGAGACACATTATGGGACTTTCAAACTATATGTTTCAGGCTGGTTTGAGCCTAGCACTGAGCAGCATATTACCATCACTGAGGATTATGCCACAAAATGAGCAAAAGATTATTGATTTTAACAGCTAGCTTTCTGGTATCATTCTAAGGAGATCCAATATTTGTCAGCATGGAAAAACATGGTTAACAGATGCTTTGATGTGCCAAGACTGGTCTGCACCACTCCCTTCTAGGCTTTCCAATACTGGCTAAAACTTTATCGACCCTCACAGCACCTTTTCTAGGCAATGCCAAATTAACAAAAACCAAGCGAAATAAAAAAATCGACTCAACCGAACCTGAAGATGTTACTGCTTAGTGCCACAAGCCCAAATAAAAGCTGCACTCCCTCCACGCCTCCTTTCACTTCAGAATAAAGACATCTGTGCAACTATCGCGATATGATTTAAAGCTGAAAAGAGTACCCCAGCAGTGCAAAGATTTCAGTGCCTTCCATACTTTTAGACCAGTAGCTGCACAGACAAGGGCTAAAGGTGAAGGTGGATCAATGTACACCAATAACAAGCATACCTCTAGGTTGGTGAAACATGATGATGGGCTGGAGTTCCTTCATGTTCAGACTGCCACAGACAAAATCCCATACCATATCCTAGCCAGCAATAGATCACCCTCCGTGTCCCAAGAAGCTCACAATATATACTTGGGCCTACTGGAGGCACTTACCATCCAATATAATACCATAATAATGAGAGACTATAATTGTCCCTCTATAGGCTGGGATTCCTACATGGCCTCAAACTGACAGGCACAGAGATTCCTGAACTTCGTAAATACAAACACTCTTTACCAAATAGTGAATCTGCCCACTAGAGTCTCCAAAATACCGAATCTCATGCTCACAAATGTGGGAGAATACTGCCCCCCCAAACACACATACACAATGTCTCTTCCTCCATAGTAAGGTCCAACCATAAAGATGTCTCCTTTAAAATCAACTGTATAACCCCAGTAAAACCAGTAACAGTTACAAACTATTCTAAGGCAATTTATCTTTTATTAAGGGATGGTTTGTTAAAATTCAATGCCCTTCCAAACCCCATGAACACAGTTGCCTACACTGAATTTCTCTAAAAAACGTTTCACAACCATGTCAATGGCTGCATAGAGGCTGGTGTACCTACCAGAAGTAAGCCCAGAACTACCTCCAGAAACAAATTGTCCTGGTGGCATCCCAAATTAAAAAGGATATTGGTGACAATCAGGAAAGGTAATTCTCATAACATAAACTCTTTCATCAATCTAAATAGGCAGCTAAGAGGGTTATTTAAGTAGAAGTCAACTTTGAGGTTAAGATAACCATAAAGCCTTCTTCATGTATGTCAGAAATCTCAAGGAGAGCAAACAGCAATGTGCCAAAACTGGTGGTTAATAGTACAACATTCACTGAACCTGGTGATATAACAAACATGCTAATGGACAAATTCATTTCCAAAATCTCAGCCCTTTCACCCCCAAACATCCCCATGAAATACACTAAAATGTAACCTCTCCAAGTATAGCTAGGGTGCATGCACTGGTTGCACTTGCTAAAGACAAGAACACAGCCTCTTTCGACCCCAATAACATCACAGGATGCCTCCTGAATTGTCTAAAATATGACTTAGCTGGACCCTTGGTGTCACTGTTTAACTATAGTCTTAAAACAGGCTTTGCTCCATGAGACTTGAGGACTGCAACAGTTATCCCCCTTTATAAGGGAGGACCTTCAATAGATCCTGGAGACTTCAGACTCATTCTGCCAAGTCCTATTTACAAAGCCATAGAAACAATAATCACAGAAATTATTAATAAAGACATAAGATGTCTCCAGATACTGGATCCATCCCAGTTGAAGCTGGTGGATTTCTTTGAAAAGGTCACTAAGGTAATGGATGAGGAGAAAGTGGTACATGCTGCCTACCTAGATCTGGTTAAAACATTTGATACATCAACCTACTCAGACTTTGTCAACAAACTTATGGAACTAGGCATAAACCCCTTAAAATATGCTTGATAGCTAGCTGGTTCAAGAATAAGACTCAAAAAGTTAGAATCAGTGAAGCCACCTCCACAAAAAGGCCAATCAACCGTTGAGTCCCTTAGAGCTCTCCTCTTTGGCATCTTCATCTCAGAGGTGAAAGTCAATGTCAAAGGCCTCTAGCTGACCAAGATTGCAGATGACCAAAAACTAGGATCAGTCATTGAATCCCACTAAGATGAGAATGCCATTCAGGAATGTCTAACACTAACAGATGCTTGGTGCCAAAGCCATGGCTTAAAAGTCAGTGCCAAGAAATACGTTATAGTACCTTTTGGGAAGTTGACCATCTCAGGGAATTAATAATCAGTTAAACACCATAAAAAGTTGATTCACTAGACAGGAATCTGGGATCTCATGTAAATATTAACCTTCCCTTCAACAAATATATGTTCAAAGTAGCAAGAAAAGCTGGCTATCTTGCTCTATTTATAAGTGAGGGCATAGCATCTAGGTACAAATAAGTCATCGTACCACTGTGTTCAGCCCTCATCAGATCCACCATAGAGTATAATGCCCCTTCTGTATGTACCTGTCAAAACACATGTGGCAACTGGAACTTCCATAAACATTACTTAAAAAAGGATACAAGGAGTAAACACTATGTTCTACTGTAATTGCCTCAAAACTCTGTCTCTTTACCTGGCACCATATAGTCCTATGACAGGTGATCTTAGCTTTGTGTACAAGGCATCTCTGGACCCTGCTTCGATGAACCTTTGCACATCTGCAAAACAAAAACATGTATCAGAAGTATTAGATAAAAAAAAATTAATTTTGCTTGCAACCTAAACATGACAAATTGGAGAAAGAGATGTGTTTCTCAGATATTTACCATTCTCTAGAATAAGCTTCCCATTTTGTGAAGCAGAGTTCCCACATAACCCTATTTAAGTGCAATTTGGACCAATTGAGAGTTATTCAGAAATTCACCCTTGGTGTGGCCCCCATGTCACTGATGGACAGAGATAGTCAGTAAATTACACCTACATAAATTAGTTTTGTGGGTATCATTTCTGTTACATAGCTAGTCTTACAAAGGCCTCAATGGTCATTAGCCAGGTATACAACTATGAACCTATGATCTTATGGACTGTGTTGGAAATAATGAGAAAGATCATGCAGTAACCATTACATCTATTGACAGTTTTCAAGAGGATTCAATTCAAATTTCTCAGATTCCAGGCCTCCCATTTCCTCCTACTGTTCCCAAGCAGTCAATTATAACAGATGCTCAGACTTTGCTTATGGAGCAGTGTCAATGGCCATAAAAGTGTAGGGTCCTTGGGACTAGAATGACAGAACAAAGCACATTGACATAAAAAAGATGCTTGCTGTTTTAAATGATCTCAACTCTCTGAATCATTTGTAGTCCTTGGGATCTGTTCAAGTCTTTGCAGACAATACTGCAGTGATTTGGTACATAACCAATCAAGGGCATGCCAGAACTTACCTTCCTATACAGTCTAATAATATTAGCATAGGATATAGCTTTACAGCACAGTCTCACTCAACTGACATCTTGCATTCTGTCAAAGGAAAAAACTGCATAGCAGTCAAGCAGGATCAGGACAGATCCTCACAAATGGAAAGTGAATCAGGGTGAGTCTTCCAAAATTACATCCAGCAGTAGAGAATTCCTCAGCTAGACATTTTGCCTCCGTTCTAAACAGTCAACAAAATCTGTTGTAGAGCTCCATGCAAGAAGGCCTGAAAGAGAGACTCTTTCACTTTTCCAAGGACTGGAATGTTCCTGCATGCTTTTCTACCCTTTTTGCTGATATCTAGGGTAATTCTGAAGATTCAGAAGGACTCCCCAAAGATCATTTGATTCTCCTTTCTTTTAGAATTGTCCAGGAACAATTTTATTTATTATTTTTTATTTATTTGACATTTGTTTTTTATTTATTATTTTTTATTTATTTGACATTTGTTGACTGGGTTAGTCCAACTGAGTCATTGCCCTTTTTCAGTGGAGGCCCGAGGAGAAAAGCTCAAAGTTATACATAAAGAATATACAATATTACACTAACAAGTATAGTACATAGTTGTATTATACAGTAACTAAAGTAGTAGATCAGTTCTAACTGATATAACAATATGCAATGAAAATGATGCTATAACTAGAGTAGTATATCAGAGGTTACAAATGACAATGTAAATTCTCAATATATTTACAGGAAAGTTAAAAGATATTTATTTACAAAGGTAGGGTGTATAGTAGAGTGATGGATTCTAAAACTAAGGGTCCGTGTAAAGCCTTTTAAGAGCAGCAAGTGGAGTTTCCAAGGTTTGAGAAGAGGTAGATAGGAATAACAGGGAAGGAAGATAGCAGATTTAGTAGAGAAGATAAAGTATGATTTGTAGATATGAGTAAGGGGGAAGGAGGAAAGTGGTTAAAGAGGGAGGAAGTAGTAAGCAAATAAGGATGAACGTGGTTTAAGAGGGGGAGTTAGCTAGCAAGTAAGGAGGAGAGAGAGGATGGGGAGTAGTAGAAAGGTAAGGCAGAAAGAGTAGATTTGAAATTATGGACAGTGCAGGGTGAACATGTGGGGATTAGGGGGGAGGGGGGGTTGCAGTGGCAAGTCCAAGAGCTAGTTAGGAAGTTTTTGAGAAAAGTTTTGAATTGTTGTGGTTGTTTTATGTTTTAATGTCCAGTGGAAGTTTATTGCAGGAGAGGGCAGGGGGATGCTATACATTTTTTAACCTGCCATGGCTTTTGGCTCGTAGATTTGTAGTAAGTTTTGGTCAGTGCTTCTGAGGGTCTGAGGAGGGGTGTAGAAGGAAACAATTGTAGAGATATCAGGACAGTAAGAAGGTTTGTATATGATGGAATGTAAGATTTGTAGTTGTGAGAGTTTTAGTTGATTATCACAAGCTTACCATTTGCTTTCTGACAGACTGAATTTACTCACACAAGATCAGGGGTGTTAGATGCATCCCAACCACAAATAACTGCAATTGACAACATGGTAGGCCATTATACCTTTTAAGCATCTGTTTTCTGAGGATGTGCAGCAGGTATTCATGGAGGCAAAGAAGCCTGCTAGTAGAAAATCATATATTAACAAATGGAAAAGTTTTTCAAGTTTGTGCTAACAAAACAACCATCACCCATTCAGGACTAGTGTTTCTCTGTTTTTAGAATATTTCTATGTTACTATTCTATAGCCTGTCTTACTCCTATATCATGGTTTATTTGCAGGCCATTTAAGCATGTCTGCCCATTGATTCCCATCTTTCAATTTAGCCTCATTTCAACATGTTTTTGAAACTGGCTTTCCATAAAATGTCAGAATAAAACCTACGGCTTCTTCTTAGGAATTTAATTTTTTGTTAGAGAAGTTAATACTTATTCCATTTAAACCAGCTCATCAGGCTGACTGACTTGATGTTCAAAACATGAAATACAGTTTTATTGATGGCTATGACCTCTGCAAGATGACTGTCTGAGTTGCAAGCTCTTCTTGTGGGTCAACCTTATCTCTTCTACTGAGATAGCCTTTCTTTTAGAACTAATCCTTCTTTTATGCCTAAAGTGGTGTATAGTTTTACCTTTAAGCCAGTCTATTCATCTCCCTGTTTTCTTTCCAGAACTCAAAAATGAGAGTGAAAGAAAAATTCATAGCTTGGACGTCCACGGGCAACTCAGGTAATATATTGACAGAACAAAATCTTTTAGAGGTTCCAATCAATTATTTCTTGTGAAGGTTAGAAAAAAGGACAACTTTTGTCAAAGCAGACCGTTTATAAATGGTTGCCTCAGGTTATAACCTTTTATTTCCACCACAACAAGTGAATGACAGGCAGGGTCAAAGCTCGTTCTACCAGGGCAATGGTTCCATCTACAGCTTTTTGGAAAGAGTTGGACTCCAGAAGTATTCTAGATGCAGCAGCTTGGTCCCCTGTGCATACTTTTACAAAACGCTATAAAACACATTCATTCACCAGATCAAAAAAGGCTTTGCTAGGACCATTCTCCATGAGCTGCATGACTCTTCCCCTTCCATCAGACAGGTATTCTAAGATATGGTAATCTACCTGTATAGCAAAGGCTACTGCAACAGTGATCATAGTGATGAACATAGTACAGCTGAGCAAGTAAACATACCATAACAGTAGTTAACTGAATGGTCACTGCTGCAGTGACCACTACCTGCCTCCATCTCCCTTATTTTGATCATTCAAACATTTACTGTTTTGGTAAGTATACTTACACGACTTTACTTTGATGAACTTACTGAGACAAGAATGTGGCTCTATGAAGTATATACATAGTTAATAAGAGAGTGGATGAGAACTTCTAATGCCGTACTGTGTATGTGTTATCTTCTTTATATAGTTTTATTATATCCTATCTTTGCATTAACTATCATAATGACAGAGCAAGCCACAGATGTGTTAACTGAATAACTGCCATCTGATGACTGTGTGTTATCACACTCCTGAATTAATGTTTCACAGTGCTCTTGATTGTTTATTCTGCTAATATTTCTATTTGCAGTTTTTATTAAAGTTTAATTCTGTTTTTTACAAGTGGTGACCTGACTAATGCAGAAAGTACTCCTTAAGTGTCTGTCATATAAGCTTCACAACATTTTATCATTTCTTCTTGTAATGTCTTGTTTATTTATTTACTGTTTGTTCATTCTGCACTGCAGCAATTATTTTCCCAGTCATTCAGATTTGCTGTGTGGAACCTACAAGGCACTTTAATACTGGGATTCAGAAAGACAGGGGACTCTGATGCAGCCAGCTTACTAATGATGCTCATTAAGAACAAATACATGTTGGTGACAGAGTGAGGTAATAAGCTTATTAAATATCAAGCTTGTGGCTGCAGTGAGGACTGCAGGAAAAACATGTAGTACGATGTTGCAGCCACAGGGAAGTACTGATAATGAGTGTGCTCATTAGACGTGCATGCACTTTGATGACAATCTGCATGATCTCACTCACACAGCAAAGGGATGAATGATAAACATGTTGGAGTACTTAAAGTTCTCCAAGAGACTTGCATGTTAATCTTTTTCATGACCAAGTTAAAGGTTTGAAATGGGAAGATAAGAAAGTGTTGAAAAGGGGAAGTAAGCAGAGGGTAGAACATAAGGTAGACAATTATGGAATGAACAGGATGGTGGAGCAAGAGGAACAGTTTTTGGTAGGGTGGTCAGGTGACCATTTTGTATATATGAAAAGAGAAAAGTTAAGTTGAGGAAGTTTGTAAGGGAAGAAAAGGAAAGTATGAGGGTTAGGTTAGTAGCAGGGACAGACAAACATAGAATACAGACAAGAGTGACAGAGGAAGTGCTGTCACAATCATAGATGAGGTAGACAATGGAAAAGGAGGCATCAGACACAAAGGGTAAATGATGGTGATGGGGAGGATCATACAATAAACAAAGATAGATATGGGCATAACATGGAGAGGATCATTGTGAGTCTGATTTTAACACCAGTGTGGGGTAGAAACATGACAACATGAGTTTCAGGAGGAGTCAGTTATCTAGGCATCCATTTTGGGTATCCAGCTGCCTATCAATTAGGCCCCACATTATTTTCTCCAGCTGCCACTTGGTGACATATGTGTCACGTTCACTCTAACTGCTTCCAGTGGGTACTGTAGCAACAACACTTTTCTCAGCATATGTAGTGGCAGTGACCTCTGCAGGTGATGCTGGGTGGTGTGGAGATGGTAGCAGTAGCTGGGAACTCTGATGGCTGTGATGGTGGTGGTGTGGCGTACTAGCCACCACTGGTGAGGTTGTAGGCCTGGATGGTGGCAGGGATGCTGATTTGTATACTGCTGCATATAAATACAAAATAAATGGAAATAAACAAAAACATTTATAAATAAAAGTATGTAGTGAACAAGATTGCAAGAAAGATGGTAGGGAGAGAAAAGTACAAATACATTGAAAAAATGCAGATCAAACTTTACTGCTTCTGACTATTTTACATGTATTATGATGCAATACGTTAATGTCCACCCTACTGTAACAATGATGTGCCAATATACAAACAATATGGGACTTAATCCTGCAACCTTTAGCACATGCAAATGTAGAGGCAGTGCTACATCAGTGGTCTAGGAAAAGTCTGCGGTGGAACACACACAAATGGTGTGTGTTGTACACTGGCAGAATGAAAGAGGCAACACACACCTCGCTCTAAGGTATACATAAAATTGCTGTAGGCACTGTACTCAGAAGGAGCCATGAAACACTCACTGGAAAAATGTGTGCAATGAGAGAATAAATAAGTAAATGTTGGGACAAAACTGGAATCTATCAGCATATCCACTCCATATGTCCAGTCAGTCTGCTTAGGTACCTTCACAATCTTAGTAAAGGTTGCAGTTAAGCATGCATTAATGTTAGCAGTTCATGCAGTTTAATACAGCACATTTGTGAAAACTGTTATAATTGCCCAGTTAAGTGCAACAAACACAAGAAATAAAATTATCAAAGTTAGGATTTCAACCCCCTCACAACATAATACTAGGATGGCAGTATTGTAACACGCTGAACTACAAGTACAAGTCCATAGATTGAAAAACATGCAACCACTGACATAAAACCAATCAACCATACAGTCCTCCAATTCAGCACTCAATGTACAACTTAAATGCCAATACCACGTACAGCAGGGTCTAATACCTAGCTCCCTTTATGCTAAATACTCCCTATGCAGACAATTGGTGTTTTCCAAATAACAGGTAAAATAGCAAATGGCCAGAAATATTAGTACAAAAAAATGTCCTAACATACGAACTGCATTTGCAATCAAATTACTTGAGCACCTTAACAACTTAACTTTATAGGACAGATCCTAAATAAGTGACTTTGTACAGCAGAGAACTTGCTTGTATGCTAATGGTTTTATCTGCAGTCCATGACACTGATGGAAAGTCATGCATATCCAATAATAAAGAACTGCTGTGGACTATTCAAAATTTGGCAACCCTTGTGGAAACCCATACTTACCCTAACTACTGCTATGAAAACTAACATATTGCTAACATGTACATCTGCACTACCTGTAACTCTCTGGGCTGTTCTTGCCTCCTCCTGTGCGGCTGAAATCTCTTCAGGGGCGATGGAGAAAGAAATGGGAGTATCTTAACCATGTTTATGGCTAACAGTGGCAATTTGCATGTGGTGGTTTAAGCCATGGATTACTTATAGTATGTAGGTGGTCACGGCTCCCTCACCTCAGCCTATAAGCAAAAGAGTGTGGGCTTCCTCCATTTGAGGTAATTGCAATGATGTTGAAATTGTTATCCATTTTCTTGTTTGCTACTGGCACATGTCACCTCTTTCTGCCAGGCCAATGTCATATATATATATATATATATATATATATATATATATATATATATATATATATATATATATATATATATATATATATATATATATATATATATATAGATGACCATAGTATTTTTTTCAAGTAGCCTTGCCCTGTATTTTTGGGAAAATTACATTTTTGTCTTCATAGGAGTTTGACCACTGAACTCTTCTTCACAAGTCATGGCCATCATTACAATACTTTGCATACAAAAATGGATGAAAATTGATGGTCACACCCATTTTCAAATGTGCCAGCTATCATACAATGGGGTGGAGGTGGGGGAGTGGCAGATCACTTTCATAAACTGTGGCAGAAAACTTGAAAATTATTAACTTTTTTCAATAAATTTTCTGGATTGAGTGCTGCAGTGTCCTTTGGTGATTCTCTTCATATATTTTTTACTTGGTTTTGGTATTCGTTGTTTCTATGAAAATTATTAGTGCATGATAATGGCTGAACATAGCAGTTTGAAGTATGAAATATGGCAGATGTATGTAGACTATATTTATAGCAAACCAGACAGTAGGGTAGGCCCACTCTCAGAATGTGTTGAATGGAATTATAGATATGTACTGAGAGCCATGAGCTAAACTGAACATGCCCACTGCTGCCACCGGAGCCAAGGCATGTGCACAGCACTGTGGTAAAGGCGGGGTAGTTTAACCAGTGTGCACTGTACAAAACTGAGAAATTCAGGAACTTGTATGTGCGCTGAGCCCTCATTTCCATAATAATTATGCCCATACACCTGAATTAACCTGATGGGTTTATTTATTTATATACATTTGTTTACCAGGGTAGTACTGCACTAATCAATACTGACCAATTTCAGGCTCAGTCTGGTTGAAATACAAAATATTTTTCAAACAAAAAATACAGAACTATAAGCAATAACAGAGTTAATCAAGCACAGTGTAAAGTACAGTCAAGCAATGTGTAAAGTACTATATTTATGTATATATATATATATATATATATATATATATATATATATATATATATATATATATATATATATATATGTATATGGTTCTAGGTTATAACACCGACAGCACACAACATCGACAACGACATCACCGACACCACATCATCGACAGCTCACAAACACGACACCACACACACTCAACACATCATCACAACAACCAATAAACAAAACAAATTCCCTGACCAAAAACCACACACACAACACAAGCACACCTAAATCCTAACAAACAAACACTAAACCTTACATACACAACTATCCACTACCCTAACCAAAACCCTAACCCTAAGGTCCGTCACTATCGCACACTAACCTAACCCGCTCTCTGACCCTAACTCACTTAACCCGCTAACCCAAACAAAGTCACTACTGCACCCTTACTTAACTCGCGCCCTAACCCTAACTCACTTAACCCGCCCCTAACCCAAAACATTCACTACTGCACCCTTACCTAACTCGCGCCCTAACCCTAACTCACTTAACCCGCCCCTAACCCAAAACATTCACTACTGCACCCTTACCTAACTCGCGCCCTAACCCTAACTCACTTAACCCACCCCTACCCCTACAGACCGCCAACATCGCACACTTACCTTACTCACAACCTAACGTCCGTCACTACCGCATACTTACACATCCTTTCCCCATCTCGGTGTTCTCCGCGTCGGTGTTTTCATCCGTCGATCTTCTCGCGTCAGTGATTTCGCTGTCGGTCTTCCCATCTGTCGACGTTATAACCTAGACCCATGTATATATATGCATATGTATGTATATCTATATATATATATATATATATATATATATATATATATAGTATATGTATATGTATATATATATATATATATATATATATATATATATGATTAGTGCAGTACTACCCTGGTAAACAAATGTATATCAGAATTAGTTCAAAATGACAAAAAATACACCGAACCCACAGACATTGCCAACATCCTAGCTGACAGGTTCAGCGCAAACTTCTCCCCCCCCTCCCCAAGAAAAGGGCTAATATCTATCCCAGCAGAGTGCTGCCCTCTCCAAAGCAAGAAACACAGCATCAATGGGACCAGACGGTGCCCCGGGCTGCG